>NW_026998301.1:0-532485 GCF_035044405.1 Drosophila montana
GACGTCAATGTGCATGTCGTTGCTGCAAAATTGCTACAACTGCACTTAATTGCAGTATTTGAAGCACTTACAGTATTTAAGGAAATCATTTCACGATTTCCGCAGGTGTAGCGCCAGCAATTCTCATCATTTTAGCAAATTCTGGTCGCAGCTCTCTCGGTTGGGAGGGCGTGGATGCACTAACATCCATGCCCAATGTTGTTTGGCTCAGTGTTGTTTTTTTCTTATTAATTTTTCACGAAAGATAATAAATTTAATGGTACACAATTTTTATTTTTGATTTTCGGTTATAGATAGTTTCTAAAGCCGTTGCAAAAAGTATGCAATAAAAAATTGGTGAAATTCTAACCGTTTGAACCGTTTTCGGGAACAGCTCTTTTGGGCCTAATATGTTCTCAAAGAAATCACTGACAGGTTAGTTGGAACAGCTCTCTTTAGCTTTTTTTCCCTTGAAATGAAACACTTTTCGGCTTAAAACATTTGCCTTCCTTTTAAGCATTTACCATCATTTCAGGATTTACCAAAGAAAACACAAACTATTTGTTCCTTATTTTTGTTTGGCTTAAGCCCAAATCAAATATCGAAAAAGCGAATAATCAATGAACCGTTTTCGGTGATGAGTTATTTAATCGAATGAACGCAATGCTCAAAGCATCTTTATTCGGTGCCACTTTGTGGTCGGCCAGAGGACAGGGGAGTGGATGTTTCGGTATAGCATTTGTGTATGGTTGGGTCCATAAGCAATGACAACTAATGGCCAAGTGGACAACTAGGCGCTGGACGCGCTGCCCGAACCTTTTTGTTGGCCAAATCAAGCGTGAAGCGTCTGATAAACATGATAAACAAAACAATTAATTGCATTGTATAAAGACACATGTGTGTGTTCTTCTGCTGTGTGTGTGTGTGTGTGTGTGTGTGTGAGTGTGTGTGTAGTCTGTGTGTGTAACTTACCAGCAACTAACCCCACCGCAAGCCCCTCGCCTCACACCCTGTAAGCCATGTATTTTTAATGACTATTTTATACACACGACTGACGCTGGCCCTACAATTTATTATGATTGCGGGCTTCGCATCGGCTGGGGGTTTTTGGCTTGGCACACTTTTGGGTCACTGACTTCGAGACGTGCTGCCCGTAACCCCACCAAAGCCAAAGCCACCCCGCACCCCCGTCTCCTCGTCATCCACTGTTAACTAGTTGTTTATACAATTTAACGCCTCGACGTATGCTGAAGCCCACAAAAGTATGCTACGAAATATGCAACGTTCACATTTGGGCCCACATGGCTTGCACAAAGTATCCAAATTACCCACACAGCCCCCGCACAGCCCCCTACACCTGCCTTCAGCCTTCACTTAGCCCTTAAGCCCCGTATGCAGTGCATAAGCAAATTGTGTAGTGTAAAGCTGCTAGTCGGTGAGCTAATTGAAAATCCCCTGGTCAGACAACATCTTTGTAAATATTATGATTAAAAACGTTTGGTTCAAAATTAAATAATACCCATTTAAACAGGGTATTGTGAAGAAACTATGAGACACGTCTTCGACTTCGACAAGACTGTAGAATACTATATAGTAAATAGCTCTAGATGCCGCTGTCCGAATGCGTTGAGCTCACAGACCTGGAGACTCTCGGCAGTCGTAAGTCTTTTACCTAATTTATTTGTTCGATGTTTCTCCTTTATTCCGAAATCGATACAAATCGATTGCTAACAAGATTTTGTTTTGATATTATTTCACATACGCAGCTTGAGTTCATGTTTTAGATCGATTTATTGCAATATTTCCTCTTTCTTCATATAATCGATAAAAATTGATCGACTCTTATCAGTGGGATTTCAAGAGCTTGAGATGTGGTTAATAAGACAGCCATTGTTTTATACCATCATCGCATCGGAGTTTAAGTTTAATAAGTTGTACGAAAATTCGCTTCACCATGATTCTCTAAAATCGATAATAATCGATTTTAAATGCCTGCTCTTACATAATGTTGCAAGGGTTACAAATGCCACAGATGCTAAATTTGACGTCTGGATTCTCGTATATCTTACATATTTTATATCATACGCTAACTTCCATTGCCGAAATTCCCAAACTTGATAGCTATCGATGCTATCGAATTTGCCTAAAATCGATAGCTTTCGATTTGCATTTGCCATTATGCCTAGTGAAATGCAGCTGGATGAAAAAGCGGTTAAGATATAGAATATATGCCACTCGGTCACAGCCAAAATGTAATCTCTTTTTGTTGGGGTTTTACGCTTAAAAGTATGCTACGAAATACGTGAAATGCTCGAATATAATATGCAACAGTGTGTGCTTCGCCACGCCCCCTTCCGTTAAGTCGCAATAGTCATGGCGAAATGCGACTGGGATACGGATACGGATACTCGTACTTCCGGCTCTATTTGGCAGGGGGAAAAGGGAAGGCGCTGCGGGTTGGAGTCTCATTGTGAATGGGACACAACAAGCCGCCAATTACGATAGAAATCTAGAAAATTTGCAAAATCGAGCAAAAATTTGCGACTATAAAACGCGAACAAATTTAAATGAAAATCTGTCCTTGCCAGCACGCCTGCCTGCCTGCCTGCCTGCCTGCATGTCTGCCTGACTGTCTGCCCCTCCCCTCTCCTTATCACGCTCACCCACTCTAACATTCGCGCCCTCGTTCTGCCGCATGACATTGTATACGAACTACGACAGCTCGCCACAGACTCTGTCTATCTCTGTCTGCATCTTTTGCTTTCCCTTTCTATTAGTCTCTCATTTTTTCTGTGGCGAGAGTATCAGGCAACAAATTATCTCAATTTAACATAATATTTACTGAACTCAACTGCATTGAACCGTTTCGTAAGAGGGGCCGAGCCGAGAGTAGCTGTTGCGCAGGTAGCTGTATGTGAGTGTGTGTGTGTGTCGCACATGTGTGTCTGTGTGCCTGTGTGTCTGTATGTGTGTGCGTCGGATATATGGAATTGTTATAGATTCAGGGTGGTTGTAGTTTGAGGCTGCGCTGCCGGCAATGTCGCGGTATTTGTTTGTGATTCATGGCCAAAGAGACTCAATTCGATTTCGAGTCGTTGTCGTTTCGCACTGTCCCCATCTGTCCCCATCTGCCCCCATCTGTCCCCCTGCAGCTTTACCTATGAATTTGTGGAGACGGCAAGTGCACAGGCGCGGACTGCATTGGCCGTCCAGGGATTCGGGCTTGCAAACGATTCCAACTCACTTTTCATTTTCATCTTAATTAATTAATAATGGATTAATAAAAATAACAAACATTATGCAAACATATTAATAATTATAAAAATGAATATAAAGTGATTTATGTCGATAATTTTCTGTTTTTCTTAGGGCTTAAATTCAACAATTTCTTGATTGGAGCAGAACAGTAAACTATTTAGAGAATTTGTGTGGTTGTCAAAGCTGTCAACAACTTTTTCATGTTGATAGTCCTTTTAATAATTGACAATTTATTAAAAATAATAATGATTTGTATTACCATCATTATTTTGTTTAATATTATTATTAATTTATTACTATTATTATTATTATTTTTATTATTATTACTTTTTTTCATTATTAATAATAATAAGGATAATAATGACATTATTAATAAAAATGATTCAACTAATACTTAATGATAACAATAATAACAATATTATAATAATAGCAACAGAAACAATAATACTAAGACGAATATTATTAATAATATTATTCAGGGAAGTCTCGTACTTTCCTTTGGCTTGAAAAAGTTTCAAAATGTTTTTGAAAGATTACTAGCTTAAAAGTATGCAAAGAGTACCAAATTTTAGATAGACTTCTCAGTCTCTTCAGTCTTCTCAGTTTTACAATTTTAAATCAATAAATTTGCTGAAAAATTAGCTTCGAATTTGAACTTCCATTTCGGAAGTATACAAGCAATTTAATCAACACATTGCCTGTTTAAGCCAGGTAACGCAGGGCAATTTCTGTAAATCTAACACACTTTCTAATATGCAAAGAAAATATGTATATTTGTGAACAAAAATGTACATGTAGATAGAACTGAATGCAACTCGGTTCACTGAATCGGTTCAGTTTGCGATATTTGGCGCGATAGCAAGCGCAAAATAACGGCGATTTGCGGCGAATAACTCATTTACCGCTGCTGCATTCACGAACACAACGAACTGCGCTCCTGGTAGCCCTGGTAGCCGGCATATTTCATAAGTGAGGTTGACAATGTGATGCGCCAGCTCTATGGCAACAGCAACAGCAGCCGTTCGTGTTTGCCACCAGTCCAACCCATTGGATGGCATGCGATACGCTGCGATGCGTTGCGATTCGGCTTGGGTTGAATGCGAATGTGCGAGCGTGCAAAGTACGATGTGTGTACGTGGGGGGGTGGAGTGCAGCTGGCTCTGCTGACTGCAAAAAAAGATTCAAACTAATGTTGAAAAAGATTTCAGATTCCTGTCTATTCTGGCAACAGACGTCAAGGTGAAGGCCACGCAGCGACATTCAGCGCGAGCTAAAGAAATATTGCAGTTTTTATTGCGCCGACATTGAACAAGTGCACGCCAGATGATTCTCGGCGCCATGCTGACGATGATTGCAGTCATGATGAGGCTGATGGCAATGGTAAGTCGACTCCTGGATTCTGGCTATTGTTGTGTCGCCAATGCCAAATCGAATGTGTGCCAACGAATATGTGACCCATAATTTGATGCTAATCAAAAAGTGTGCGCAATAACAACGGCAACGACAACAACAACAACAACCAAATACACAGAAAGGAGCACAACAAATCAGGCGCTGGGATTTCTATACAAAATATATATATATATATATATATATATATATATATATGTATATATGGAGAGGAAAGTGAAACCTGCGCCACAGGAAATTGCAATCGTTTTTTTTTTATCTTTTTGCTCGTTGGAGTCTGTTTTTTATCCGCATACCCTGTACTTACATCAAGTGTGCTAAGAGTTGTTACGCTGTGTAGCTGCGGACAGCTTAAAAACAAAAGTTTTGTGCAAATAAAAAACAATTTTGG
Organism: Drosophila montana; assembly: GCF_035044405.1. Classification (NCBI taxonomy): domain Eukaryota; kingdom Metazoa; phylum Arthropoda; class Insecta; order Diptera; family Drosophilidae; genus Drosophila; species Drosophila montana. The sequence goes on from NW_026998301.1 coordinate 5,039, forward strand.
AGCCTATCTTCGCGCTTAAAACCTTCGAAGTTAAACAACTCGCCAAATTGTATTTAATTAATCACAGAATTGTATTAAAAACTACTCGAATATCTTGATTAATTCGCAAATATCAAAGTTAATCCCATCGAAGTAAAACAACTCTTGTGTATGTTGTTCAACCGACTAGAAAAATCTTCAAGTTTCTTCAAATAATAAAGTTAATCCCTTTCGCGCTAGTTAACTCAGCGAATATTAATCAATTAACCACAAAATTGTATACAAGTGTTACTCAACTATCAAAGCTAATCTCCTTGGAGTTGCGCAATTCTGAGAATATTATTTAACTTCACAGAAAGTGCTATGAAAATGATTAAGAAATGATTATAATGCCTCAAATATCAAAGCTAGTCTCCATGAAAGTGAAACAACTCTTGTGAATCTCGTTCAACTAATCAGAAAATGGTTTAAATGGTTATTCAAAAGTTATTATTGATACACAGATACATTCCAGTTAATCCCTTCAAAGCAATTCAACTGTGAGAATAATATTCAATTAACCGCCAAATTGTATAAAACTTATTGAAAAATGATTTGTTTTCCTCAAATATCCAAGTTTATCCCTTTGGAGCAAAGCAACTCCTGAGAATATTATTCAACTAAGCAGTAAATTATATAAAAATCGTTAAGAAATGATTATTTATCCTCGAATATCAAACTTAATCCCTTCCGAGTTAAGCAACTCTGAGAATAAAACATTATTAATATCTCTCAAATATAAAAGCTATTCTCTGTGCTGTAAAGCTCGTAGAAAGTTGCTTAATTAATACCTAATTTGTGTACAAATTATATAAAGTTGAAATCTTCAAGTTTTCTGACGAGCAGCTTCAGCAAATTTCCTTTAGCCTCATGAAACTGAGAGCTAATAACTTTTTTTGCGCAGCTTAGTTGTGGTAAAATGCGCAACAAATAGGCAAAACTATGAAAATTAAAGAGATTTAGAATTGAGGTGCACTTGAATTTGCCTCGAGAATTAAACATTTCACCTATCAGAATTGTTTTCCGTTTTTTTAATGTATATTTTTAACTTATATAGTAAATATGCTACTCTTTCCTCGAGAAACTAAAGACTAATCTTAACCAGCCCTATATGAACTCATTGACATATATATTCAACTAGATAATACGCAGCATCTAGTTTTATCACAATTTTCTTCGATTTCTCATTCTCATTTCTCATCTTCATAATAATGATACCAATTAATTTTGAGCTATGATTTTTTAAGCACGACTGGAAAATCATAAGAGCTAAGTACCGCAAATATGGTATGTATATACGACTATGGTATATACAGATTACAAATATTTCACGTTTCAGATACCTTTCCCCGTGCTACCCAAAATTGGACAAAATAGAGTATTTAAATGTAGTGCCTTGCGCTTTGGTATGTACACATAATTGAATGCCAACCTGAATGCACTGTAAAATACATAAAAATCGTACTCTAAGCACCGATCAAGAATGCAGAAGCGCAGCTTGCTGCGTGAGTGTGCAGGGTATCCGTCGGTGGTGCACTCCCGATGGGAGAACTTTTTGCTGCTTGCTTGTGTGATTGGCATGGTAAATTGTCTGAATGTGCTGCAGTGCCTGTTGTTGGCGTCCTTGCTTTCAATAATGCCCGGCTATGCATGCTGGGAAATTGGAAATTAAAATAGCTTCTGCCTAAACTAAATACAAAATCTGTGCCATTTGCCGACTTTATGCCAATGCGTGCCTTCAGCCTCAGCGCTCGGCATATATGTATATATATATATCTACCTATCTATATATATAGTATAACTATATTTTTTTTCAATTTACGAACGGAAATCCAAGCAGTAAAGCGCATTCAATCAACTGCTCCTAAACTTTGCTCATCCGGCGTTCAGCTTGGCCCTTGGTCGGGGCTAGGCATTAAATTTATATGTCAATAAATCTCAAAAGAGCAAAAGGCGAACGCGAATCGTTTGGCTTTACGAGTAGTTTCTAGCCCCCTAGCCCCTGCGCCCTGCCAACCTCGCCCGCTTAGCTAAAACTTATTAAGCAACGTTTGCAGCGGCATATGTTTGGGTCCAGCTTCAGGTTCAGGTCCTGGTCCAGTTCACACACTTTTCGCAGCTTTGGCTGCAGGTGCAGGCGCAGGTTCAGGTCGAGTCGAGCCGGGTCGCGCCGGGTCAGGTCAGGTCGGTGCTTTGAGGCACATGCCCATAAATCAGCCGCCCCTCCCAGAACACAACCAACTGTCGAGCTATGAACTCAGCTTCGAGCGCTTTATTGGTTTGCCCATATATATTGAGGTGTGTGTGTGCGTGTGTGTGTGTGCGTGTGTCGAAAATGCCAAACTAAATAGTTAATCAACATTTAATAAAAGCCCGTAAAAACTAAACCAATTGATTTGCACAAATTTGAATTAAACAACGACAAATGAGGTCGAAAGAAAGACAGAGAAATCAGAGAGCAAAGAAAGAGAGAGAAAGAGAAAAATCAGAAGGCAAGAAGAGATGTAGAGAGAAGGAGAAGAGATAGATATATAGAAAGAGTGAGAGCAGGAGATAGAGATAGGGAAATAGAGAGAGAGAGAGAAGGAGAGAGATAGAGAAAGAGAGAAAGAGAGTAGAAGAATGATGCTCTCTTCCAGGCAAAGAATCGAAAAAAACATCGAAGTCGTGGCTGCAGACGTAGAAGTGAAAGTTGGATGAGAAAAACATAAAGAAATTGCACTCTAAATTTTTTTAAGTCGAGAAAAGTTGAAAATGTTTCATCATTTTATAAAATTTATTTTCATATGAAGAAAAGGTACAATTTTAAATTCTTCAAAAGTATTTTCTACTTTTGAAATAATTCTTTTGCGTTTCAGAACAATATTCTAATATAAAGAACATTTTTTACATATTAGTTTTTCTACATTTATGTTCTACTTTTAAGAAGAAAAGTTTTAATTTTTCAAACATTTGTTTAACGTTTTAGAAAAACTACGGATTGTTTTAAGAAATAGATTTTCTTAATGTGGCGAATCGCTTTAGGTAGGATTTTGAAAAGAGTTTGGTCCGACTTCTGGCTGAGTAGACAGGCAATTCAGATGAAATGCAAGCATCAAATAAGAAAAGAATAAAATAAGAAAAATACTAAAAAGTCCAATCAGAATGTAAAACAAAAGAAATTGAAGAAAGCAAAGAAACAGTTGGAGCAGGATAAATAAATAAAAATTCCAGGCGAAAAGAGTGAAAAAAAGGCAAAGTCGGAACAAGGAAAATGTGAGATTAAGAAAAAAAGACCAGAATAAAAAGAAAGGCGAAATAAGTCAAAATATAGGAAGGAGAACAGACAAAGAAGCGGTAAAAAGGGAACGGACAAGAGCAAGAACAAGAGCAACAAGAAGATCAAGAACAAGAGCAAGAACATGAGCAAGAAGAGCGAGAGGAAGAGCAAGAACATGAGCAAGAACAAGACGAAGAGCAAGAGCAAGAGCAAGAGGAAGAGCAAGAACATGAGCTAGAAGAGCGAGAGCAAGAGCAAGAGGAAGAGCAAGAACATGAGCTAGAAGAGCAAGAACAAGAGCAAGAACCAGGGCAAGAACAAGAGCAACAAGAAGATCAAGAACAAGAGCAAGAACATGAGCAAGAAGAGCGAGAGGGAGAGCAAGGACATGAGCAAGAACAAGACGAGGAGCATGAGCAAGAGCAAGAGGAAGAGCAAGAACATGAGCTAGAAGAGCGAGAGCAAGAGCAAGAGGAAGAGCAAGAACATGAGCTAGAAGAGCAAGAACAAGAGCAAGAACCAGAGCAAGAACAAGAGCAACAAGAAGATCAAGAACAAGAGCAAGAACATGAGCAAGAAGAGCGAGAGGAAGAGCAAGGACATGAGCAAGAACAAGACGAAGAGCATGAGCAAGAGCAAGAGGAAGAGCTAGAATAGCGAGAGAAAGAGCAAGAGGAAGAGCAAGAACATGAGCTAGAAGAGCGAGAGCAAGAGCAAGAGGAAGAGCAAGAACATGAGCTAGAAGAGCAAGAACAAGAGCAAGAACCAGAGCAAGAACCAGAGCAAGAAGAAGATCAAGAACAAGAGCAAGAACATGAGCAAGAAGAGCGAGAGGAAGAGCAAGAACATGAGCAAGAACAAGACGAAGAGCAAGAGCAAGAGCGAGAGGAAGAGCAAGAGGAAGAGCAAGAACATGAGCTAGAAGAGCGAGAGCAAGAGCAAGAGGAAGAGCAAGAACATGAGCTAGAAGAGCGAGAGCAAGAGCAAGAACCAGAGCAAGAACCAGAGCAAGAAGAAGAGCAAGAACAAGAGCAACAAGAAGATCAAGAACATGAGAAAAAAGAGCGAGAGGAAGAGCAAGAACATGAGCAAGAACAAGACGAAGAGCAAAAGCAAGAGGAAGAGCTAGAAGAGCGAGAGCAAGAGCAAGAGGAAGAGCAAGAACATGAGTTAGAAGAGCGAGAGCAAGAGCAAGAACAAGTGCAAGAACCAGAGCAAGAAGAAGAGCAAGAACAAGAGCAACAAGAAGATCAAGAGCATGAGAAAGAAGAGCGAGAGGAAGAGCAAGAACATGAGCAAGAACAAGACGAAGAGCAAGAGCAAGAGGAAGAGCTAGAAGAGCGAGAGCAAGAGCAAGAGGAAGAGCAAGAACATGAGTTAGAAGAGCGAGAGCAAGAGCAAGAACAAGTGCAAGAACCAGAGCAAGAAGAAGAGCAAGAACAAGAGCAACAAGAAGATCAAGAACAAGAGCAAGAAGAGCGAGAGGAAGAGCAACGACATGAGCAAGAACATGAGCAAGAACAATACGAAGAGCAAGAGAAAGAACAAGAGGAAGAGCTAGAAGAGCGAGAGCAAGAGCAAGAGGAAGAGCAAGAACATGAGCTAGAAGAGCGAGAGCAAGAGCAAGAACAAGAGCAAGAACCAGAGCAAGAAGAAGATCAAGAACATGAGCAAGAAGAGCGAGAGGAAGAGCAAGAGGAAAAGCAAGAGGAAGAGCAAGAAAATAAGCTAGAAGAGCGAGAGCGAGAGCAAGAGCAAGAACAAGACCAAGAACAAAAGAGAAGAGAGAAAGAGAAAGAACAAGATCAAGAGAGAAGTCGCAAAAAACTGGAAAACAACTTTAAAAAAATAATAATAATAATAGTAAATTAAGAAATATTAAAAATGAGAGAAAGTCAGAAGCTACAAGAGTAGAAAAAGGCGTGAAAAGCATATGAAAATACGCTATGAAAAGCCCAACTTATTTCTAGCCCGTGAGACGACTATTTGCCGGGGCCTTTACACGCACACAGTAAAAACATGGCAAGTGGCTCAAAGAGACAAGGCTTATGGACAGGGCATAGATACACACACACACACACATGCACCCCCTTGTCTGTGTGTGTGTGTGTGTGTGTGTGATGCTAATCGGTGGAGCTTCATAATTCGGCAATTCGTTCGCTGCTGGCATTAAGAGCTGCTAATTAATCAGTCAATACAGCACAGCCCTAACAGAGACGCAGCCCCTCCCCCTCCTCTACCCCTCCTCTCTCTACGTACATAAATCTCAGCTGTGTGTGTGTGGTTGTGTGTGTGTGTGTGATGGGTGCTGTGTCTGCGCCTGGTTTGCTGCACGGACAACGCGTCGTATGAGTTATGTCAAATGCAGCCTAACTGAACGGCTGAGAACTGCCGCCAGAGTTGCCATCATTAATAACATTTGAAGGGAAGTACGGGGGGGGGGGGGGTGCAGGAGGGGTAGGTACGCAAAGGGCACAGTTACCCGACTTGGGATCTCGGCCCACCTCGCCCTGGCTCAGGCACGCCACAGGTTGCAATTAATCAAGCAGACAAAAAACTGGTAAAGCCTGCGGCTAGAGTTGACATTTTGCCGTCATATGCGCTGCAATTCGATATCTTGGCGATAACGATAACGATGACGATGACGATGACGATGACGATGACGATGACGCTGATGATGATGGGCTGTGTGTTATGTCGCCTTCAGTTGGGTAACATGCAAAGTGCCTGCACTTTAGGTGTTTCAGTGGGTTGTGTGTGGGAGAAAGTGTGTGTTGTGTCTGTGTGTGTCTTGTGTGTGTGTGTGTCTTGATTGTCAACTGTCTGTTGAGTTGCTTCAGCTTTTTGGCCTTGCAGACAAAAACAGTTTAAGGCCTGCATCAAGTTTAGGTTCAATTCAATTTGATGCAGGTCAGGGCTGCAAGCTGCATTTGAACCAAACCGATTCAAAACTGGAATCCAAATTTATTAGCGGCATAAGGCAGAGCACAAACTCAAATAATTGCCCGACATGACAGCCGCAGCGGAACGCAAATCATATCTTTCTACTGTATTTATTTATTTAACTATAAAAACCTTTAAGGAATATTGAGCCACAGCACAGTCTCAGTATTGTTAGTTAGATTTGAAACTTAGAGCGCAACTTGTAAATTGTTCTCTAGTTTTGGTAGAAAAAATATAACACTTTATAACTTTATAACACTTTTATGATACATGACAAACCAAACATGGAACTAAAATACTTGAAACTCAGTTCCCCAGAGACATGCCTGAGACATTTGCCTTTAAACTATGCAGTTCCCCATTTTTAACTTTGAATACCAAACTCTGCTCTTCCATCTGAGCAGCATCTGATCAACATCAGGCTAATCTGTATATGTACATAAAACTGTTTGTCCTGACTGACTGATTTTCACTATAGTTACCATATGTGATGACGGTGCACGTTAAGATGGGCTATCGGGAAATTCTACTCGCATGTTTCGAAAACTCACTAAATACGTTTTTCATGAAACTTTTTTGTTTAACATCCGATCGGCCCCCAACTCATTTTCAAAGTTCTTTGTTCAAATTCATTTGAGGGCCAACTTTATTCTTGGTCAAAATGCATGTAATAATAGTACCCTCAAATATTCTATATAGACATAGGTCGAAACTTTCCACCCCCATAGCTTTGTCAAATCTCATCCGACTTGGAGGAGTTGAAGGTTTGGCTTTTTGTTCATGGTTTGGCCTCTAGATAAATCTGGCATCTAAATTTGGCAACACTATTCTTGGTCGAAACTCATATGAAAATGGGACTCTCAAATATCCTATATAGACATAGGTCTAAATTTCCCATCCCCATAACTTTGTCAAATCTCATCCGACTTGGACGAGGTTTGGTTTTTTGTTTATTGTTTGGCCTCCAAATCAATTTGGCATCTAAATCTGGTACCCTCAAATATCCTACATAGACATAGTTCAAAATTTCCCACCTCCATAACTTGGTCAAAATTCATTGCATAACTTTGACTGATTTTTGTGTATCTCCCTTTTCGCTCTAATCTATAACAAGTTTTCCTTCTCTTTCTCTATAACTTTTTGCTGCCTTTGTTGTTCTTCATTATGTACATAATACTCCCAAGTCACATTGTTTTGAAAAGGGGCATAGCGGAAGGAAAGGGAAAATATAAATATTGGACATTTTTGTATTCTGCTTGGGCTTTTAGGCTTTTTATTTTATAATATCTCTATTATTTATTTATTTATTTATTAGTGGTCGACAAAACGAGTGTCTTCCTAATTATTTAATACACTATACATCTATACAATTATGAAAATTAGATAGAGAACACACATTTCTAATAGCATCACCGACCGATGGAGGTGCTTTATTTGCCTGTCCGGCCAGCTGTGCCCCTTTTCACAGCCAATTTTGTCAGTGACGATATTAGAGCTTAATTTGCTACATTATTTAAGAATATACCATAAATAGGAGAAAAGAATGTAAGAAGATTGTTAATAAAGTAAAGAATTGTATGCTAGATATACAGAGTGTTAGGTAGATAGGATAAAGAGATAGTATTGGGAATGTAATGGGAAATCACCGACCCGGTGGGGGAAAATTTACAGCCTGTCCGGCAAGCTATGCCCCTGCTCATAGCTGGGAATGGTCAGTGACTTCCCGAAGGTATCCCGAAAGCAACGATTTTATTAGGGGTAGAGAAAGTTCGGTAGAGAAAACGTGATGCAAACTATTGCAATTTGTACATAGCACGCGAAAAGGATTGTGCATAGCGTAGTCTGTTGTGCACGTCGATAGGAATGAGGGGCGGTAATTTCTGGTTGGTCTAGCCGGAACAGAGAATTGAAGACGCCCTAGCAGAAAAGGAGAATCTATATCGCCAACAACCAACTTATGTAGAAAGACAACACCGAGAATTGTCCTACGGTTGGTTAACGACGGAAGATTAAGAAGAAGCAGCCTGCTGGAATAGGATGGCAACCGAAGATTAGGGTCCCAATTTAAACCTCGTAAGGCAAAAAGCAGAAATCGCTTCTGAACAGATTCAATACGATCCTGGCTATTGTTATATAAATAAATAATAAATATAATGCAAATAATAAATAATCAATAACAAATAATAAACAATTAATAGTCAATGAATAATAAATAATAAATACTTTATTATAAATAGAAATAAATAAATGTTATAATATAAACAATAAAAAATAAATAATAAAACAATTAAAATAAACAAAGAACAATGATAAATAAAAAATAATAATAAATAACAAATTAAATAAATAAAAAATGAATAAATAATTAACAGTAAAAAATGAATAAAAATAAATAAACAAAAAATAAATAAAAAATTATACCTAATAAAAAAATAAATAATATTAAACTAGATTAAATTAAATTAATATCAACTATGAACTGTGTACTGGAAATGCGAATGCGTATTTTGTTGCGGCCATCGACAAGTGCACAGTCAAAGCCACAAATGCGACTTGGCTCTTAAACTTGTTCCCCAAGTTCTTACACACACACACAGCCACACACACACGCACACACGGGTGCTCAGCAAAGATGCCCCAAAAGAAATTAAATTATTTGTTAGCAGCAAAACGTGTGGCAGCAAGCGCCGACCGAAGAGATCCGTGAAGGGCATCCAGAGAAACGAGCATGACAACAAGGACACACAGATTATATAATATATACACACACACATGTGCATATATATCACATATTATATACATATATATATTCATATATATATATATACATACATATAAGCACGTGCATCTGTATAGATGGGGGCAACAAGTGAAAATCCATTTGTTAGAGGAAATCGTGCAAAAAGCTTAAATACAAAGCTTAAACATAAGTAGCAACAAGCAACGCAGCGCACACTCGCACACTGGCACACTCAACTGACCCGGCTGCCAACCACACACACAACCCACACACACGCACACACACGTGCACATTTGGTTATGCATATGTGGAGCAGGGACTTAGGCTGGGGCCAAAGCCTAAATGAAGCTGCCGTCGTTTGCCTTTTTGTTCTTGTTGTTGTTGTTCTTGTTGTTGCTGCCTTCACGTTTTACCTTTTAACGTGTTTTACCGTTCGTTTCTTCTTTATGGCGGCCTTCGCATAAAGTGAGCAGCCACCCCGTGTGTGTGTGCACGTGTGTGTCTATGTGCACACGGCTCGTCTCCCTTGGGTAAATTTTCGTATTTAAAATATATGACCAAGAAATGCTTGAAACTTTATTTTTTTAATTTTAAATATGGAGAAGAAGTCCTTTCATTTTGGCTCGTCTTAAGCTTGAAACAACAAAAGAAAAACGTTGGAGTTAGCAGTTGGCATTTCATTGGGGGCTGCCAATGTGCATCAGGTTTTAAATGCACGATAATCGTGCGCCGCAAAACTCTTGCTGGGATTAGGCTGAAATCCAAGGAGTTGAACAAAATGTATGCATAAAATGCTTATATATAAGTTTAAATGATCAACGCATATTTGATAAGGCATGAAAATACATTAAAAATGAAAAATTAGAAGTTCGGATAAAACGGATAATACTGGGAAAAAAATCGGATAAAGCCGGATATGATCCGGATAAAGCAACAAAGCGCACGTGTACCTTGATACTATTAAAGCTATTAGGAAAACTCATATTTTTGCCATTACTGAGAGTTGAGCTTTAAAGGCGGACCCACTTTTTGTGATTCGAGCCGGATAAATGCAGATAATGTAGAGTCACGAGCCAAAGATTACATTTTAGTTTAAATGGTCAAAATATGTTTGATAAAGCGTGAAAATTCATTAAAAATGGTAAATTAGAATTAGGATATAACGGATAAGATCGGATAAAATCGGATAAAACCGGATCGCGTGTAACTGCAACTGTTAAAGCTTTGAGTAAAATGCCTACCTTTCCATTTATTGACAGTTGAGCTATAAAGGCAGACCCACTTTTTATATTTAGAGCTAGATAAATGCGGATAAGGTTGAGTCACGTGTACGAGTCATATCAATGTCTTATCCCAATACTTTCAAATTATTTGCTGCGTAATATAACAAACATTCATTTTAGAAAAGAATGGCTTACACATTCGTCACTTTAAGTTGATAGTTTCGGAATTTTAAGTCAAAAGAAAAAGAATTGCTTGGTTACAATTGACAGGCTCTTAACTGAATGCAAAACAAAGATGAATGTTTTAAAGCTATGCAAATTAAAGCTGCTCAAATCGAATGAGCGTGAATAATGCGTACTTGCGCACAATGCGATGACGTTAGTAGCCAAACTCACGTTTGCGCTGGCAATTCAGTGCAAAAACAGGACGCAGCGTCTAAATTTGGTCAGTTTTGCGGCGCAACTTGACGAGAAAGTTGCTAAAAATTGTGAATAAATAAGGAAACAGCGGATAGATTTGTTGTTAGCAGTTGTGAATCGCTATAAAGTCTACGATTCCTTACATTGACAGCAGATGATATTAAAAAAAAAGAAAACTTGAAAAGGATCTGGAATTAGTTTAATTTACAACGAATTTATGCGGATAAAAATGGATACAGGCATGTATAATAGCGAATAATGTCTTTATGAATATGAAAAACGCTTAAAAGTTGATAAAAATTGTTTAATTGACAAAGAATAAAGCTGGATAAAAATGGATACAACAATGTATTTACGCAAAAAAACATTTTATGATGTTAAAAAAACCGGAAATGTTTTGGAATTGGCTTAATTGACTACGGATACAACTGGATAAAAATGGATTAAAATCAAATTCAAAACTTACACGCGAAAAATGTGTTTTTGATAATTAAAAACAAAACCAGGGTTAGGAATTACTTTGATTTACAACGGATAAAACTGGATAAAAAATGATACAAGCATGTATAAGCGTGAAAATTGTGTTGATGATTATTCAAATAACCAAAAGGCATCGAAAACTTATTAACGTGACAATGGATAATCCAGATAAAACTTCTATAAATATGGATAAGTGCGGATAAGTACGGATTGCAGAGATCAAGCACGGATATTGTGTTTTCGACTACAGTAAAACGTACAGTAAAACTTTGCGAAGAAAAGGCATTAGGGATAAAAGCGGATAAATATTGTTAAGCATGTGCAGAAGATATAATTAACAACTGGCAGCAAAAATAAGTCCGCCATTGAAATAAGGTAAATGGATAACACCTATATGGAGGCTAAAAAGTTAAAAGATAATGTGCATACATCAAAAATGTCGCTAAATAAAAGCCATTGATAAAAGCCGTTTAAACGTTTTACCTCTGATTAAGATAAGAAACGCCAACAGACACCCGTTCAGACCTTGATAAGGGAAAGTATTTGTGACCGTAATGATCGTAAATCGCACATTATATCGGATGATTGACGGTGGCCGGTTGGCTATCAAAAAACGTGTGCACAACAATTGAAATCGTTTTTTGTTAAATATATTGTTTGGGTCTGTTGTCCAATGTACAAGCCGCAAATACGCTGAGTTAACAATTCAGGCATTCGGCATAGGCATGAAACTCGGATATATAACTCAAAGTCCCCCGAAATAAATATCATCGACTGATTTTCCATAAAGTGTCCAGTAATTGCAAATAATCTTGCGAATTGAAGACGCTGCACAGTGGCATAATATTGACTTTCACTCGGCGTAAATGGTAGAGAGTTAAGTGCGAAATGGCCTGGGTATGGAATTTTTGATCTTTCATTGGTTGAAAAGTACGGACTTCTTCGGATTGTTCACGATCTTTAACTTTAACTCTCAAATTAACTTTAAAAAATTAAAAAGGAAACCTTTAAACATTCAAGAAATAACCCAGGGTTCCTTGAGCTGTTCTTGAGCAGTTCGAAACCTTCGAACTCTGCAAATAGATGCACTTTCTGCAAAACCCTTTTTTTGCATTGTATGCATACGTTTGTGAACCACGGTGCTGGGGTCAGCGGTCAGTTTGAAACATTGTCGTTGCGCGCGCAAAAAACAACATTTACGAATGCTTTATGACCGACTAGGAGATACCCTGACGAAAACAAGGCGAAGCTGCTGTTGCTAGGAGACATGCTAGTCTCCATATGCCGCAGTCTGCGCTTCTTCTTCCCGCTGCCCAATAGCAAGTTTGGACAACGCATCCTTGATTAACTCCGGTGTTTACAGTGCGATCTTTATAAGACTTTCAGGTATTAAATAAGGCATACAAAAGTGTGTACATATCAAGGCACAAAGCTCTATCTTTAATAATTTTGTTTTTGTTTACCCTTTTAGGTAGAACGGGTGAAGGCATCAGAAAAGTGAGTTCATTGTAATCTGTGTATATCATACAAAATGATATATTCCAAGTTTGGTGTATCTAGCGCCTATAATCTTCGAGTTGGGCCTAAGAAATCAATTCTCAAAATCGATATATATCGATTTTATGGCAAGAGATATCGAAAATCTGGTCTTAACTAGGTTCTTTAACCCGATCAAGCATATATAATCCGATCAAATATATATAAAGATATATATATACCATCCGCCTCCGTCTGTTACCAACATAATGCTCTTTGTCTTCCGTTTTCAATGGGTTGAGGGTATAAAAATAAGCGCTGATTAGATTAATGATTTTGGGTTTTGGGTATTGCTACTGCCGGCATTATAAAAGCCTTGCCGAAGCGCTGCCCGTGCCGCACTTGAAGGTTGGCGCGGCGCGAGGCAGCAACAGGCAGACAGGGACAGCAAATCGAAAATGGCCAACAATGTTGCATGTGATAACAGTCTGCGGCGGCAGCAGCAGCAGCAGCAGTTGCCCGCGCTGCTGCTGCCGCTGCCGCTGCTGCTGCTGCTGTTGGCCGGCATTGGGATGAGTCAGCAGGTGGGCTTGCGGCGGCTACGCTTTGGCCGAGATAATTTGGCTAATCGCTTTCTTATTTGCAGACAAGCCTTACTGAGCTGCGGGAAGTGAGTTTCTATACGGCCGGCGTTGTGGAGTTTCGTCAGGCCATTGGCCAGGATGCGAATGAGAATTTGGCGGATAACTTGGCCGGCTATTTGGAGCTGATCGAATCCCCCGATGCCAAACCTACGGACATAATTATCTTTCCGGAACTAACATTGAATGGCATGGACACGCTCAGCTTTGTGCCGAAGCCCGAGCAGGCGCTGTCGCCATGTGTGGACGATCCCGGTTCCAGTTACTTTGCCCCGTTTCTGGTGAGCATCTCATGTGCCGCCCGCAAGACCAGCAAGTACATTGTCATCAATATCTGTGAGCGGCAATTGTGCTCCGCTACTCCGGAGGATACCCGTCCGTGCGCCCCAACTGGAATCAATATCTTCAATACGAACGTGGTCTTTGATCGCAAAGGCGCTGTTGTCTCCAGATATCGCAAGATCCATCTGTATGGCGAACCGAGGAACAGCACCTTTGTGCCGGAGCCGCAGAGCTTCAAGACGGACTTCAATGTGACCTTTGGCCATTTCATTTGCTTTGACATCCTGTTCTATGAGCCCGCCCATGAGATGCTACTGAAACAAGGCGTTCGCGACTTTATTTATCCCACCATGTGGTTCTCCCAGCTCCCTTTTCTCACAGGTGAGTCCTCGGCTTTCACCCAATATGCTTAAGGTTCATTAAACGGTATTCAGATTTTAATCTTGTGAACCGCTTTGAAAGAGCTTTGAACGTGGTTTCCGTGCTTGGTTAAGTATCTAATTGACTTATTGGAAGCATCAAAAATATTGCTATACATACATATATACCGGAACCTAAATGAGCTGCCTCCTTGGGCTGTGAACTTGATGCAGGCGCTGTCAAGACAATCTCTTATGCTGAACCGGTTCAAAGAGGATATACTTTTTGTTTTTTAAGTAGTTTAGCTCAAATTAATTCAACCTTACAGGAGAACTTATTCCTAGGGTTAACAAATTGTAACATTAACTTTGTTCCGGTTCAGAGCAGAGAAAAACAGGTTCAAATCAGCTTCAAATCAGGTTCAAAACTGGTTCAAAACGAGTTCATCATCACATTTCACATTATCTAACAGTGTGCTTTTAGTCTCTTTCTATCTCACTCTTCTCTCACTCACTAACTCATTCTCGGAATCTCTCTCTATCTGCCTCACTCTCTATTTCTATCTCTATCTCTATCTTTATCTCTATTTCTCTTTCTTTTATTATATTTATTTGTACCTCTATCACTTTGTATATCTCTATTTCTTTTTCTATTTCTATACCTGATTATATTACTATCAGCATCTCTATTTCTGTCTCTATCTGTATTACTATCCCTATTCGAATATCTATTTTGATCTTTATCTCCATATCCAACAATATTTCTATCATTATTTGTATTTGTATGTCCATTATTATTTCAATCATTATATCCATCGCCACCTCAATGTCCATCTCCTTTTCTATCTCTATTTCTATCTGGTCCTATCTTATTCTCCTTATCCTAACCACACAGCCGCCCAAGTGCAGCTGGGCTGGGCCTATAGCAACGATGTGAATCTATTGGCCGCGGGCGCTAGTCACCCGGAATACGGCAGCACCGGAACTGGCATCTATAATGGACGCGCGGGCACCATCACCAGCGTAATGAAGTGGGGCGAAGGCGAGCGTCGCATCTATGTGGCCAAGGTGCCCAAATACCAGAGTGCAAGGACTACAAAGGCACAGCGTCCGCAACGTTCCTTGAAGGCAAGGTTGGAGCAGAAGACGCGCCGTGGACGCGATTCAGGCATTCAGATTAAACGGGATTACCTGGAGCAATACGAGAGCGTCTGGTTGGAGCAGCTGTATCAACAGTCTGAGGGCAATCTGAAGCAGGAGGTGTGCCACGGCAAGTTGTGTTGCAATTTCGAGCTGGAGTGGCGCCAATTGCCAGAGAGACCGGCCGCCAACAATTTTTACGGCTTTCGGCTGGGCGCCTACGATGGCTGGCGCAATGAGCAGCAGGTGGATGCCAACTATGTGCGCAACTGCGCCATCTTTGCCTGCAGCGGCCCCAACATTGAGGACTGTGGCCAGGTGCTGGACACGAAGCAATCACGTGTCAACTTTATCCGCCTGATCATTGAAGCCAAGTATCCTAGGTCGCGCGAGTTCCTTTTGATGCCGAACAGTGTCCTCGAAGACATGTTGCCCCTGGAGCCGCCTCAGTTCAAGTGGTCAATGGTGGAGAGGCGCATAACGTGAGTATGCAAAACAAATCCTACATTCGAACTTCGACCCTATAAATCCTATGATAGAAATCCTACAACAAAAGTCTGAATTCCTACTTATGCAATCCTTATACATATTCTATATTTGGAATCCTGCTCAGATTTCTAAAATGTAAACTTTCCTTAAATGGAATTGCGAGTTTGAATTCCAGCAAATAGAATTTTAATTCCTTCAATTGACATCCTACTTTTCCACTGGGAATTCCAACATTTCAAATTCAACGTCTGAGTTCTTATTCTGTATTCTGTATTCTTATAATTGAAATCATACTTATTATTCCTACGCTTCGAATCCTAAAGCTGAATGCCTTCACTTGGAAGCCACTATATTATAAATCCTACAAATGGAATCCAACGTCCTAATACCTACATTCAAGATCCTACACCTAATTTTCCTCTAATTGGAAACGCACATCAGAATTCCTGCAATTCGAATCCAGCATCTGATCTTCCTTCCTTTGGGATCCTACGCTGGAGGCCCTCCATTTTTCAGTCATACGCCTGAGCTACTATTATAAATCCTACAAATGGAATCCAACGTCCTAATACCTACATTCAAGATCTTACACCTAAATTTCCCCTATTTGGAATCCGACATCAGAATTCCTACAATCGGAATCCAGCATCAGATCTTTCTTCCTTTGTAATCTTACGTTGAAAACTCTCCGTCTTACAATCCCACGTCTGACCCATGAATTCTCTGAAAGGAATCCTACATTTGAAATCCTACAATTAGATTCCTCCTGCTTTACGTCTACGTTTGAAATCCTATATCTGAATTCCCAAATATTTGGTGGCATCCCACGTCTGAATTCCTTTATTTGGAATCCTACATTCTTTCAGCAATCAGATTAGTGTGCGTTTCGGCCTGACTGACTCCGTGCAGCTTTCCAATCTGCTGACCTTTGCCATCTATGGGAATTACTATGATGATATTTGCACCTTTGGCAAGGGGACCCCGGAACAGGATCGCGAATGCGGCTTTTTGGCCACTGGTGATGGTGCCGCAGGTTTGCGCTCCCTTGGCTATATATGGTACGTGCTCCCGGCATTGGGAATGGCAGTTAAGCAGTCCATTCCAATTTTTATTGAACCATGGAGCATTGTTGGAGGGAAGAAGTTTATGCCATGGACAAAACTAAATTGAAACTTTCAAAAGTAAATATTATATTGGTGTATTGATTGGACCGTGGCTAAAATTGCCCGGAGTCCTACTTAGGAAATTAAGGCAGATAAAAATATCAAAAAAAAAATAATACTCATTCCAGATGGAGAAGAGTATGGATCTACAATTGGTCCTTATTGATGTTGTTGCTTAAAAATACATTGCTTGTTAGAATGACATAAATTATTCAAAATATTAAATTATCCAAAATACTAGGTTCAACTATGAATTGATCCATTTAACATATACTCAACATACACATATATATTTGTGTTTATACTTATTGGCTCATTAACTGGCTTCAAGAAAGCTTAGTTTTATAAATTTGGAACTTTTAGTGTGAAAAACATTGTAGACAACTTTTTTGTGAAATTTCTCTGTTTTCGAATTGATTTTAATAAATTGCGACCCGACTCACGGAATCAATTTGAATTTTCTGAATAAGGCCTCGCTCGGGTAATACCAACAAATCTTTTTACAGAAAACTTTGTGTTCTAGTAATATGATTATATGATTCAATGACTGACTGAATGATTGACTGACTGACTAACTAAATGACTAAAAATGACTGATTGATGGACTGAGTGATTGACTAAGTAAATAAAAGACTGTGCGATTGATGGATTGAAAAACTAAGTAGCTGACTACTGACTGACCAAATGAGATAATGATTGACTGACTAACTGTCTGAATGATTGACTGAATGACTGATTAAGTAAGTGACTGATTGACTGAATGAGTGACTGAGTGACCCACAGATATTCAATTAGTTAGTTATTCCTAGGTAGTTATCTAGCTAGTCCAGTCAGTTGACACATTGATTGAATGATTGAATGAATGATTGAATGTGTTACTGTCTGCGTAGATAAATGACTGACTGCATAGCTAAGCAACTGACTTACTGATTGACTGACCTGCCAGCTAACTGACTGACTGACTGACTGACTGACATGATTGACTAACTGAGTGTCTGATTGATTGATTGATTTACTGACTGGCTGGACAACACACTGTCTGAATGATGATCTGACTGATTTGTGTGATTAATACACAGTTCATACCGAAAGGGCTTAATTTGTATTGTACTTACCCAATGTGATGTAAGTGCTCGCTTAAATGGAATTTATAAAAACTCCACCGAAAAGTGTGGAAAATTCGCGAAAAACGGTTGCAAACATGGAAGAATGGAAGAATGAATATTAGTATGAAAAATATGCCTAAAAGTATGCATTCTCCAGATGAGGCAGAGTTGCTTTGTAAAGCAAAATCAAGAGATGATAAGAAAAGACGGCGGCTGACAGATATGAGAGATTAGATAGAAATATTGACAAAGACAGAGAGAGAGAGAGGGTGAGAGTGAGAGAGTGGGAGACAGTGGGAGAGTGTTGTGAGGCAGGGAGAGTGAAGCCCCGATGGCACAGTCTGACGGGCGCATCATGTGTGGCAAGTTGTGGTCGCTCCTCCATTTGCTGTGCCTCTCGCTGGCCAGCTGTGGGGCAGCCAGCGACGAGTATTACACGGCGGGCGTGGCGGAATTCCGTCCGGCGCTGACCGGCGGCAGTTCGGAGCAGCTGCTGCAGGAGAATCTGTCCGCCTATCTGGAGCTGATTGAGGCGGCCAATGGCACAGCCGATATACTCATTTTTCCCGAGGGCACACTGAACAGCCAGCTGCAGTTGACGGCGGTGCCGGCGCCCTCGCGTCGCTCACTGTGCCACATAACGACCGGATATGAGGTGCACGACTTCCTCCGGCAACTGGCCTGCGCCGCTCTTGTCGCCCAAAGCTATCTGGTGGTCAATGTCAAGGAGCGGGAGAGCTGTGCGCCGGACGACGAGTGCCCCGCGCGCGGCTATCGTCTGTACAATACGAATGTGGTGCTGGATCGCAGTGGGGCGGTGGTGTCGCGTTATCGCAAATGGAATTTGTATCTGGAGCCGCAGCTGAATCGCACCCGGGCGCCCGAATACGCCATCTTCGAGACGGACTTCAATGTGACCTTCGGCCATTTCATATGCTTCGATATGCTCTTCTATACGCCCGCCCAGGAGCTGGTCGAGCGCTACGATCTACAGCATTTGATTGTCAGCAATATGTTCAAGTCGGAGCTACCCTTTCTAACGGGTGAGTGCATATCAGTAGGCAAAGAGAAATCTTTGCTTAGTGGTCGCCTAAGAAATACCCTGTAGTTAGATGAAAACTCTTGTATATAACATATATATTATATTTTATACTATGCTCTATCACATTATATTCTATTCAATTCTATTTCATACCACATATTAATTTCGTATAGGGTATATATGTCTCATAGTTAATTTCATCATTGCACTACCTGCGTTCGCTCTGCAACTATTATTGCTCATCTATAATAGTTATATATGATACTTCTTTTTGTTCTTTCAAAAAAAAAAAATTTACACTCAAAAAAATATATTCCCTAAATTTCAAAAACTTTTTCTAAATTTTCAAAAGTTTTCTTGTTTATTTAAAATTTAAAAATAATGTCGCTAAAAACATAAATATTAAGAAAATATTTTCTAAAATTATGAAAATATTGCTCTTAATGGCTTTTTACTATAATTTTAACAATACAACTTTTCTTGAGTGAAGTTCATGCTACCCTATTGCACACTTTTCTATAGGTACAGGGTATCAATTACACTGAATTGCGTCTAGACGTGTGCACTTTATAAACATGGGCCTTGATAACAGAGAAACTAACTCGCTTAGGATTATTCCACTATAAACTGTTTATATCTTTTCCCACTTCCCGGTTTTCACACTTAACTTTTGTGATCTTAAGTGAATAATAAAAAGTTTCGTATACCCCTTATAACAAATAATAATACGTAAAGAAGCAGTATTTTTTCGACTCGCTTGTGAACTATTTACAAATATATATCAGTTGCTAAATAGTCAATCTATTAAAGTAATATATCGTTTATTAAATATTGCATGTCAAAAAACCAAGCATTAAATTAAATTAAATATAGCTAATATAACTATTTTTTATATTTTAATTAATTAATTAATTAGTAACTATTCAATTACGATAGAAAATTCTTAAAACTAAACATTTCGTATTGATTACTTAGAGAACTTTTCTATCATTGACTATTTGAACAAAAAATACTGAAAATACTAGATATACCAAATTGCAGTATTTCAAAATACTAAAATAGTCCATTTTCAAACTGGTTGAATTATTCTGAATTATTGTAATTGTATGCCTGTTTACCACTTAGAAAATAAATATTATAAAAATACTGTACTTTGGTATTTTCTGTATACAGACATTTCTGTGCAGAATCAATAAATGCATTTGCATTAATTTACAGTATTTTTGTTTAATAACAATTTTATTTTTAAAATACGAACACCACGACAAATACAAACAACGCATTGTGCTTACAGTATTTTTACAGTATATAATGTAACAAAAGGAACTCTTTGCTGTTATATAAGTTGAGAAAAAACTACTAAGTATATTTCATTATTTGCATAAAGATCTTTTTTATTATGCGACCAAAGTAAAATTGTGTAGAATACCAAAATATCTGATTGTATTGTATTTGCAGTATTTTTTCATACGTAAGACGAATTTTTTTTATTTTATCAGCTTTTATTTTATATTAGTGAACATTTAATAAGATTGTTTACGTTGTGTTTATCTGATTTCCTTGCAAACCGTGTTTAACTTTCTTGTATCTTCCTTGTAAGTTTCTTATTAGTTTCATCTCTTAAGTTCTTTTTAAGTTTCTTTTGTCTTAATTGCAACTTAATTGTAACTAGCTTGTAAGTGACTTGCGTTTGCCTTGCTAGTTCCTGTTGACTTCCTTAAAGCTTTTTTGTATCTTCCTTGTAACGTAATTGTAACTTGCTTGTATGTACATTGCATCTTCCTTGTAACATCCACGTAGCTGCTTTTAAGATTAATTCTATCTGCCCTGTAAGTTCTTAGTGACGTCCTTAAAGCTTTTTTGTATCTTCCCTGTAACGTAATTGTAACTTGCTTGTAAGTGCCTTGCATTTTCTTTGTAACTTCCTCGTGACTTCTTTTAAGGTTGATTCTATTTGCCTTCTAGCTTCCTTGGGACTTCCTTGTAAGTTTCTTGTGTCTTGCTTGTAACTTAGTTGTTGCTTGCTTGTAAGTGCGCAGCATCTTCTTAATAAGTTCTTTCTATCTGCCTTTCAAGTTCCTTCTGAACTTCTTGTGACTCATTTGTAAGCATGATGAATCTTTCTTGTAAGCTCGCATATCTTTTCTTATCTTTTAACTTCCGTATATCTTTATTGTAAGTTCCTTGTAACCCAATCAGCTACGAATCACAACTCATATAAAATTTCTCTCTTCTCACTTGCAGCCAGCCAGTTCCAGCAGGGCTGGGCCTGGGCGAACAATGTGAATCTGTTGGCAGCCGGCGCCAGTCTGCCCCACGGCGGCATCACCGGCAGCGGCATCTATGCGGGTCGTCGCGGCGCTCTCGTCCGGCGCATGGTGGGCGACACAGCCGTCGGCGAGCGTCAGCTGTTGCTGGCCCGCGTGCCACGTTGGCCGCTGCTGGAGGGCAGCGCCATCGAGCTGGATGCGGAGCGCGTGGGTCCGGCGCAGCTCAAATTGGAGATGCTGCAGCAGCCGCAGCTGGAGGAGTTCAATAGCTGGCAGGTGCCGCTGCTCAATGGCAGCCTGCAGCAGCAGCGCCTCTGCCAGGCGGATCTGTGCTGCGACTTTGAGCTGCAAATGGAAGCGCCAGCGGCCCGCACCGCGTACAACTATCGCCTCGGCGTCTTTGTCGGCCAGCGGCGTTACGAGGAGGAGGAATACACGGTGGTCCGGCTGTGCGGCCTATTTGCCTGCCGCAACGACAGCGTCCTCAGCTGCGGCCTGCTGGCCGAGCAGCCAGCGGAGGCGAGCCCACAGCCCGGAGCAGCTGTGCTCTTCAGACGGCTGCGAGTTACCGGCGAATTCGTGCAACGGCCGCGACGCCTGCTCATGCCCAGCACGCTGAGCGCCGCGCTTTATGCCCTGCAGGCCACCGAAATCGACTGGTACACGCGCTCCGATGCTGAGGGGGCGTGGCGCGGCGAGCGCGCAACCCAGGTGCAGCTGGTGCTGAAAAAGGCGCACTCGCAGCTGCTGACCTTTGCCATCTATGGCAACTACTTTGATGAGTACGCTGCGGATGGGCAGGGCGGAGGCGGAGGCGGAGGGGGTGGCACCTCTCAGCTGGCCGGGGGCGTTTGGGGCATGGCTGTCGGTTTGCTGATGTCTTATCATGCGGCTAACCGTTAAGAAAACACTTTGTTGATTAGTTCATATCATGCACAGGCACAGGCGACAAATGTGTCAAATTCGCATAGACTGCGGTGTATTGAATCTATTATTTAACCATGTATTTATCAAGCTCGACTTTTGAAAAATCAAAAGCAAAAGTCGGCTTCGATGACTTCTAGAGTTTACCAGATATACCATAATTTGTATGATATCACTTTTAGATTTGGATTAAAGGCGAGTATAGTGTACTTATAGTCGGTGCACATTTTAAAGTTCATTATCATTTTTTTTCCAGATCTACAGGGTATCTCTCAGTCCCGAACGTTTTGTATTTTTCCGATTATTTGTTAACAGTTTTTGGTTCAGCGGGAAACTTATTATAATTTTTTCTTTCTTTCTTCAAAAAAGTATATCGAACAAATTTAATTAAAGAAATTTATTTATTTTTCTGTGGAGCTTTCAGATTTTGCCTTTTAATTGGAAAAGCAATTGGAGCGCAGATTCTGACAGCAGACAAAAACATTTGTTAGTCGATTTAGTGCAGTTTTTGTCAGTTTTATTTCGCTGCATTTTTTTGTTGATTGTTTTTTAAGAACTTGGCACTGACAATAAAGTGCAACAGTTTCTTTTGTTGCGCTTGTTGCCATGCTCCTGACAAAGTGCAATTTTTGCTTAAGTAAACAAAGGATGCGCATAAATTCAAATATCAAAAGGAATTACCGTTGCTTGT
This sequence comes from Drosophila montana, assembly GCF_035044405.1. Classification (NCBI taxonomy): domain Eukaryota; kingdom Metazoa; phylum Arthropoda; class Insecta; order Diptera; family Drosophilidae; genus Drosophila; species Drosophila montana. Next base: position 27,705 of record NW_026998301.1, read on the forward strand.
GCTCTGTTTCAAATATTTTTCATTTTTATGCGCTTTGCTTCAAAAACGACAAACCTATTTGCTTGTACAAAAATTTTCAATATAATATGCTAAAATTTCCAATTAGCTTAAATAAGTGTTGTGTAGCGTGACTAATGCGATTGCTTTAAAAAAAGTTGATGGCAATTGCAGCTGAAATAATTTTTTTTACACTTTTTTTTACAAAGTAAATCCGATTAAATTTGGGCAGGTAATACTGTGCTCATATCCAAATAGTGTTGTTAAACGAGATTTTTGCAAGTGATTAAAAGTGAAAAATACGTGGAACGCGTGTGGAAATCACAGTCGCAATTACATTTTTTTCAATATTTTTTACAAAATAAATATGTTCAAAATTGTCATATATTCATATTCAAATAGTGCTGTTTAACGTAATTAATAGTAGTGTGTCGCGGTGTGATATTACGAAAAGCGTAGAAACATATGTGACAAAGCTTATAAAAATTGCAATTGCAATTATTAATTTTTTTACAATTTTTTTTCAAAATAAAATATACTAAAATTCCCAATTAGTTAAACTCGGGCAAGCAAGACTGTACTCATATGCAAATAGTGTTGTTAAACAAGATTTATGCGAGTGACCTAAGTGAAAAACATGTGACAAAGCTTGTGCTTTGCTGTAACTTGTAGCTGCAATTAATTTTTTTTCCAATTTTTTTTTAAATAAAACCAGTAGGAGATCTCTATTTAAAATGTCCAAGATAGCGTTCATATCCACAATAGTGCTGTTAAACGTGATTTATGCGAGTGCTTAAAATTGTTGCGGTGTGATTTTCTGAAAGGCGCATGAAAAACATGTGACAATGCTTGTGAAAATTGCAGATGCATTTATTTTGTTTTTTTTTTTACATTTTTTCAATGTTTTTTTAACATTAGAAAATATCTATTAAATATGTCAAAATTCGCATACGTCCATATGCAAATAGTGTTGTTAAACGTGATTTATGCGCCTGCTTAAAAATGTTCGCGATTTGCTTTCCGCTACTTTTTTTCGCCTGGCAGCTCATTAAAAAGCGACACGCAGCGCTGCTAGCTGCGAAGTGTGTGTGTGTGTGTGTGTGTGCGTGCGCGCATATAAAGATGCTGCTGTCGTCTGCAGTTGACGTTGTGGCAGCTGCCACTAAACTTGCAGCGAATTGTAATTAAGTGACATACGCACAGACACACACACACACCCACACTCGACATCACCACATCAACCACATTTGCCTATTTGCTTAGCCGAAAATTGATGGTAAATGCATGCAGGCCGATCCAGGCAACAAAAACAACAACATCGAGAACGGTGTCAAGTTCAAATCGTAAAGGTGTGATTAACAAAAATTAGTTGCTGCTTAGCGGACGCACGCACACACGCACACGCACACACGCTTACGCATGCTAGAGCAACAGTGCGAATGATGGCTGAAAGGCACACACTCACTCACAAACACACACACACACACACACACACATACACACACACGTACACATATAGAACATTCGCGCTGCGCAGTGTCGCTGCTGCCACATAGCAGGTGTAATACAGACGCGCAACACATGAAGCGAACGGCGCAGCTGACGTCGCTGCCAAAAAAGTTTCACTCATTTCAACTGTTGCTCCCCACTTGTTAGCACATGAGACTGGAAAGTGCCGCACGAGTGGCGACGCGTCGGCCGATTGGCAGAATGTTTCCAAGCATTGGAGAGCGCCCACCTGAAGCAGAAGGTCGTGCTATGCGTGCTGTGTAGAGTTTTTAGGCGCCATGTACGTATTTACATACGTGTGTATGCGTGTGTGTGCGTTGTGTAGACTGCGTTATATTTGCATTAAATTATTCAGAGGCAAAATATTTTATGAAGCGCAGACAGCAGCAGACCAAAAGCTGCTGCGCTTTTGCCAGCTGAAATGCAATTAAAAAGCGCAGCAGCGGCAGCAGCAGCAGCGGCAGCGGCAGCGGCAATGGTAACGGTAACGGCAACGACAGCCGCAGTCGCAGCGACGCACACGACGTGCTCAGCATTTGTACTTCGGCTGGCGTTCGCTAACGCTGCCGCTGCCGCTGCCACTGCCGGCGTCGCTGGCGACGCCAACGCGTTGCGTGGCGGACAACATCGCACTCTGCGACAGCTTTCGGCGCGCGTTTAACATCCAGTAGGCGTTCAGCCTCCGAGCGGATAACATTGCGTTGTTGTAGTTCTTGGAGTCAGCCAATCAAAACGCTCAATACTCACACAAACAGAAAGCACCGTTCGATTGCGATTGCGATTGGAACATTGAGTTCGATTTCGAGTCTGTTTCATGAGTCGTGCATGCGACACTTTGATTACCATTGAGTTTGAATGTGTGCGAGCGAGAGGACACTCTAGTCTGCTAATAAAATCGCTTGCTTCGAAGAATTGTGTTCAAATTTTTGGAAAGGCGCGCGCAAAAATTTTGCCATTTAAAACTCTGAAAGCAAAATTCTTTGCACACCTTTTTTTTATTGTCTTTTTTTGTTGGTGCCCAAAGTAAATGAGGAAAATTCAGAAAATTTAAGAAGAATAAATATACTAAAAGTTGAAAAACACAACAAACGCGTTTTGTTGTATTCCATTTATTTATTTTTTTGGCTGTTGACAAAAAGTGTGCGAAAGAGATAGACAAAAGTGCAAAGAAAGCAACTGCAGTTGCTGCGAAGAACCGCGTAAAGAAAGCCAAAGGTAAATGCAAATCTTTAACTCAATTCTTTCACTTCAATATTTTCAGCTGCAACATTTTCGAGTGTTTTTTAAGCTGCGTTTTTTTTTCGGGTGTTTTAAATAACGGAGTGTGTGCCCAGTTGAAGTTGTGTGTGTGTTTTTTTTTCTTCTTCTCACGCTTTAAAGGTTTTCCAAAGTTGAAGGTCAGTGTTGTAAAATGTGCATGTGTGTGTGCGTGTGGGTGTGTTGACAGTGTATACAAATGCAGAAGAGATCAAAAATTGATGACAAAAACGTAATGAATCTTATTTATTTAAACGGTTTTTGGTGGCTTACAAAAATACTGTAATTTTCAGGTTTGTCGTGTTTCACGCAAGTTGAGCATAGATTGTACAAATTTGTGCAATTATGAGCGGGTTCTTCTTTTTTTTTTTTCCAAGATTTTGTTAATTACATTGTTTTTTTTTATGGACCTTTCGGTTTTGACCTTGAGTTAGAATTTGTAAACTTCTCGTTGCTGCGAGTGTTTTCTCTTGAAATTTTCTAAAACAATTTTCAGGTTATGTGATTTTGTGTGTTTCCTTGACTTCTCTTTAAACTATAAAGTGAAGAAGATGTTAATAGTTGAAATTATAGCTGATAAATATCCGAAGTGGGGGGTTTTTTTTTATGTGTTTGTTAAGCTTCGCAGTTCTAGAAACTTCCACTCAAATAGAACTCGTAATATCCGACGGACGAAGTATTTATAATGCATTTTTTGAATGTTCTTAAATGGCAATTTGTTCGTTTTAAGGTATGAGAGAAATTGAAATAGTTTAATTATTTTTGGTTGAGATTTTTACATTGAAACCAGCTGCAAATTTTTCTGTCAAGAGCACCAAATATTTTTATTATAATTTTATTATAGGTTTTATAATTAATTCAAAATTTATTTTGCTGGCTCGATCATTTATATTTCTCTTACGTATGTTTTGCAGAGTTTTAAATAAGTTTTAAATAGCGCTGACCTTCGGCCTTAACATGTACGTGGATTCGAACCAGTAACCTGCTTGCGCAGTTGCGTGCAGAGCTCGGCTAGTTAGAAAATTCGGATTAAAATGCATTTTTCAGTTTTTTGTGGACTTCTATTTAGATTTTCGAACAAATAGGCATTTCTGATGATCCCGAGCTCCTTTTGAAGGAGCAAACACTTTGAGTTGGAATTTTGGGTTGTTTTTTTGCACAAAAGAAATTTTGGGCCTCTATGCTGAAGTTTTCATAATCATCAATTCGCAAACTCTGAAATCTGATGCTTTGTGGCATAGAATGAACTTAAGGCCAGAAATTGGCTACGGAGCAGAGTTGAAAAGACTTAACTTGAGTAAAAATATATAGATTATGCGAAATGTTTGAGCAAATTCGCAAATTTCAGGCAATTTCTAATACCAAATGCGAAAATTGCCAGAGCTGCCTATTCATCAAAATTGTGTTTATTTTTTTTCAAATTATTTCCAAAAAACTCCTCTCTTACAAGGCTTATTGGTAAATTGCTCAGCATATTTAACAATTCTTTTTTTATTTGTATTTATTTTTCTTATTAGTTTGACTTCTCCCCACCTTCTGCTCATCGTTCCAATTAGGTTCTTATTTCTGTTAGCGGAATCATAAAACTCTGCATTTTCCGCTCAATGTATTTTCATTTTACATTTCGCCTCAGCTTTGTGTTTTGTTTTTAGTTTTGGCTGTTTTTATTTTTCTCTTGTTTTTTCTTGTGTGCTAACCTTTATTTTGGGGCACTTCCGGTTTGCATTGCTCAGTCCGTTCAGGCTGCAGACCTTAAAGATTTCCGCCCCGGACACAGCTGCTCGCTGGCGCCATCTGTTGCTGGGTTGCGCTTCGTTTCATTTCATTTCTTTTGCTTATTTTCTGGCTTTTCTTTTTCTTTCTCTTCTCTTCGTCTCGCTGCGTTTCGTTTCGGTTCTTTCTCATTTACTGGCCGCAATTGATTTGCACAGCCTGCGCTCAATCTTTCAATAATTTATGTACATTTCGCTGTATCAAATCAATTTTGGCAAACTGTGCGTATGATTAATATTTGAAAATATGTGAGAAACAAAAGAAAAAAGCATATTAAAATGAAAACAAGTGTGCATGTGGTTGGCAGGCGTGCCCGACCATGCGATACTCTCTAAAACAGTGTTGGAGAAGCCTGAAAGAGTTGTAAATGAGACAGTTTGGAGATACACTGCAAAATAGTGTTGGGAAAGCCTTCGAGAGCTGTAACTGAGACAGTGGTAAGTCGGTATTAGCTCTGTGAAACTGTTTTGAAAATACCTGAAAGAGATACAAATGAAACACTAAGAATTGGTTGTGTTTCAGTGTTGCAAAAGCCTAGATGAGATAAAATCAGGGTCTACGAGGTGGTCAATTCTCTGTTAATCAGTGTTGGAAAAGACTAGAAGAGTTGCATATGAGACAGTGTGAGGTGTTGTTGGAGAAGCCTAAAAGTTATGGAAATGAGTCCTTATGAGATGGGCGATACTTTGTCAAAGACTGTTGAAAAGGCATAAAATATTAAAAAATTAAGCATTATGATGCAATGTGAGGTGGGCGATATTTGGAGAGCTCTAAAGATGTGAAAACAAGGGATATCGAGTTGGTGGAGACTCTATAAAACAGCGTTGGAAAAGCTCGAAATATATAAAAATCAAGTTAACACCATGTGATATGCTGGAAAACAGTGTTGGAAAAGCCTAAAAAATATATAAATTGGTCAGTTTTTTAGTTGTTCTCTCAAGGAGTCTGAAGTACACATTTCGTTTATTTAGTTTACAAAGTGTGGGGAAAATATGTTTCTGATTTGTGACTTTGATGACTCTGAGACTCTTATAGGAAAGCTGTGGCTCTAAAACCTTAACGCTTACGCTGTTACTTTTGAACTGACTTTCAACTGTGAGTTCAAAACTGTGATTCTATAATTGTAATGCTAAGACTTAGACTACATCATGTGAAACTATCGTATAAAGATCTCGGTTCTTTGGTTGACTTTTAACTGTGATACTGTTTCAGTGACATTTAAACTGTAAATGCACGACTGTGACTCTATGACTTTGACTTTCAAACTGTGATCACAAAACTGTGAAGGCAAAAATTGCAAGATGTTAAGATACTCGCAAGTTCATATCTGAGGCAGCTTAACAAATCCAATTGTCTGCCTCTAAAACTGTGCATGCAAAACTGTGACTCTTAGACTGTACACTCAAAACTGTAGAAGTTGTAGTTGTAGGTGGAAAAGTTGTGCACCTGCGCGTTAAAGGAGCTCAGTATTAGGACAAATCGACAAATCAATCAATTCCTGACTGTGACTCAGAAACTGTGGCACTATAACTGTGATTATTATAAAAGTGGCTCTAAAACTGTGCGAAATATAGCTTTGATCATGATGTTGTGGCATATAATTGACAGCAAATTAAGTTGCTGCCCATCCGAATTGCATTTACCCGATTTGGCCATTTAGCAGGGTACAGGGTATAATGAGACCAAAACTTGTGGAAAACTTATCAAAAAGGCGAACAACGCTCGCTGGCAACGTGGTGCGGCGCATTGTTTTTGCCTTAATTATTGGCCAAACGGCATTAAATTTTCAAGTATTTACTAAAGCTAAACAAAACACAAACAACAACAACAACAACAACAACAACAACAACGACGAGAACAACAATAACAAAAATATAAAGAAAATTCTTTTGTTCGATATTTGCGATAATTCACTAAATAAACTCGAAACGGCAACTGTTCGCGCCCGTTTCCCCGTTCCCCTTTTCCCCGCCCACTGCCACGCCCCCGCTGAGATTTTCAGAGACGTGTGTATTTTGACCATGTGCCGAAACAGTTTTCAGTCAGCTTCGATCGCCGAATGGGGTTATATAGAGCGGGTCTCCAGCCAGCCAAACAAGAGTATAAATATGTTATATATACATATATAAATATATATTTATTGAAAGTCTGCAGTCGGGCATTTGGCAATCGCCAGTTCCTTTTATACACATACTAGCAATACACTGAGAGAAAAGATCATAGATCTATAAATTTGAAATGGACTTTGAACAATTATTAAGTGTAGCTAGTTTCTTGAACTATAACTGGCAAATACTCTGCACTCAGCGTCACATACATTCACACTTTATGCAGCAGCTGTGCCTCTTCTTACACCAGGCACAAACTATACCATATGCTGTCTTTAGGAACTCAGGTGTTTATAGTGCGATCTTTATGAAAATTTCAGACTTTAGATTTATCATATTATAATGTGTGTATACCAAAGCGCAAGGCTCTAACTTGAACATGTAAAAGTGCTCTAGTCTACCAGAACCAAACACAACTCATTCTAGGGAGGGAGGAGGCGGCGGCAGCTATAAAATGACAGATACTTGATCTGTATATACTATTCTAGAAGCTAAATGACAAGTTTGGGGAATCTAGCTCTTGAAACCCAAGAGATTTGCTCAAAAAACAGGATTTCGATATCGATATTTATCGTTAGTAATCGATTATCGGAAACGAACTCGTACTGCGCGGGCACTAGAAGAAACTACGTTCAGTTCAAGTCTCTATGTTCTCTTATAGGTTCTGAGATCGACGCGTTTATGCCTACGAAAAGACGGACGGACAGACGGACGGACAGACGGACGGTGGCACAGACGGACTGATGGATGGACGGACAAACGGACAGACGGGCAGACGGGCAGACTGACAAACAGACGAACAAGTGTAGATCGCCTCGGCTATTGATGCTGATCAAGAATATATGTATATACTTTATAGGCTCGAAGATGCTTCCTTCTGCCTGTTACATACATCTGCACAAATACATTTTTCCCTTGTTATCCATTATCATTGGGTTCAGGTGGGGTTTCTTTTCTATTGGCTGAGGTACATGAAAAGTGAAATAATTTGTAGGTGTAGTGAGCTCTTATAATTTTCGAGTTATGCTTCGAAATTTTAACCGAACTTGGATCAGTATATAAATATATACTTCAAGATACATGATGAAGATACGATATACATACCTTATATATGTATATTCCTTATGGGTACCAAAATAATCCAAGTTTAGCTGAGTGATGTCTGGTATTTGCCTGGGAAACTGGATTGTTCCCGGGCTCAGTCGGACACTCCTTGTTGAATATATTACGAAACTACTTGAAGAACATATATATATATTTTTCAAATCCCACCAAGATCGGGCTATTATTCCATGAACATATCTGCCCTATATTTGCAAGACAATTTGTACTTGGACACATCCGCTTTTGGCTTGTTTTTAGACAGAATTTCGGACTTTAATTGGGTTTTAATGAGCTTTGAATTTGTTGGGTGCGCGAAATTCCTGGGCTCCCAACCAATAATATACATAAATATATATATATATATATATATAAATATATATATGTGCATGTATATGAGCACGATTTGTAGAAACAGAATTGATTGGAGAACCGTGCCGCCAGCATATTTACATAAACAATTAACAGATTGTTGTTCTTTTTGTTTGTTTGTTCAAATGAACTTTAAACTTTGCCCACCCAAAAAAAAAAAAAAAAACAGGCAAGAAGAAAAGCGAAGAAAATGCGCGCACAATTTTCAAGGGAATGGGAACGGGAGCAGGCAAATTGAATTAACGGTAAATGTAATACGCACAAATGGAAAAAAAAAAATGAAAAGAAAAGAATACAAAGCACAATTGCCAAGAATTCTGTGTGTATCCATTTGTATATAGGCAACCATATATCGTATATAGGCATTGTATATATGTCGATATCTGTCCGCCGGGCAGACAAACAGACAGCGACATGTAAACAGAGTCGAGCCAAAGGTAACAAATGGATTTTCAAATAAATTAACTAGCGCCCCATTGTAAACAGAGAGAGAGAGAGAGGGGCAGCTAACGCGAGAGAGAGGGAGAGAGAGAGAGAGCGAGAGAGTGCATTGCACTGGTTAGGTCTGGTTATGCGCGGGTGGTTCAAGCACTTCGACAGCTCAACTCGAATGTAACTTTTGCATTGGTATTGCGGCAGCTGCATGTGTATTAGTGCACGTAGCGCGCGAAAGCGCCGCGCGCGCTGCTCCTTAACGCAAAGCTCTGGCGCGTGCTTAAGCGCTTACGTGTACGTGTGCCGCGTACGTGTGCCCGCAACTTGGCAACTATGTGAAACTTTGTGCAAAATAACAGAAAAAATGCCAAACTAAATATAAATTTCAGCTATTAGAGCTAAAAAATGGGTATTACTAAATGGAAAAGCGCGTAAAACTGGTAAAACAATATAATAAAACATTTAACTAGTTTATTTTTTGTGAAACAAAACTTTATAAGCGCGCATTTGGCAAAAGTCAAATCGAGTTCGTGTTTTTAATTAAGTTTTGATTCCATTTTTATTGACGTCAAATTTCCAGCGCCCTAATTGAACTTAAGCTCAGCCCTACTGAAGGGTGGGCTTTGTAGAAATCTACCGAATGAAGAGTTTCGAGATTCTTAGTTCTTCTTAGCTTAAGCTTTTGGCTCTTGCGAAGTTCAACTTACTTATATAGTTTACCCGTCTCTGCCTGATTTAAGCCTTGTTATTCAACTGAGTTAAGTATTCAACTCTGAACTCTTCAGTCTAAAAGATCTTTGATTCATCAGCTCGCTCCAAATGACTTAATTCTTGGAACCTCCCTCGCGGTGCAAGTGCAGCGGTTTTTGCTAGATTTCTATGTGTTGTGTTTTTGTGGTTTTGCATGCCCTGTTAACATAAAATATATAGGGTATTACAGCACTCAGCAACAATTAGAAATGTGTAGAAATTGTTAACGAGTGTCGATTGTAAGATTCCTTCATTTGAAAACATTTGTGATGATACCAATTTTTACAGAGAGAGAGAGCTATGTCCATAATGCTCCATCTATAAGAAATAATTAAATAATAAGTATATTTAAGAAAACATTAATCCCAAAATAAAGTGATATTTTTATGAATTATGCTATACCCCAGGTATATCTTAAAAGTCCATAGGCATATCTTAATTTCTTAGGCCTATATCTGGCTTATTTATCATATCTTTATCGTATCTTTCTTTATCTTATTCATTAATTTTATACATTTTTCATTAATATAACTAATTAAGTATACATATATCCTTGCGATCTTTGCATAACCCATTTCACGTATGGTTAATTAACTTAATTTGTCTAAACCACGAAGTATACCAAAAATAGGAATGCAGTTCTTTACCATTCCATAAATTTCTGAACGATAAAACCAAGTTAATATGCGGCAAAAATGAATCCATGTATTTGCCATGAATATACGAATAGGGTATCGATTATTCGATAGTGGAATGAGTTAATCCATTTCTCAATATCCCTTCGCCTCATATCGATAAGTATCGATTTAGAGACTATTTAGAGCTCGAGGATTATAAGAGCTAAACACAACAAACTTGGCAGGTTCTCGTATAGTTGACAGAGCTGAAAAGTCTTTTTACTTTTAAGATACCTTCTCTCATCCATCCTAGAATTGGAAAAACACTAATTTGGAGGGGTAGAGCTTTGCGCTTTGGTATGCACAGTCCTTCCTTAAATAGCGAAGTGAATATAGAACGTATTTTCTATATAAAGTTCCCGAAGATAGTGAGAAGAAGAAAGAAAGCAAGTTAATGAAAGTTGGCGCTAGGGTATCCACTAGTCGGACACGCTCAACTAAAGCAGTCTGCCTAGTTTTTTGTTTGTTTCTGGAATCAAGGCGATCTCAAGGACGCCGCAACCCCACGAGCATTTCAATTAACGTCCCATGTGGTGCGGCGGGCAATGGAGAGCTGCGCCAAATGCGGGTCAGGTGGGGCGACAGGTGGCTGGCAGGTGGGCGGCAGGTGGGTGACGGTGGGTGGTTGGCACACGGCGAGTGCATGTGGTTGCTCGAGAGGCAATTCATTAATTACACAATTAGAACTTGCACTCAATGGGTGGGCGGGGTCTCTAGCCACTAGCGGTGCGCTTTGGGGTCTCTGGTCAGAGGTGTGGAAGAGAGAGAGAGAGAGAGAGAGAGAGAGATGGATTAGAGGGAGAGGGGAGGGTTAGGGGGGTGCAGCTGCTACAAACCAATTCGTTGAAAAGGTTTTTTTTTTCTTTATTTCCTGCCCTGTGTACATTTTTTTCCTGCTGGTATTTTATGCGTTATTCTCTTTTTTTGCTTGCTATGCAAAATGCAGCATGTTTACCTTGAAATATGCCATGTCATTTTGCCCTGACACGCCCCCACGGCACCCGCAGCCCCAATTTATATTCTATTCCATTCAATTTCTATGCTATTGCCGACTCGTTTACAGTCGAGTTGCAGCTCAGAAGCTCAAGCTTCACATCAACTTCAACTCCCAACAGAGCAAACGTTTGCTCCCGCTTTTGACAAGTTGCAGATAAAAGGCTAAGGTTGTGTGGGGAGCGCCAAGCTGGAGAGGGAACGTGAGGGGGGTTACGCATGAGGGCAAGAGCTGCAGTGTATTGACCCACAATGTATGGCAATAAGAGTTTTTCTTAACATTAATATATGTATTTATAAGACTCGCTTATATTTGATCTAGAGTGTGCTCAATCTTGTAGGAGCTAACATTTTACGTTAAGTCCAATGAAACTTGAAGTTTCGTTCTGATTTCAGTCTGACAGCTTACTCGTTACTTTTAAAAGTTGTCTGCTGTTCAAAACTAAAATGTTCGCTTAATATAATTAATTATAAATATTTATCTAATGTAAGCTTATCTTCATCGTTTTACTTGCTCATTTTACTCGATGCTATCGGCTTAGTCTCGTCTATTTCATTTACTCGCTACTTTGCCACTCGTTAAAGCTGAACTATTCACAATGTAAAATCCGTCCTTGAATTTAAATAATCAAAATTGCTCTCTGGCATCATGTGAATTCCCTTGAACTCGTTAGTTTGCTGCTCATTAAGATGCACTTTTCCACCGAATTTTTGCAACCCGTTGATTCAAACCTGATACCCAGAAGCAGATGGTGTGCTCTGTGCAATTTTGTTGATTATCTTGAACTCGTTAGTTCGTTACTCATCAAAGTGCATTCTGAAATAGAAGTCTAGCACCCCTTGTGCAAAAATCCGTTACTAAGAATCACAAACTGTTGGCTCAATTATATCTTTTATATATTTTTAACCCATGCCCTTTTACGAGCTTACTCGCTTCAGTTACGCGTTGCTACGCTCAAATGTTGTGTATTATATTTACATGCTTCAATTTGTAGTAGTTTAAACTTTGAGCTACAATCGAGTATGCTTGCTCTATTTAGTCATACGCTTATTGCTGCTGTCTGGTAAGTGTGCTGATTATGTTGCACTCGTTAGTTTGTTACTCGTTCAAATTGGAACTTCCATTTGAATTATTCGCATCTCTTGTATCTGATAGAGTCAGAGTCAGATTCGGTTGGTTTACATAGAGTTCGCCCGATATTAAACTTAAGTGTTTACTCGTTAACGGTACTCACTGCTAGCTTTACTCGTTAATTGGATTCTGGCAAATTAAATTAATAAAAATATAATAAAATAATCTAATTTGGCAGCAGCTTATGTTATTTGACCGCTTTGCATATCCGTACCCATTTGCTGTGACTACTCGTCGCTTTGCCAAAAGTCTTGTGTGTAATCTTGTACTCGTTGGTTTGCTACTCATTAGAGTAGAGCTTTTCGTTAAACCTGAACCAAAATTGTATGCATAAAAGCAGCTAATCTTAGTTTACCCTTTTACCTTATGTACTTACTCGCTGAGGCGTCGAATCGTTAACTCTTTTGTTAGCTGCTCACTTAAGTACAGAACTGTATAATCATGTACACATCATTTTAAGCTCGAAAGCAGTTTGTCTTATTTTACCAAACTGCATTTATAAGCATACTCGCTGAGACTACTCGTCGCTTTTCCGAAAAACTTATCAGTATTCCCCAACTCTTCAGTTGTCTGTTCACTCAAGTGCAGAATTGTAGAATCCCTGAGACATCATTTAAAATATGGAATCAGCTCAAACCATTTGAACCCGCCTATGTGATGACTCGCTGAGTCTACTCGCTGCTTTGCCTATTAACTTTTACTCGTTGGTTAGCTGCTCACTAAAGTAGAGATTGCACCTATTGCACCTGAACCATTATTTGAAACTTGGAAGCAGTTTATCTCATTTGACCTTTCTATTTACGTATTGACTCGTTAAGACTTCTCGTCGCTTTGCATAAAATCAAAACTGTTCTCTTTGCAACGTTGGTTAGCCACTCGCTCAAATTACACTTCTATTGCTTGCACTTGTGCACCACTTGAGCTCTCCGCACTTTGAACATTTTGATAACAATTTCTGACATGCACACACGTGTGTGTGCACTCACACAGATACACACACATTGTGTCAACCCCCCTCAACCCTGTTGACCCGTGTCGAGCTTGTAATCTTTGTTCGGATATGTAACCGAGTCTCGGTTGCTCAGTTGCTCAGTTGCTCAGATGCCAGCAGATGCATTTTGTCTTTGCAAATTCAATATGGCAGCGCATTTCCGCTTCCAGTTAAATGATGCAACATCGCTGCCAAGTGCCTGTCAACCTACTGTCAGACGCCCCCCGACTGCCTGCCACCAGACCCTTTGCCGTTGCAGCTATTGCCCGGACAGCTGCTGCGTTGACCGTTGAGCTCTTCAGAGCTAGTTTGCCTGTGTTTGGGTCTTGATGATGCTTCAAGCTCTTAGCAGCCATCACCCAGCCACCCCCCCTGGTTACCCTTGCTCCGCAGCTGCGTTGGCATTTTCTTGTTTGTTGTTTGTCTGTGCGACCATGTGTAACTGTAACTGTAAATGTAACTCTAAGTGTAGCTGTAAATGTAACTCTAACTGTAACTGTAACTGCAACTGCAACTGCAACTGTGACTGCAACTGCAGCTGTAACTGCAACCGTAATTGTAACTGTAAATGCTAGGGTATTGGCCCGACACGTACCCCTCGACACACACGCACACACGCACATCCCCTTGCTGGCAATTACATTTTGTGTTTATTTGCGGCTTCAGCTTCCATGTGAAGCCTGTGAAAAACTTTTTTTACTTAGCCCAAACTCATTTTCTCGTCTGTACTGGGTGGAGTGTGTGTGTGCTGGCTGGGAAGGTGGGGGTGGAGGGGGTGGAGAGGGGTGCGTAGCTGCTGGGCGCACGTTTTGTTAACCGCGAAATACATTTTAATTAGCAGCTAAAATATTCAAACTGAAAATTGGCCTTTGCACCCGCGGCAGTCAGCCTCCAAATACACCTGTCTGCGTCTGTGTGTGTGTGTGTGTGCCTGTGAGTGTGTGTGTGTGTGTGTGTTTGTATTTGTTTTGTGCAAAACTTTTTGCCAGCCTCCGCTATGCATATTTCAAGCATGGTCCTTCAGAGAGCTCTACATGCACTCGCCCCATCTCACTCGCTCTCCCTCTCTCTCCCTCTCCCTCTCTCTCTCTTCTGCCCCTCTCTCACCTCTCTTAATGCTTGTTGTAAAATATGTCAGCAAAATGTTTGAACTCCATCACAAAGTTTGCCGCTCGTCGTACTGCCCCGCCCCCGCCCGCCAATAGATGGCGCCACGCAGACAGCTTATGAATTTTAATTTCTTGCATTTCTTTTTTTTTTTTTTTTGCGACGATTTTTCCTTTTTTTTTATTGAAATATTTTTCGCGGTCGCAGATCAAACAGAAATGCGCCAAACTTGGTTTAGCAAACTATTTCGAGATAATTCTCATACAAACTTTTGACCTGCCACCCCACCCCACCCCTCATCAGCATATAAGCACAGGTAAAGTTCAAATTGGCGCGTGCAAAAGTTTCAGTTTTCAGGCTTGTTAATTAATTTTGACTGGCAATAGATATGCATAGAGAGGAGCAGCTACCAGGGTGGGGGGCGGTGGCATGGTTTATTTGCGAGCTTAGTGGATTATTTGTGCAGCCAACCGCTCCAGCACCCGCCCCCAGCACCCGCCCCCAGCACCCGCCCCCTGCAGCCGCCCCCTACCCCTCGCCCACGCAACAGCTCGAACTGCCGCTTGCATAACGAATAATGAATATGTTCGCAGTAAATGTGATTAATTAGATAATTTCAAATGATATGCAGCATATGGCAAGGAAAGGGGTGGGGGGGGGGGTGCGGGGAGGGAAGGTTGCAATTTTAAAGCGGAATGAAATTCGAACTGGCATATGCCTAATGCTAAAATTAGTCTTTCGCGCGGCTCGCTAAAATATGGTGTGAAAGTGTTGGAAAATATATTATTGTTAAAATTGTGTGTGCTCTGCATACCCTATATATACTTGTGCATACCCGGTAGATTGTTAATTGCACGCGAAATTACTTCCTCAACATCTTCTGTGTTCTCCAAAAATGTTGCCAAGTGACCAATATGCCAATCAAAACCAGGGCTGAACTTTGATATTTATCGATTTTAGAGGGATTTATCGACAAACGTAATATCCGCTTTATATACAGAATCTATCAAGATTATATATGTATATATGCATATAGAATCTATGTGTGATCTATCAAGAATTGAGCTTGAATAAGTTGGCTTCTAACTGTTACATACATTTCTTTAAGTGCAATATGCCCTCTTTTACCCACTTCAACGCGCATCTACCCTCTTCTGTCCCCTTCAACTGATAAGCATAGCCCACATATGTATGTAACTTTGACCTTGCCAAAAGGATTCAATTGCCAATTACGTATTAATGCCTCAATGCCTGATTCCATATACTAAAAATATCCGCGGAGGCAGCTGCTGCCAGGCACTTTGTGCACCTGGGAATCCTGCAGCTTTGCATACTAAATAATCTCTGTTTCATTTCCAACTGTTTTGCATGTGTCACTTTTTATGGCTCTTCTATAGTCAACTGTTGCACTGTTTTAGTTCGTGAAAGTTTCACAAGCAGTTGCTTAAGTTTTCAAATATTGTTTTGTTCCGAATTCACCGAATTCGTGAAGGTTGCAATGGAACGTTGGACATGGAACAGTGGCACTTGAAAGTAGAAAAATGGAAAATGGGACAAGTTATGAAACTGAAACTGGAACACACAATGCCAGCATTTTTTTGATTGCCAGTGTTCCACATTGCAAATTCTGTGTTTCATTTTCGCTGTTCCGCCCATTCTTAACTCCACTGCTTCTTGTTTCAAATTCAATCTGTAATTTTAATGGGACTACCTCATTTTTAACCCTTTTTTTTAGTAGGGGTGAAACATTAGCTGGAACTCTTAAAATTAAAGAAATGCAAATGGAACATTGAAATTGAAACACAAAAAGTGGAACATTTAAAGTAAATGTTTAACTTAAGTTTTAGTATGATTCAATTCCAATGTTCCAATTTCAGTGTTTCAATTCCAATGTTCCCATTCAAATGTTTCAATTCACATGTTCCTATTCCATTGTTGAATGTTTACTCCTTATTTTTGGCTCTGCTTTGCCATTGCTCCATTCACTCGTACATCTGACGGCGTTCGTAGAGTGAAACACTTTGGAATGAAACACTCCGTTAAAAATTAAATATTAAATCAAATTAAATGACAGATTTAAGCTCCATTCCAGCTCCGCCTGGCAGCTTCTAGCGAGCCTCATACTCAAAATATTATTTGTTGGGCACAGACGAATGAAAATCGTTTAGTGCAGCCCCTCGCCCATCCCCCTCTCCACCATTGGCAGTGCACATCCCCCCCCCCCCCCCCCCCCACCCACCACCCACCACCCGCAACCCGTAACCCACCCATCACGCTGAAACATTGGTTGACCATATTTTGACAACTGTTACCGCAAAAACAAATAGAACTAAAAATGCCATAAAAAGGGAATCGGCAGACGGGCGCGCGTTGCCGTTTGTGGTGCAGAGAAGCAGAAGAAGAAGAAAAGCGAGAAACGAAAAAAAAAAATTTTTTGGCCAGCTGCGGCATGTGGCATGTGGCATCCACTTGTGGTTATTGTTGTCAGAACTTTTGCTTTGCGTACTTGCGCCACTTGCTGGCTGTTATTTTAACCAGCGCCAAATTCGTGAGCGTATGTGTGTGTGTGTGTGTGTGTGTGGCAAAGCCTTGCCCAGCACAAGTTAACACACACTCACACACACGCCTACAACTGAGAAGCGGAGAGAGATGGCCAAATCACTGGCAACGCGAAGAATAACAACGAAAAGATTTATTTGTGGAAGCCGAAAATTAAGTACTCTTTACCATTTATTTGATTGATTTACCGTTAACAGAGCCTTGTGGCAATTTTAAGCTGCTTCGCAAATTGTTATCTATGCCAAAATCAAAGGCGTTTCAATTAACGAGCGATTTCCGCTTTTGGAATGGCACAATAAAATGTATTGCCTGCTTTTAGGCGCACAATTTGCGCTTCAAATTAGCCGCTTTAAAAGCATGCTGCGCTCTGCTTAGCCAGCAAAGTTTTTCGATACAGCTGATACACACACTCAGACAGACACACACAACACACAACACACACACACTCAAACTCACACACACTCACATAAAAACAAAGAAAAGCCCTCGAAATGCTTTTGTCGCAAAAAAATTTGTTCAAAACTCACAAATCGAAACTGAGACGTAGCTCCTGTGTGTTCTCTCTGTGTGTGTGTGTGCTGTGTGTGTTGTACTGTGTGTGACAGTCTTATAGACACGCCTCTTGCCCGCTTACCGCCCCCCGCCCCCGCCCCCGCCCTCGCTCTCAGACAACAAACCATTTGCAGGCTTTTCAATTTCCTTCTTTGGCGCTTGTTGTTGTCAAAAGAATTTTCTGTGTTTTGTTTTGCTTTTTACCTAACTTTGTTAGCTGAGTGTTTGGGCTGTGGCAGGAGGCGCGTGCTGGGCTGTGGGCTGTGGGTGGTGCTGCCTGTGTGCTGGCATCTCGTTGGGACAACTGTTGCCACAAGGACATGCACCCACGCACACACACACGCGCACACACATACACACACACACACACTCAGACACGTTGCCCCTGTCCGACGTGCTTGCTTGTTGATTTCGCTGTCAGCTGAGCTTTTAACCACCCTCTCTCTACCGTGCTCTCGCTCGCTTTCTCTCTCTCTCTCTCACTTTTTCTCTGTCTCCTGCCAACTTTGGCTGCCTTTTGAAAAACAATTCAATTTGCTGGAACTGCCTTTGCAACAACAGCAACAACAACAACAACAACAGGCTGCCTTTAAAGTGGCCCCACCTCAGCAAACACTTCGCTTGCCACACCCCTCACCCCTCACCCCCTCACCTGGCAGCTAACACACACACACACACACCTCAGCGAACACTTGAATGCAGCTCTTTTTGTTTTTTGATCAAACTGCATTTCTTTTGCACCCGAAAAACCCACTCATAAGCCGCAACCCCTGGCATAAAAAAGAAAGAAGAATGTATAATTTGTTGCTGTCTGTTAAACTTTTACCGTTGTTGTTGCTATTGCTGTTATTGTTATTGTTTATTACCTGTGCATTGCTGAGTGTTTTGTTTATGGCCCCCGCAATTTTAGGCAGGGGCTTGCGCCAGGTGGGCGGCTGTTGCCGCCTTCTCTGTCTATGGCGCTGCAAATTTATTGACTGCCACTTCGATGGGCGAAAAAAAAAAACAAAAAAAGAGGAAAAATAAATAACAAACAACTGGCGTACAGTCGCGGGAGAGAGGGGGCGGGGGGGGGGGGGTGTTAGGTGCAGGCACAGGTGAACTGCGGGTGAATTGATGTACAGCGAGACAACGAGACAAGGGCAAATGGAGCAATCATAAGCCCAAATAGCGCTAGTTATTATTTATTCTGTTTTTTTTAAGAATGCATCTTTCACAGTTCACGGTTCAAAGCCAAGCCTCGCCGATTTTCATGGCTTTTCGATCCAATACCTGATGCCTTACAACTTCAAGCAAACTATTCAATTGATCTTTCATTAGCTTTAAAAGCTAAACAGTTTTTATATATATCACATTTGAGGTGAGAAAATGTGATTTTTTCTCGAAAATTTTGGCTCAGGTTTAGGCTCGTCCATTTTGGAACAGAAACCAAACCAGTTTACGGCTCGATTCACATTAATTATTGGAACTCCGTGCTCTACACGATTACTGGCAATGCTTAGTATCTAGTTTTAAGTTATAAAAACAAGAACAAATTCTCTCTAGTCGGGAGTGCCTGACTAGGCCATACCCTGAACCTTCATCTACAAACACCAAATGCAGCTCGCGCTGAGTGAGGGGATAGATAGATGAAAGACTCTTGATTTGTATATACTAATAGCTACTCTAGCACTCGATTAGTATTTCGATATCGATATTTATCGATTGCTAGTTATGGATGCTAATTATCGATAGTCGGATAAACAAGCTCGTACTGCGCGAACACTAAGAGGACCTAGACGGACGGACAAACGACGGACATGGCTAGATCGACTCAGCTATTGATGCTGATCAAGAATATATATACGTTTTGGGCTCGGAGGTGCTTCCGTCTTTCTTTACCCATTTTATTGGGTTCAGGCTTTGAAGAGGCTTCATATATGTAAGATGACTTGCTCTAGCGTTATAAAAGTGAATATATTGTATATTAGCCACAATCAGGCTGGGTAAGCATAGAGATATATATCGCAGATCTATTATTATTCAGCTAAAGTAGTTAATTCTCTGGCACAACTCAAGCAAGCAATTCTTTGTTAATGCGATTTATTATTAAATTTGGCTAACAGACTGCTTTCGACATTCCGATATCGATTCGGGAAACAAATATCCAGTTCCAAGCATTTGCTTAAACGAAGCTCGAAGCTGGAAGCAGGAAGCTCGAATTGCGGCTGCCAATTAAGAGTTCTTCGATTCTATTTTGTTTTCATTCCGACCTGGCAATAAACGACGGCTACAATGGGATTCACTTTCAACGCAATGTAAATACATTTGCACCCCCCCTCCCCCCCTATACACCTTCTCTTTTTACTACTTTTGCTCTGGCTCTGGGAAAGTCTGGTTCCCTCTGGGAATACAATTTGCAGCTGAAACTCAAACAAGGACAACAATTGTAATTGAGCATTAACATAAGCTGGCACCCGGCCGCGCGCCTCTTTAAGGGTAATGTTGTAACATAACCCCCCCCACCCCCTCCCGCTTCCTCCCCTCCCCTCCCTCACACAGCTATCCAGCCCCTCCCCGTTCCCTTACAGTCCATATCAATGTTGAGCTTCTTATTTCCTTTTAATGTTTAATTTGGGCGTCAATTTATTGAATTTTAATTAATTTTATTGTCGTCGGTGGTTGCGACGGGGAGGGGCGGCTTAGGGTGCGGGGTCAGGGGGCATGGGGCACGATTGCGTAAAGCCCTTATTGATGGCATCGCAACGTTTACCGGCTAATGCCACGCCCACTCAGGCTATTAAATGGGGCGCGGATATGCGAATTTTATACAAATGCGAAAAATTATGGAAACTCTTGTTGTTATTGTCAACATAAAAGCGAATGTGTGCAGCTCAGTGGGCGTGGTTGGGGGCAGGTTAGGTGAGAGCGGCTACCGTTTGGGAAGGGGGGGGGGGGTATTTCAGTTTTTAGCTGCAGCCAAGGTCAAAACAATTGTCGGCCAGGGGCTCAGTCAGAGGCTCATTATGCCAAGCCTCCGCGGCTTTTTGCCACTTGGCATACATTTTACATACAAATGCGACAGAGACAGCGAGAGAAAGTGGGGGAAGAGACGGATACAGGTAGATAGAGACAGGTATATATAAATATATAAGAGGGGGGGATGCTGAAATGAGTCAGCAAATTCTGGCAGCAATTGTGCCAGTTGTCACAGTGGTCGCAGGCAGCCAGAAGCTTTAAGACTTCCGACGATAAGCAACAAAGTTTTGAGGGAGAAAATTGAAAGCGAGAAGCAACGAGCAGAGAGACGTTTTGTTATGTTTGAAGACAAGCTTACACTTAAACGTGAAATTAAGAAGGGAGTAGCGTATTGCAGCGAGAAGTTATAATAATCAATAGTTTACAATTTTAAGAGTGGGCAGCATAGCTAGCAGCGAGAAGCACAACGTAAATCCATTTAAGCGAGAAGTTCAGAAGTTACAATTGTCTAGATATGCAAAGATTTGGCTGTTCAGGAACTTATCTGCGCTTCTCTCGTTGAATTCGCTTTGATTTATATTTGTGGCTACTTCTTTTGCTATTCGTTTCTCGCTACTCGTTTCTCCCTTCTCGTTGTTCGCATTCGGCTTCTTGCTTCTCGCTAGTCGTTTGCAGTTACACTTTTCACTCGCTTCTCTTTAGACATTTTTTTTATTGCTCCATTTACTCTTTTTTCTCTAGTCACTTTAGTCTTGTTGTATTATTCTCGTGTACTTTATTCTCGCCACTTATATTGCAGCTACTTTTTCAAATTTGTAATTTGATTCTCTTTATCTGGCACTCGCTACTTTTCACTACTCGCTTCTCACAACTCGCTATTCGTTTTTTACAACTCTTTGTACTCGCTTCTATCCACTCGCTGATTTTTGTACTCACTTTTCACTTCTCTTTTCTACAGTTGTTACTCGCTGTACTCGCATCTCACTACTCGCAGTTGGCTACTCGCTACTCGCTGTTTGCTTGCAGCTTCTTTTTTCCGGCTAAACACACTTATTTTTGCATTGTTTTTCACTCTTGGGACTTAACTTAAGAAAAGCAACTTAACTTAGTTAGTGGCATTGGAGAGCATGTTATTTTATACTGATAAAGTTTAATCTGCTTTAAATAGCTATATTTATATTTATATTGATATTTATATTTATATTCGCCTTAAAGCCTAGTTACACCTGTATCGCCTTTACCTAGCTCTCCGACGCTTCCATCTCTCTCTCTCTCTCTGTCTCGTTAATCGGCTGTCTTTATCATTCGTTAGCTCTTTGAGATCCCATTACTTTTTCAAATTTCGCTTTCATAAGTTGTGCCGAGCCTGTCCATTGTGATTCCCCAGGTTTCAGATAAGCCCTTTCCCTTGATTACCCCCCGTTTCCAAGCCGTTCCCCCACCCCCCTCCACCCACCCCCCACTTTACCTCTAGCGAGTTTCACCTTTCACAGACGCCACCTTCAGGCAATCCACTCAATTTTTATTCGTTATTTTGCCGTTAGGTCAAGTAATACAGAACCCGAACCACCCACTCGCCCAAGGCAATGTCTAAGCTTTGCTCCCTTTTCCCTCCCTCTCTCTCTGTTTCTCTCTCTCTCTCTCTGTCTCTCTCTTAACCCATTTATGCCCAATTTCATTTGCGTATTTCCATTTGACGTTTTTATGCCGCCTACGTTTTTCACCCCTAACTCTGGGGTTATGATGAAGTGATTGAAGTGTTTCCCGAAATGCTGCCAGCTTGTGTCCAGTCCAATGTCCCACAGACATGCAACATGCCTGTGGGTGAGTGTGGTGGGCGGAGGGGTTGGCTGGTGGGCAGGGCGTGCTGCTATTTTGCTTATTTCTATTTTGAGCTTTGTTTTGTTTTCCTGTTTGTTTTCTTATTCCCTTTCTCTTTTATTTGTTTTTTTTTTATGTGCATTGCGTGCTAATTGGCCACGTGATGGCGACAAATCGAGTTTAAGTGGCCGTCGACCTTCGGCTTCCCCCCTCGGTCTCCCCCCTTGGCCGGGCAATAAAAATAGTACTTCCTTCCCCCTTTGCCCCTGGCTCAAATGCAGCTTGACACCCAACTATGATGGATGGAAACACACAAAAGGAAAACACGAGAAGAGTGGAATGTAATTTCCCTTTTCAGGAGAATAATCATATAGTCGGGAGAGGAATTGCTTATTTCTGGAATTTCTATTTTTAATTTTGAAATATTATTTGCAACATTATATTTCTTCAATTGTTCAGTTATGCTGAGAATGATCAAAACCAAAAAAAATATCACTTGCCGAATAATGAATATAAAAGAAAAAGTAAATGAAAATGTGAAACCTGTTTAATAAATATTTAATTAGTTTTGAATTCAAATACTAAGGATCTGAACTGCATTATCACATTTACGCATTATCCAACACTTGATATCTGAACTTCAGATGCTTATTTATTGAATATTTTCATTCTCCTTTCCGCATCACTCAAACCATGTTTTGAAATTCTTCTTCTTTAACACTTAAGAACTTTCTTATCGCATTATTTAACACTTAGGATTTGAACTTGATATTCATTTAATATTTTCTGTCGCGTTTCCGCTTCGCTTAAGCTACGCCTAATCTGCTTCTTCTTAAACACTGCGCATTTATAACTTTCTTATCGCATTAACCAACACTTGAGATTTGCGACCAAGCTGTCCAATCAAGCGGCCACCGCATTAGTTTCGGTTCGTTGAACCTTCAAAGTGAGCGACAGCTCGAATCCGTCTCCGAACTAGCCGCAGAACCAGTTCCGCAAACTAAGCACCCCCCCCTGCAGCCCACAGCCTAGGCCTTAAATTGCATTTATCTTCTTCTCATTGTGAAACAGTTTGCAGTTCATTTTCTCCTCTCACACTCCCTTTCTCCCCCCTCTCTCTATCTCTCTCTCTCTCTCTTTCTCTCCTATGTTTCTTTTTGTGTCCGTTTTCCGCTTTCATTTTCGTTGTGTGTTTTTTTTCTCCCATATTGTCGCGCTGCGTCCAAGTATGCCATGGGCTTCCGGCATTTGGCACTTGTTTCTAGACTTGCATCAACTTCCGGCACGACAAACTGCCCGCTGCGCCAGGCCCACGCACCCCATCCCCCCCCCCCCACACACACACACATACACACCCGCATCCCTTTGCTGCCCATCGGACATGCCGGCAAATTTACGCGAATTTCCGCTTGACGGAAATGCACAAAATGAAATTGAAAGCAAAACGTGAAGGCTTTGTCGATGGTGGGTTATGTAAAAAGGTGGAAAAGGGGTAAGGGGGGGGGGAGGGGAGGGGAAAGGCTCGCCTCACAATGAACAACGACAACTTGAGCTGTCAGCGTAATCATGGATAACAGTTGGCCAACAGCCGCTACACCGCTACACCGGCCCACCTACCCCTTGCCTGTGGTTGCCTGTTGTTGTTGTTTTTGTGGTTGCACTTTGCCAAAAACCGCCCACCGCCCACCACTTGGCATTGACAGTCAACGCGATAAGGCCGACCCCTTTTCGCTGTTTACGCATTTTGCGGCCAGGTTATCAGGGCTTAAAACAGGCAAAGCTGTGCCCCAAAGTCGACGCACAGATACCCTGCACAACTGCAGTCTTAGGCTCTGTCCGATTCGACAATCGCCCAAGGTTAAACTGCAGTTCAAAATGCGTGGATTTACTATTATTCTTCATAACTATAATTAATATAATATAATATTTAAAAGATGTGCCAACATTCTTATACCCTAACAATTAATGATAGCAGCTGGCAAAGCGAATACCCTATCAAATGAAGCCCATGTCAAACTATGTACATGATATATGTATTATATCATACGCATATCATTCGGCAAAAAGAGTTTTATCTATTTTTTTTTTGCGATAACCTTTCACATTCTCCCAAAATCGATATGCATATACCATATATATATATCAATTTTCCGGCTCCAATTGCAGAGCATATCTCACAGATAACAAGAGTCGGCACATTTTTACAATCGCTCTACAATAAATAATAGAAAAGCAAACGCATAGTTGAACAATTTTTGGTATTTACGCACATTTT
This sequence comes from Drosophila montana, assembly GCF_035044405.1. Classification (NCBI taxonomy): domain Eukaryota; kingdom Metazoa; phylum Arthropoda; class Insecta; order Diptera; family Drosophilidae; genus Drosophila; species Drosophila montana. The sequence continues at coordinate 52,072 of NW_026998301.1, forward strand.
AGTATATTCTTAAAAAATCCTGCAACTTTCACAACGAGCGAACTTAAAGAAGAATTTCTTTTTATGTTTTTAAGTTAAAAATCGCCCACCCTGTGCTATTTACAGTGATTATTTCAGCAGAGAAATCACCAGCGAGCAGCCCTTTAAAGTTATAGCTTTTTTCTTGTTATGATGATAGAGTCATAAAAGCCAAACAAAGCCAGCGCCTTGGGGGGGCACTGCGGTATTTAAATAGTATTTATGCGAGTGCAGTGTGACCGCCTTTTGCATGTAAATTGCGCCGAAACAACAACAGTTCGCTCTTTAGGTGCTTATTAGCGACCGCTTAAAAGTATGCAATGCAAATTTGCACGAAACGGCGAAGCACACGAAAATGAGGCAAATACCAAAAAACAGGCAAGACAAACCGTGAGAGGGAGCGAGGCAGCGAGTGAGCGAGTGAGCGTGTGTTAGTGGAAGCAGCGGCTGGGGCGACAGTGAATAAAACTAGTCATAAGCAAGTCAAATGGTCGCCAGTTGCTGGCAAAAAAAAAATAATATATATATATACATGGTATATATTCAAAAGTAATCCGCTAAAGTAGTTTCCCAGTCAACTAGCAGGAGTGAGGGAGAGAAGCGGCACTAACCGTCGAGCGGTGGGGCGGGGGAGGATTAGTTTCACAGCTTACAGCAATTTGTTGCTAGCAGCAGTCAAACAGCAGCAACAACAACAACAGCAACAACAACAACAGTTGAGCAACAAAAAAAGCTGCTCATATTGCGCTGAGCAAAGCGAAAGCGAAAGCCAAAAGCAGCTGCAAACGTCGTCGTCAACATTTGGCTTACCTACAGCACGACAAATGGGTAAGGGGAAAGGCGGGCGGCGGGCGGTTGTTCGAAATAAGCAGTATGGCGCAGGGCGAAGGGGTTGGGGGCTTACTAACTGTAACTGTAACTGTAATACTTTAAGCCTTTACGCAGACGACAAACACACAGAGCAGCAACAGAAAGGGAAGGGGGGGGGGAGAGGGAGGGAGACAGCCGCAGACCGCAGGCGACAACCGCATAATGCAATGGGGCGGCTGCGACGCCCGCTGCGACGGCGACGGCGACGACGGCGCTGATGCTGACAGCGACAGCGATTGCTGCTGTGCTATTTTTATGCGACGCTGGCTAAACACTAAAAGTAGGCAAACAACACGGAGAAGAAAAACAACCGCAACAACAACAACAACAACAACAACGATGAGAGTCACATAATAAGGATAAAGCCAGTCACGTGCAAAAGCTGATGAGCATATGCACGACTTGCGAATACCCTAGCGTGAAGCTTTAGGCGACAGAATGACGTACAATATAGAGATCAAATGGAGAACAAAAGTGGAAAAACGTAGGCATGTTCGACTAACGAATACCCTATTGTTGAGATTTTCGCTATTTCAAGCCAATTTGATACTCTTGTTTGTAGTACAGGGCGGGAGAATATGCTTAGGTCTGTTTGCTAGAAAGCAAGTGCATGACTAGTAGATACTCTGTGTGAAGTTTAAAAAAGTAGACACGTGATAACGTATACTTACCATACCAATAAAAAGCCCTATATTTAATGGCTAAGCTGGTTGCTTAGTGAGTATGCGCGACTAACAGACACCCTGCACATGATCGAAAGTTGAAGAGCAACTGAGTATTTCTTGATTGTAAGCATTTTCACGCATCATAGATACCCTACAAATCGTTTTATGGCGCAGATCCTGCATAGCTAATGCTTGACTTGTAGATACCCTGTCTACAGGTCAAAGCAACAGGCTTGATACTAAGTAAATGTCCTGCTAGTAAGTTTGTAAATGCGCTCGACTTATGGCTACCCTGTTATTATGCTAGACTGACTATTTGCCCTGTAAAATGTTGAGAGCAATTCAGTATCTCCATTTGCACCTAAGGGTGTCTTAAGGTAGCAATAAACTGTATACCCTGTGCAGTACTCAATTGTCTAACGAGCCTGCTTGACGAATTGATACCCTGTGATCTACAAAAAGCTACTTAGAATTGCCAAGGGAAAGCGAACGTACTTTAACGTAAGCAGATAATCCGTTTGAACATACCCTGTAATTGCACAATTGAAACTGAACTGGCAACAATTCCAGCTGAGGGAGAGAGCGAGAGAGGAAGAAGGAGACAGTAGAATGGAGATAAAGGAGAGCAGAGAAGAGGCTGGCATTGGCACTGGAACAAGCCGAAAGCCAAACCCAATCTTAATCCCCAAACCAAATCCCTTACGTACTATGTCTCTGACTGGCTGCATATGTTGCCCTTCAGCTACCACATGGACTTCCCCTCCCTCCTTCCCTCTCTCTATCCCCGTCCTCGCCCCCGCTCTCTGCCCGCTCTGTTGGTCCAAGCTGATGGCCACTTGCCGTGCGGCGCTAATCACATTTGGCGCTAGTCGCGCGGCTCTGAAATTCGCTTCGAGCAAGTTGTTAGACATGCGCTTCCGCTTTACGCTGTTTCCGTTTCCGTTTCCGTGTGCCGTTGCCACTTTGTTGTTGTGGTCGTTCTTTTTTTTTTTTGCCGTTACCACACACATTCGGATTTGCTGGCCGGGCAAGCACTAAATTTATGCGTGTCAGATTTTCATGGACACACACACACGAGACTTGCCACTGGTCAGAGGAGAAGAAGCAGAAGAAGGAGTACCAGGTGCAGGAAGGGGGGTTGGTTTAAGATGATAAGCTGCATGAAGCGGGCTCACCTGGGGCAGCAGAAGATGTGCCTCCAGCTGCCACATGTGCCCCATAACTCAAAGTCCGAGCATTGTGCTCGCGGCTAGCTGCTTGGGCCATCTGCTGCTCCTCAAGCTGTTCCACAATAGAGCCCCAGATGATTTAGTATTACCAAGCTGACCAAAAATATATACATATATATCTATATCTATGGAGCTGGCCAATTAGCTGGCGCTAATGAACTTAAGTGAACGCACTCTCCGAGTTTATTGGCGCTTATCTCTTCTCTTTAAATCTCTTCCTAATTTTTCTGGCCTCGCTTTGCCCACTTGCTAATTAGTTGCACTGCTTGAAGCAGTTGCGAATTATAAGCAACGCCTGTGTTTGCACTGGCTGTAATTAAGAAAATAGAGCTTCTTTAAAGTAGCCTCATGCTGCGCGTTCTCTTACATTTTCTTGTTTTACATTTATATTTTGGCTGAGTGAAGAGTTTACTTTGAAGACATTGCTGAGCTCCAAGCTCATTCCATGAGGCGGACGTTTCTCAAGTGCGATATATATAATACTTTTTCAATTTTCTACATCTTAATATCTTAAATCCATACAAAATGCTTTTAGCATTTTGGTCTTTTTTAGGCAATAGTTTTAGAGTTCTTTGTAGAAGTCATGTGCTCGACTCTTAAATAACTTTAAATGCTTTTGTAATCCTCTTCTCCAATTAAGAAGCTCTTTAGTTAACTCAAACTAAATAACTTAGGATTATTTTTGGTCTATTATAGGTACTTTAATAGGCCTAAAAAGTAAACCCAGCTAACTTAGTCTAGGTCTAGGAAATTCTCATGCGTCTTAAGTCTTTGGAATGCAAGTTGTTCTTTTTTTCCTTTATTTAAATAAATATTATTTTTACTATTAAAGTCAATTTTGAATCTGCTGCCGCTTTGAATTAATATTTTTCCCGAAATATAATTAATAATTAATTTTTGAATTCTTCTTAACCTCAATTCTAAACCCTTGTCTGCACACAATTTGTTGCCCGTTGAGACTCAGAGCAGTCAGCTTTTGTCAGCTATTTGTTTGAAAAGGGTAAATTTAACTTTCATTTATGCTAGACTTTAATTAATGTGTGAGTAAACACACACACACACACACACACACGCACACACATAAATGTTATAAAAGCGACTTCCAAACGCAATGCGGAAAATCTCTGATTAAGTGGCTGTCGCTGGAGGCGTGGCCCGGAGGCGGCAATTAATTTATGAGCGCGCACAGCCCCTGAGCCCGTACCTCAACACACACACACACACACACACACACACACGCACTCGCACACACACATTAATTAATTACTGTGATTTCTTTTAGCGCGTTTTATTTTTTGTATTTATTTATTTGTTGATGTTGTTTCGCTTTCTTCTTGTTGCCGCTGATTTATGTGACGCGACTGCGCTGCTGCTGCGCTGCGACTGCGGCTGCTGCTTATTAATTCGCCGCAACAATAACAAAAGCGAAAGGTCGCACAATTTGCTTTGCCCGCTTTTGGGCGTCGCGTGAAGTGCTGCTCGCGGGGTTGCGGTGCCAGCGGGGAGGGTGGGCTTAAGGCGGGTCGCGATTTGCTTTTTTTTTTTTTGTTTTTTTTGTTTTCTTTCACATAATGCGCTTTGTTCAGCGGGCGCACGAGCTGCAGCGTCTCCCCGCCCCGCCCAACCTGCGCTCGCAACGACAATTGTCAACGGGCAAACAACAGCAACAGCAACAACAAGCGTAAGTGCTTAAGTCGGGATTGTTCGACTGGGAGATGCCCTGAACCAGGCGCTCAGCTCAATTACCATACATTATAGCTTTCTTCCAGACATTTCGTTTGCTGCGCGCCCTATGCAGCAGCTGTGCTTCTTCTTTCCTTCTCCTTACACCATCTGTGAGAAATGCATTCTCAAGTAACTTGGGTATTCACAGTCCGATCTTAATGAAATTTGCAGGGCCTAGTTATGGCATACACAAGTGTGTGCATACCAAAGTGCAAGGTTCTATGTTAAAACCAAGCTCTAGCTCTTCTAGTTTTTGGGGGAATTAAGGAGTTAACAAAACAATTTGAATATTCAAAGTCTGTGTAGATTATTCGAGAAGCTACATACCAAATTTGGTGTAACCAGCTTACCAAATTCTCGATCTAAGCTTAAAAGATCAAGTCGCGAAAAAGTATGATAAGCTTGAGCTGTGCTTCATCTGTGATACACGAGAATATGTACATCTAAAATTTCAACAGTTAATATACTTTTTGGACAGGTAGATGCCAACAACAGCTTGACAAACATACGCAGAGAACCGACATACCCTGCTTAGGCATTTTCAATGGGTTCAGGGTATAACAACGGGCAGTCGAGTTATCCTAAATAAACACATTTTCCAAGCTTCGCAGCGCAAGCATTTTCTTTCTATTTTTATTTTTGTTTTATTCCTCCGCCCGGCGGACTCTGAGCCCCAATCCGTGACCCTCCCGCTGCTCCACTTAGCCAATTCACTTGGCATTCAGCAAACTGTTGCTGATGCGCCCCACACAAACAACGGTGGGCGGGAGGGGGGTTGCTTTTCCAGGTTGGGGGCGGGGGGTTTGGCCATTCTGCACGCGTTCTTTGGCTCGGACGGGCGCAGCTTTCAAATTAAACTCGCAAGAAAAACAAATTAGTCGCCAACGGACAACGCATTTGTCTAATGTTTGTTCTTTGCTTTTCAAGCAGCGGCTCTTCGGGGAAGGAGGGGGGGGGGTGGTTTTCCATCTGGGAGAGAGGGGACCAGGGAATGGGAAGCGGGGCCGTGTGGCCATTCAACTTGTCGCACGGCTCGTTGCAAGCACTTAATGCCTGTTGCCTCAAAAAGCTTTAATCTAAAGTGCCAGCAGATTTGTCATCTCGTGCTGTCTTGGTCGAGAGCAATATCAACTTTTGCTTTCTAATAAACAAGATGATTAAAAATTAATTTGCATGTCAAATATTTAACAGCTGCATGTGCTGCCTGGCAGATTTTAGGTGGCAGATTAGCTGATTCTAGAATTTATGAAGTGCTTGCCTCATTTTTGGCAAGCAGCTTAGCTGAAGGGAACACAAAGGTTGAGGATGTCTTTTTTTTTTACAAGGCAGATAAAATGTCTTGTAATCGAATGATAATGTCTAATATTAAATGGTTAAATGAAATGTTTGGCTTTTTTTAGTAGCTTAAGAGTATAAAGAACAACTTATTTATTGTCTTTAGGTTAGTTAAAGTCTTGTTAGTTCTTAACTGACAGATTGGCTTAGGTATTTAAAGGCAGGATAAACTGCCTTGTAAATCCTAACAGTCAGATAAGCTAATAAGATTGACATCGCATCAAAATATCAAATATTAAATGGTTAGATGAATTGCTTGGTTATTTATAATAGACAGATAAGCTTGGTTATTTTAAGGTAGGATTAGCTAAAAAGAAGGAAATGGCAACTAAATGTCAAACATTTAATGGTTGGTTGACACGCTTGATAAATCTAAAGTCCAAATTTAACTAAAGGTAATAGAGGATGTTGCATTTAAATTTATTAAAGTTAGTTTAAATGCTTGTTAAATTTTAACCGACAGATTAGCTTATTTACTTAAAGGTAAAAGGTTTCGACTTATCTTAACAGCCAGATTGCATTTAAATGTCAAATATTTAACAGTCACTTGTACCGCTTGGTAAATCTCAATCTTGGTAACTAAAGGTAATAAAGAAAGTCGCATTTAAATGTTTTCAATTTAATAGCTAGATAAACAACATTGCAAGCCTTAACTGCCAGCTAAGTTGAAAAGAATGAACAAAATCGCATGCAAATTAATTTATATTGTTTTTAAATAGCCAGATAAACTGCCTTGTAAATGTTAACTGTCAGATAAATGAAAATGTGCAAGCTTAGGTCCTCTGTCAAATTTTAATGTCAAATGCGAAACAATATGATTTGTGGATTAAAAGCAGACATTGGCATGGACAGAGTTAAGCCAAAAGTCATTTCTTTGATATATATATATATGATATATATAAATATATATAAACATCATTTATCCTGCAACTAGTTCTCTAAGGCTTAACGCATCATCGAAAATATGTCGCTCGCAATGGAAATGTTGCAAATGGGCGACTTTGTGTCATTTGCATAGCTGATCAGCTCGTTGCCCGTCTGCCACACCCACTCCCGCCTCTTTGCCCCCTTCGCCATCCATCCTAGGTATTGGCGTGTGTCAAGTGCAGCGCAGTCTGCGATGCGAACGGATGGACATATGTGGGTCATATAAAAAACCGATAACTGGCAATGCCAAACCAAGCTCAAGCCCTCGAGTCCTCGAGTCCTCGAGTCAGCGCGACGTCAAGTGCGTACGATAAATATAAATGTTCATAAAGTGTGTCCTGCAGCTAAAAAAAACAACACACACACGTAACACACATAACACACATGACACACACAACATACACAACTGCGGCTGTACCTTAACCCGTGTGTTACGCTGCGTATACGCTATTTTTCCTTTTACGCAATGACCAGCACTTTTTTTTTACGTTTAAAGCTACCCCTTGATTAACCAACATGGGGTATATATGAGTATGTGTGCATGAGAATAGTGTGAAAATGAAAACTAGCTGCGAAATTGGAAGATGCACTGCGCAAAATTTGTGGTGCGTTTGCCTTGAGTTCGTTGCTTGGCAAACAAAAATTATAATTCCCCGATTACTGCAGATTTTGGGCTAAGTAGGTTTCTGTTCATTTTAATACATCTTTTGGGATTCTTAAAAAACAAAAATTTGAGCTGTTAGGAATTTCTATTTGTGTTTATACCAATTTTTATTTGGTATTATATTTTTTTTATTTAAAGTGTATAGTTTCCTATTTTTAATAATTATAATAAAATATGTCGCATTATTATTTATTTTTAATGCTCTTAAAATAAATTTAAAATTGGAAAAGTATATTATATTTTTTCATATAGATTTTAGTATGTCTTAGTTTTTTTTTCATTCCACTCTAATTTAATTTTTATTTTATTCCACTTTAAATAAATATAAAATAATATTGATGTATTTTTTCCACCTGTATTTCGTGGTTTTTCTTTATGCTTATCCGCTCACTCGTGTGGAAAATAAATGGAAATCTTTAAGTGCAAGGGAATGGAAATGTTTAAGCTTAAATTTCGATTTATAATTTGTTATTCCACTTTCGTTGGCTTTTCGGCAATCATTTCTTCTGATTGCTATGGAAAATAAGGCATTAATTGAATATAATTTATTTTTTAAGACATCTGCTGTCGACCGCTAGATGGCGACACTTGTACAGGGCACTTTGTAGTCCCGCTTGCTTTGCCTTTGCTCGCCAGTTTTTCATTTCTCTTTTGGTTTAACCGTTGCTGTTGTTGTTGTTGTTGTTGTTGTTGTTGTTGCTGTTGCCGTTGTTATTTAAGTTGGTGTCTCTGCACACACATCAATCCTGATGTGGTGTGTTTGTGTGCGTTTGTGCTTGTGTGTGCTTTTGCATATGCATAATACATGCAAAGGCCGCCGGCTAGCGGCTGCTGCTGTCTCGTCTCGTCTCGGCTCGTCTGTCTATCTGCCAGCCACGCCCCTGCAGCCCCCCTCCCCCGCTCACCATGCTGCCCCACCTACCGCGCATAGAGAGCCGCAGAGTCCATATTATTTTTAATAGTTTTCAGCCGACGCGCAGTCAACGTCGGCGTCGACGTCGGCGTCGGCGTCGTTTCATTTGCCGCTTGTTTACTTTGCAAACTGGGTCTCTCGTCCTTCGCCCCTGCCGCCTGCCACGCCCACCCGAGTGTGGCCCTGCTCCTCTTGCCCGCAAATCAAACAATGAACTTTGCAGGAGAACAAAAAAACAAATGAGAAGAAAAACAAAATGAAAACCAAATTTTACGTAAAGTTTTGTTGCGTTTTGTGCATTTTTGGCGTGCACTGTAACGCCCAACGGCCAGCTGCCACGCCCCTGTCGAAGTGTTTGGCCGACACGCGAGTTATGGCCCTTTGATGAACTCTTGGCCAGGCCAATTAGCATACGAACGCCAGGTGGCGCCACCCAATACCAATTGCTGGCAAAATATGTTTTAAAATGCGCACAACAAACAGCTAAAGCAAAGTGGCCGCGAGAGAGACAGAGAGAGAGAGAGAGAGAGAGAGAGAGAGACAGAGAGAGAGTGAGAGGGAGAGAGAGAGAGAGAGATAGAGAGAGAGATAGAGAGAGAGAGAGAGAGAGAGAGAGAGAGAGAGAGAGCGCAAGCTTCACGTCGGACGTGAAGTGTTAAATATTTAAGTTAAAATACCTGAACAGAGAATATTTTGGCATACAAAAACTCATTTTCCCAACGATTCTTCCTATGGAGATATATAATATAGTAAAGCGATTCCGATAAGATCTGTCTCATATATCAGCGGCATAGTTAAGCATAGTAACTGTCGAGTTTGGTCATGATATCTTGATAAAGAAAAAAGTTTTCCCATCAAGCATCTACTTTTCCTATGCCAGCTCTGTGATATAGTGCTCCGATCTGATCGATTTCCGCATATGTGTTGCCTGTAACAGAAATTTCATCAAGATATAGTTGGAGACCAGCTGGCCGAAGAGTATTTAGACACTAGCGTGTATTCCCCGGCCTTGCTCGTTTTCTACTTTCAACCTCTTAAATCATCTTTGCACACACAGCACGTGAAATTTCAATCCACCCTTATTCCATTCGTGTAAGTTGAAGAGCACTCAAATACTCTGGAAGTTTCCGACCAATTCGATGATAAGCAATAAAGTGTCATGCAGCTGTTTTTCTCGTTTGTTTCACGCTTTCGCGTGCAATTTTTATAAACCACGCCTTGTCGTGTATCATTATTAAATAAGCAAATCGCAGCGAGAATGTCAGCTCTTACGGCTTGGGCTGCGCTTTGACAATCAATCATCATCAGTCATTCAGTCAATCAATCAGTCAGGAAAAGCACAGATATTAATTTATCTAGAAGATATGTTCATATATACATATATGTATGTAGAGGTGACTTCTACGGCCAATGTGGTGGGCGGAGGGGGGGGTTAGGGGTCGCTAGGGGCAGCAACGGGATGAACTGTTAAAGATTTCAACTTCAAAGCGCTGTCGTCGTCATCTTCGTCTCAATTGAATGATGTCACACGAGACGATGCGCCATAAACAAACAAATGACAAGCGGCTGCCTGCATGATACACAAATCAGGCAACACACACACACACACACACACACACATACACATACACACAGCCATTGCACTTGTAAGCCAAAGAGGCAGACAAAAGGCTTAGCGAAGCGTTGCATGACGCCAAGACGCATGAGTTGATAGCAGCGGCAGCGATGCCGGAGTTCACGCTAACAGCGTAAGCATCGCACACACACACACACACACACAGAGCATCAAAAGGAACGCTGAGACTCCAACAAGCTGGCAAGGACAGGGCTGCCGACTGCCGACAAAACAGAAAAACCACAAAAGCATTTCTTATCGATAATCTCTCATTGTGTGCGGGGTGGCAACTCTGTAAATGGGAAATTTTTCAGCCATGACGGACTTGAAGACAATTAGCGATTATTATCGTAGCAGCCCGTCACAAAGGCTAGGCGGATGTTATCGATAATTGAATTGAGCACGACAAGCCTGTACAACAAAACGGCTAGAGTACTTAATGCGGCAACTCTGTTAAGTGAAGGAAAGTTAGAGTATCTGAAGCACACTTCTTTATGCTGAATGGGATGTTAAGAGTACATAATTAAAGTATATTATCGAGTATATGAAAATAATACTTATATACAGACATTCAATAGAAGATGTTGCTTTTGATATCGTTAACAATTGCGCAATATGACAACCCTGTGCATCTATTGCATGGCAACATGTTATCGATATGAGGATTAAAGGTTGTTTATATAAAGGATAATCGCTTTTTGATAAAAGTAGTTCAAGCTTGTGAAATCCGAACTATGCAAAAAGACGCAAATCTATTTATCTTATTTTATTTCCCTAAAATGATAATAATTGTAATAGATACTTATAATTGTATAATAATTAATAATAGTTCATGATGATTTATTTTTTATTTAAATATTTCGATTTAGCTGAATTACAATAATATAGAAAGTATGCAATTTAAAATTTTTTAAATGTTCTTTGTCTCACTTTCCCTCTTTCTGTCTCTCTTTCTTTCAGCAAGTAAGTAATCGATAATCGACCTGCCTATCTATCGAACTGAAGTCAAATAGTGCATGTAAATCCAGTTGAGTTATTGCCTCTTAAAAAATTGTACAATAGGAGATGGCTGAAGAAAACAATATAAGGTACGCTAAATGTTATATTTTTTCTGTACGTGTTATCGATAATTATCGATAAGGAATTGTGAAGGGCAACTCTGTAAAGCTTGCAGTCAGAATGGAAGCCAAGCTACGATAAAAACAGAATTTCACTATCGATAACCTAACGATATATGCATATGCATGAATATATCGATAGCTTATCGATTTTTGAAAGTTTTTAGCTCAAACCGTTTTGCTGTGCTTTTGTCGCCTGTGCCAATATCAACTGCGTGTGCAGCTTGCGTGCATGTGTGTGTGTGTGTGTGTTAATCTGTTCATATATAATGTTCACATTATGCCATAAAATCAAAATAAGAGCCAAAGGCAAAGGCGAAGGCAGAGCCAATGCGATATGCATATTTGCACTCTCATACTATTCTACTCACGCTTGTACTCAAACTTAATGTCTGGCACGTATCCGTATTCGTATTCGTTGTCATATTCGTATTCCTATTCGTATTCCTATTCGTATTCGTAGTCATATTCAGAGTTGTAGACACGAATAATATTTGCATATGGGCTCAGCCAGAATTTGCATTTAGATGGATAGATGCTGTTGCTGCTGTTGTTGATGTTGTTGATGTTGTTGTTGTAATTTTTGTTTTGACATTGTTGCCTCATTGCGAGCAACGAGCTGCATCTAATGTAAATGCAAATGCGATTTATGACAACCCTGGACAAGCGCGTCCCTGCTCGGGCGCCACGCACCGCTCAAGGTTTCAGCCAAAAGCAAATATAGAGCCTTGTTTCTAGTCACTCGCTCGCTCCCCCCCCCCCCCTCTCTCTCTCTCCCTCTCTCGGTCTCGCTATTTCTTTGCCTCTCCCTATCTATTTCTAACTAGCAAACACACACACACACACACACACACACACACACACATACGTCATTCATCATTTTACTGAGCATTCGGCTGTTTGGCACGCTGTCAGCTGGCCCATTAACGCGCCCAAGTCTCACCCTGCTGCCTATTGCCCACATTGGAGCCCCGCAGGGCACCCATCCCACTTCTGTCCCCCCATCCCTGGCCTGGTCATGTGATATGGGAAGCGGCACTGGCAACGGCTTAACCCAACATTTGTCTCTGGTTTGTTGTCTGTTTGCCTGCCACACACAAAATTCAATAAAAATATTTGATTAATTGTGCAAAATGCACAAAATGTTTGCCTAGTTTTCGCTTACCAATCGCAGCGAGAGAAAGAGAGAGGGAGAGAGAGCTTGAGAGAGAGAAAGAGAGAGGGAGGGAGCGAGGAAGACTGACCGCGTAAATGCCTTTAACTATTAGCATTTAGATTCTTCAAGAGATTTGTGCTCAGCAACTGACGCAGATCATCACTTACTTAAATTGGCAACGCCGGCAAAACAGAATCTGTCAGATGTATTATGCATTGACCAGGTGGCAACGCTGCCCAGGCTGATTAATTGCCTTATTAATATTGAAGGGCAGCTCTCCCTGAAGCTGAAGAATTTAATTTGAAATTTTGTGCATCTGGCAACGCCGCTTAATTAAGTTGGCAACACTCATTGAATGGGGTTGGGTTAAATCATTGTACAATTTATATTTTATAAACTGTCTTCTCTACAAACAATGTTTGAGGTTGCCAGATGTATTACCCACTGACCAGGTAGCAACGCTGCAAGAATTAGTACTAGAATTAAAATATAGAAATATAGCTACCATATCGCAACAGGTAGACATTTTAATATAAATAAATTTAAAGATTACCCAAATTGTTTCAAAATAGGTTTGTTTTTCTACATAAGGACTTAAATATTTGACTGTCATTTATGAGATCTGTTCGATCCGTTTAAAAAAGGTTCTACTTAGATAAATATTCAAGAAAATAACTGAAAGAAGGTTCGAAACTCCTTATTTATATCCACAAAAAGAAAACTAATTATCCTACAAAGCAGCTGTCGAGTTTTTCAAGCAGATATCAAGACATAATATCAAAAAAAAAAAAGTAAAAGACTTAGTTGAATCCAATCTCTATGCAAACCTTTTCTATACTTTTTTCTACTTATAAACGATAAGTTCTTGCTTAGCAATCGTTATCGATAACAGAACAGCAGCAAACTGCACTGAGAATCGCTTAGAGAGGCAGCTGCTCGCCTGTTGAGCAACGTTTAATGTAATGTTTTCTATTTTTTAGCTCTTTTGTTTTATTTTCTTTTCTTTTCTACTGTTTAAGCTACTTTGTGACAGCTGCTGCTCGTGTTGGTGCAGCACAAAGGCAAAGAGAGCGAGTATTTCGATTTAAATATTTCATTGGGTAAAGTTTTTTGGCTAAATGGGCCAGGAAGGAAGGGGGGAGCGTGTAGGTGTAGCTGGGCGGGGTGCGGCTGTGTCTGCTCATCTGTTTTGTCAGTTCGTCTGTTGCATTATTCATTAGAAAAGCGGCGAAACCACCTGGCGCAGCGCAAGGGGGCGTGGCCCTGGACAAGCAACGACTTCCGGTAGAACCAGCAGTCAACTAGATGGATGGGATAAGAGAGTGCCAGCCGGAGGGGGTGGCAATGGGGACGGGCAACGGAAATTGCAAGCATGACCAAATAATGACTCACACACACACAGACACACGGGCACACTGACGCGCGATTCGGCAAACACCAGCAAAGCAAAGGTGCTGCTTTAACAGGGTGTTCCAGGGGTGTGGGGTGGGGGGGGGGGACGTATGTCGTGTGGGGAATCTGTTAGCTGGGAAATCAGCGCACTTGTCAAATATGTTGACGGACACTTGAAAGGCAAAAGGCTGGCGAGACAGGCAAAAGCCCGGCATGCCAAAAGCCAAATTGCTTTTCGAAAAACATTTTTATAATATTTACCACCCTCCCACCCCACCCCCCCCTTCTCCACCGCTCCTTTTGTAATACCCTGCAGCGTATGGGGCTCAAGGGGTATCTGGTAACAGTTGACAGCTGGGCTTATGTTTCGTTTCTTTCAGATATTCCTCGAAATCTCGCAAGTTCTCTGAGAACTCAGCTTCTAGAAAGGCTGGCGTTGGCAGACTTGCCAGATACTTAGGTCTTAGCATATTCGACTGATATATGTTAGAACTATATTGAATTATATCGAAAAATTTCGGGGACCTTTTATTTCAAATGGTATTTTTTTCTACCTGTAATAAATTACTGGGTATCTGCTGGCTTATCAGTTTATCTCTGTGTGTGTTTTTATTTTGAAATACTTGCTTAAAAATTGAGTTGCATGGTGAATGAAAATGGAAATTCTTTTTATATACATTTCATTCTTTTGTTAAATGCTTTTGGCTTGTCTAAAAATAGTTGCTGGGGCTCAGGGATGTGTGTGTGTGTGTGCGTGTGTGTTGTCTGTGAGTCACAAAGGCGCAATATACGACATGTGTATATATTGTATATATAAGGCATATCATAATATCAAGTATGCGCCATGTGTTACGGGCAGAGCCCAAAAGGCGCCAGCGTCAACGTGGCTAAGTTCAATTTGCTTTCAAGTGGTGTCTGTGACATGTGTAGCGGTTGTTGTTGTTGTTGTTGTTGTTGTTGTTGCCCACCCACCAGGCATGGCATACAGCATAACACACATACACCCCGCCCCCCCTCCACTCCACACTCTGTTTATCTCTATCTATCGATATATATCGCCGGCTATGCACACAAATGATTTATTTATTTATTTACTTATTGCCAATGCCAATGACGCGAGTTTTTCCATGACGCAGCTGCCACATGCTGCCAGCACAGCCCCCCCCCCCCCCCCCCCTCCACACACACACACACACACACAGCACCTTTGAACGAGTATTTAGAGTGCGAGTTCTGTTCAAATTTATTGGACATTTGTCGCTGGACTTGCAATCAAAAAACAGGCCAAATGCAGCCAGCTGTGGCCTAAAGACCTTAGAATACCCTTTAATAAATCTTTTTTTTTTCTTAATATAACAAACTCTTCACAAACTATAAAGTTTTCATAGCAAAAACATTTGTTTTCAACAATTATGTCTATAATTTATTGATCCGACATTAAGATGATATTTCTACATATATTAACTTTTGAGTTCTATTCGATGATTTGCGTGCTATCGATATATTCTATAAAATTTGTATTCAAAAAACATGTAATTTATTTAAATTTAAAGATTTAAAGAGAATATTTCTATATTAGTCTTTGAGTGATATGTGATGATTTTGGTGCTATCGATGTATATCGATATCGATATTATATATATATGCCGATGAATCAGTTCACATAGATCATATCATCATCCTCATGGGTGAAGCTAGATTATTATATAATATTTAAAATTTAAAATAAACGTTTTTATTTTTTTGTTCTATTGATATGTTAGTTATCGATAGTTGTCATAAAATCGCAATCAATCACAATCGATGAAAACTTGTTGCTATCAGTGATATTTTAATTGAATTAAATACCATTATTATATTCTTCACTGTGCTGAAAAATATAACCTGCTCGATTTGTTACACATTCAATAACCAAATTGGAATGCCCGAAACGCGTCGTGTTGTAAAACTTTAGCTCGTCCGGCAACTAAATTTGCAAACAAACAAATTTGTTGGTCCGCTGATGCCACAATTAGCTGCAATTAGAAGTAGATGATCCGTAATTGTGGTGCCGGTTGGTAAAGTGCTTGGGGACTTGATGAATTTCAAACTAAGCAACAAATTGGACACTGATTGATGGACAGTCGACTTGGAAATTTAAATGAATCGAGAAAACGTTCTGGTTAGAAGCTCTTGTAGATGCGCAGATTAACTCAGCGATATGTCACTTATCGATAGTCGGTCTTTATTCATGCTGTTAATTTAATGGCTACTCAAATAATTATCAACGCAAAAGACAGAGATGCGAAATTGATAGAGTACTAAAAAAGTTGGGAGGAGCATGTGATTCAGAAGAAACGCTATGCTATTGCTTGCTTTATCGATATATTACTTATCGATAGTTGCTGATAGACTGAGATTAATGCATCAAATCAGCACATCAATTGTCAATTGTTCGCTTGCTAACAGACTTCGACATTTTGAAAGGTCTTCTGCATTATTTGTGCGCTGTTAGAGAAACGCTTTTAGTTTTATGACTTATCGATAGTACAGTGATTGAATATCAAGGTAAGAGACTTCAAATAGGGAGATATGGCTATTGATATTTAATCAAACTAACACAGCGACTAGTAATTGATTGCTTGCCATCAAACTTTGACATTTTAAAAGCTCTTGTGTATTATTTTTGGGCTGTTTAGGTAAAATTTAATCAGAATTATTTTCATTTACATTTTTCGCCAACTTTGACATTAAAAAAAATCTTACTGAAAGTTTGGGATTGTTAAGATGAATTTTTATTTACATTTTTGGCTTATCGATATATTATAGTATATATATATATCGATATATTATAGTATATATATATATATATATATAATTATTACTTATCGATATTGAATCAAACTAGCCCAGCGACTGGTAATTAATCGCTTTCTAGCAAACTTTGACATTATAAAAGTTGTTGTGGATTATTTTTGGGCTATTAAGATACATTTTAATTAGGATAATTTTCACTAACACTTTTTGGCCTATCGATATATTACTTATCGGCATATTTTCTTACTGAAAATTGTTTGTATAATCGTAGCTATAATCAAAGTAGCAAAACTATTGAAAATGAAATGGTTGCTCGAAGATATTCCTTGGAAAATAATAGGTTATTTATAAATGACGCTGAAGTTTTTCGTTTTCCGTCCGTTTACATTTCTTAATTGAAAAGGAGATCCTGATTTGCAATCTTTCATTTTCTGCTTTCCTAGCTCATTCGCAAAATAGAGGCGAGAGAAATGTTTGCTATAAACTTGAGAAATTTATTTTTAACTAAAAGTTGAGAGTGTGTCATAAAAAGGATTCCTCAGATACGTTTTCCGTGCAAATGGATTGAGTTATGCGAAAGTTTGAATTAGTTTAAAACTCAACTGGCGCTTGGCCACACTTGATGTCTAAATCATTGAGCACTGTGCCAGTAGCAGCAGCAGCAGCAGCCAGGAAGTGAGCCAAATGAATCATTCATCTGGCATTCATGTTAATAATGACTAATCGACGGCGTCCTCTAATTGCCGGCCCTCGCTCAGCCAGAGGCTGAGGAGCCATCGAGTGTGCTTTGCGGCATTGTTGGATCTGCTGGTTCCATTAGCTCATTAGTCTAATGTAATCACATCTATTTGGAAGTGCTTTGTCCTTGTTCTTCCACTTGTCCTCCCTTTCTCCAGCTGAAACTTATGCTTCGGAGTCAATTAGGTGTGCTTGCTTCTTTTTTTGGTATTTTTTTCTGCAGTTACTTTTGCAGCTGAGTTAATTAATTGCGTTTTTTTCTTGGTATTTTTTATGGTATTGTGTGTCATTTAGCAGTTAAGGCAATTGCTCAGTATATTTTTGGTATTTTTGAGCATATCATTGGGTGGTCTTGGGTATTTTTTCCATCAAAACTTTTGCAACTAAGCTTATCAATTTCATTTTTTATTTTGGTATTTTGTTGATATTTATTATGATTGTATTGCAATTTTTGAAAATAGTTTGGTATATTTGTGGTATTTTTCTTTGGCGTCGTAATTTTTTGTAGGGGTGAGTCAATAACTAGTTAATTTTTGGATTTTTTTTATTATTGTTTTTTTTTTCCTTACATGTCAGTTAATGGCGTCCCTTTTACGGTATTTTGTTGGTATTTTTTATGATTTCGTTACAAATTGTTCAATTTTTTAGGTATAATTTTAGTATAATTATGATATTTATTTGAGCTTGTCACTGTTTTGCGCAGCAGCAACAACATTTAAAAAGTTGAGTATATTTTGTGGTATTTTTTGTTGTTTTATTTTTTATCTGCTGCTTTTACAACTTTTACAGCTGAGCGAATGAGCCCCACTTTTCTAGTGCCGTGTTTTTGGTATTGATTTTTGGTATTTATTTTGTATGTGCTGCATTTTGAAACATTTAAGACCGGGGTCTTTGGTATTTTTTTCCGGTATTTATGTGGAATTTTTTAGGTATGTCCTTTCTTACCGCAGCAACTTTTGTAATTATGTAAGTCAAAAAAAATAATTATTTTTTGTGTGTGTTTGTATATTTTCTTAGTATTTTTCAAGATTTGCGGTCGTTTTTGGTATATTTGATGGCCACCCCCAAGCAAAATATTTGCTCAAATTAATTTTGCAATCTTAGACGCAGCACAAACTTTGTTTGCCAAGTGCTTTGGCAACAAAGCCAACAATTGCCATTAAACGCACACACACATGACTAGTGTGTTAGTGTATGTGTGTGTGTGTGTGTGTGTGTGGGTGTGTGTGAAACACATGTTGCTGCCAGCCCTTGCGGCAAGTAATGGCAACCAGGACATACCGAAAGGCAGCAGCTCATGTCCTTCAGCTGGCGCAACAGCTGCTTTGCCTGTTGTAATTTGCCACATACACCCCCACACTCACGCCCCCCTCCCCCCTGCGTCACACTCTCGTCTAGCCTAATTGCGTATATTTTTGGGAGGGGGTGGAGAGAGAGAGAGAGAGTGACTTACAAGTCGTTGCGGCTACAAGTTTCCGTATCTTGAGTCTCGACTTTCACTTCGAGTTGCACACACTTTCGGCGTGGGCGCCAAATGAAATTTACATTTTTGACTTCATTTAACTTGGCAGTTGTGCGGGGCGATGGTCTGTTTGCCAATTGGCTTGTAGCTGGCGCTGAGCGACATGTAATTTAATAGGCCTGCCATGCCATGAATTTCCATACCCTGACTAGTCTATTAGATGGATGTCTGAATCTCAGGATCTATACGAGCCAGAGTTGCCAAATTTGGGATGTGCATGCTCGGATAGTCCGGGCAGCACAGGTTGGATTTATTTATGCCATACATCCAACTGGGGATCTGAGAACTATTAGCAACACTTTAGCTAATAGATATATAATAGATAAATACTTTTCTGCCTGGTAGAAAGAGGCTGGCCTCAATCCTTGTAATATTTCTATACTCAACGGGCTTCGAAGTTTGTCTGTTGGAGTTGGCAACTGGAACTCAGGTATATAGTTGCGTCTAGCTCTAAGGTCTAGATCTAAGACAGTTCCAAGTTGTTTCTATATAAGAAAGTCTAGTCCCGAAAACTGCTCAAAAGAATTGATTATGTTATTATTATTAATTTTAACAGAAGCTTAGCGCAGCATATATAGTAGTTCGTTTATCTCAGGATCTATTTGAGCCAGTGTTCGAAAACGAAGTATCCCATTTGTCTGCCGTTTGATAGAAACACAACACTTGCTCCAGTTACTGAGAAATAATAAATATGTTTTGTTAGATTTTCAGATACATACATTAAAGAGGTGTATTCAAGTAGTTATATCTAAATAAAATATATCTAATTCTCATTTCAACAGAGCTTTGAACGCAACTCCGCAGCTCGCAAGACAGAACAATGTCATGTCACATGCGATATATATTATATATTTAGGCCCAAGCGAAGAAAATCAATAAAAAGCCAAAAGTTGCGTACAGGGCATCAAATGGGCCACAGTTGCCTCAGCCTGAGCTGGGCTGGGTTCATCTGGCTGTTTGCTTTGTAACCGCAGCCAAGGCAAGGTCGGCATATTGTTTGGCTCTCTGTGCTAAGAGATTTCTCGCTTTCTGGAGGAGCTGGCATTGTTTGGCCTCCGCTCGAAATGGCCTTATGCAACTTTAATTGAATTGCATGTTAAGCCACGAGGGGCTTTGACTATGCCTCGAAGTGTCGACACTTTGAGACAGGCTGAAGGCCGATATTCCAAAAATTGAATCCATGCGCAAATCTAAAGAAAATTTCATTAGTTTTATTGAATGTCAGCACAAACAGAGATAAAGAGAGCGAGGCAGAGAGATGGGGAGACTTGCATGCCTAAGCCCAAATCAGGCATTTTGGCATTTGCCTTTGGCATTCGGTTTTAGTCGCAACTTTTCCAAATTTGAATAATTTACCAACTGTCAGCAGCTGTCGCCAGTTCTCAATTTGTTCCTGCTGTTTGTTTTTGCTGCGGTTGTTTGTTTACTTAGCTGTAATAAGCATCAAATAATTTCATTATAATGCAACCTATTTAAATATGCAATGGACGAAGCGCTGCGTACGGGCTCAATGGTCATCAATTGCCAATTTTATATTACGTATGCGTGAGAGATGAGCGCGTGTTGTGCTCGCTTTTGTTCGCAGAACACGATGGTTCAAACCCAATTAATTGTTCATAATTTTGCCAAACCATTTCATAAATTTTTTTCGATTATAGTCGTAGATAATTTAACATTCCGTATGAGTTAGACATGAACGCGTGATCTGTTCGCTCCTGTTCGTGGAACACGCTGGTTCAAACCCAATTTATTGTTCACCTGTCAGTTGAAGCGATCCATATATTGGTTCCATTGTGGCAAATGCTATATTCCGTATGCGTTAGAGATAAGCGCTTGTTCTTTCATCAAAATGTTCTAAGTATATGGCAAAATGACAAACAAGTTGCACGAATCGAGTTGAAAAACTGATTTTTATGTGGGAAGAATCGTTAGAAAAATGTGATTTAATATGAAAAACTTGTCTGTTCTAAAAGATAAACTGATCAGACTCGGCAACTACGAACTTTTAAAACTTAACAAATCGCTGCTCAATGTTATTGATCGTGTTTTTACAGGGTTATCTGCATTCGGCGTGCGTTGATTAAACTCTCCAGTACAGTGTTGAGCAGAGTATTGAAAAGTGTTGAAAGCGAGCCTTTGAAATGGACGCGTATCACGCGCCCTTCTCTAACGAGGCTCGCTTTCAAATCGAATGCAATTTGCGCAATTTTTGCAATTTTGATTTATTGCCGCAAACAAATTGTGAATGCAAATAGCAAATTGTTCCTGTTGCTGTTGTTGTTGATATTGGTGGCCTGTCAACGAGTCGAATGCGTAACGCGCGGTGCGTGATATGCTGTGTCTTTCTCCGCAACAGTCCGGGCTGGCTAATTATCGATTTTGTTAGCCCTGTTGCTGGCCGCTTTGGCTGATAACACAAAACGCAAAAGTGGCTGCATTTCGGCCACAAAGCGAAAATGTTGAGCACGGGAAATCGGACTGACAAAAGGCAGACATTTATAGCTGGCGGATCTATTCAGGTGTGCGTGTGCGTGTGTGTGTGTGTGTGTGGGGGGGCTGTATGTGTGTGTGTGCAAGTGTGACCTTGCAACGGCGCAGACAAAAAGTCAAAAGTGAATCAGAAACAGAAATTGTCCTTGCATGACATTTACAGTCCCGAGGTATTCCATTTTTTTTTGTTGCAAGCAGCTCACAGGTGGGTGAAGGGGGTTGGGGGTGAGTGAAAGATGATGGAGGTGGGGGAAGGTCGATGAAGCTTTGTGCTGATAGAGTCCATATATTTCGAAGGTCCTTGTTGCCGCTTGTAAAGGAAGCCAGCCAAATGATAATTGTGGCAGGAATATGCAAAATTTAGTTGCCAGAGCGATTTAATGCTGAGCATAATGTGACCATGGAGGATGCAGAGTGGAATACAGTACAGGAATATAACAAATTGGGTGCGCATTTAAATAAATGTGAACATGGAAGCCAGGGTTGAGAAAAGTTTTAGGCAAAAAAGAAGTGCCACTGGAAGAGAAATTGCAGGCATTGGAAATCGATGCAATAATTTGGAGCTTTTGCATAGGTGGGAACATGTTAGGAATATGTTAAAACAGAGTATCTGCTTCTGTGGCATAATGTGACCATGGAGGACTTGCACAATCGAAGCTAAATTAAATATACAGAGTGTAAGGACTCAATGCCCAGCATAACGTAAATTAACAAAGAATCAAATAAGTTTAGTAAAAATAAATACATAGAATTGGACATTTTCAATAATTTTCAATTTCAACCATGGAGATATATTTTGTATATAGGCAAATGAATGAATAGATAGACATTTGATAGAGACAATAAGTGAAGGTGGAGGACATGGAGGAAACACGAATGCAGCTATTCTAAAAGCTACCAAGCAGAATGGCCACACAAATGGCGCTTATAAAGTTAACATGGAGGCGAGCCTGATGTTGAACGCGAAAGAGGAGTCTAAACAATAAATAAAGTGACCATGGAGGGGCGTAAACGAACAAACCGGGAAAAATAAAACGCATAAAAGTCAAAAAACAAATAAAATTAAAACCAGAAAAGAAGATTTCACTCCAAGCATCAGGCAGTCATCTATATAACAGGAGAGACTCTCATGTTACACGAATTGCTTGCATGTGCATGTGTGTGTGTGTGTGTGTGCGTGTGTGTGTGTGTTGCATGCCCCAACACCATGCAGCTTACCTGCTGCAAGTACTTAAGCTACAACAACTTTTGGCAAGCTGCTTGCAACTGCGGAAAATATACGATTAGGGAGAAGACGGGTGAACACGACTGCGCAATACTCTGTAAGCAGTCGGACAACAGATTTAAGTTTACCCAAAGTAGCTTTCAAACTGGGATCTAATGTGAATACGATGATATATACATAAGCTAGCGACTATTACTCAGCCTTGGCCGGAGAAAATGCAAAAATGCAAAGAATTTCTTGCCTAAAGAAGCAAAGTCCTAATATCGATATTTATCGATATGTTGAAAGTGTTGGAAAATATCAAAACCAAATGATAAACTTAAGCTGTGAATGGTATAGAAGAATGTTTGTTATAAAGGCTCAAGGATCTTTTTCACAGACGCACAGACGCACAGACAAACGGACTTGACGAGACTAGATTAGAGACTTGTCCTGATCAGGTATGTATATACATATATATATATACATATATATACTTTATGGCTGGCTGATGCAAACGTTTGTCCAAAGCCAGTGTATCCTGCAATCAGTTCAGGGTATAAAAAACCATATGCAACAATTGCACACTGGAGATGCATTCGTTGGAATTTATGTGCGAGTGCGTCTGTGTGTGCGTGTGTGTGTGTGTGTGTCTCTGCGCCGTGGCAGCTTGCTATTTGCATAGTCTTATAATTTATATGCAGACGAGTTGCTTATAACAGCATCTCAAGTTCGCGTTGGGTTCTACAAAAAAAATGGGTGCTAAAAAATGTGCTGCCAAAAGTTGAAATTCAGCTGCAAGTGAAAGAAGAAGCAGCAGCAGCAGCAGCAGCAGCAGCAGCTGCTTTTCACTTGTTCTGTGTTTAAGGCCAGGGCCGCAGCTGCTCGTCTTTGGGTGTATCTTTGTTTTGGGCGCAAACAATGCGCGCCTGGACCAGCATGGCCTGCGGTTGTAATTACAACGTTTCCCCTGCCGCCGAGACTAGGCTTGAGCCGGGCGGGCCAGTGGGAGAGGGGGGCGAGGGGCCTGTGGGGGGCCTGTGGGGGGCGAGGTAGCTGCTTCAATTGGCCATTGTCTGTGCAGTCTGTGTGGCAGGTGCAACAGGGTCAGCGCGGCAGGAGGGCTGCGGGGCTGCGGGGTTGGTTGTTGTCTCATTGTTGTGCCAAACAATCGCAACTGGCCTCTGTAGCTGCCTCTAAAACTGCCGGAAGTGTTGCCACCCTCCACCCACCCCTCAACACGTTACCAGTGTGTTTGTGTGTGTGTGTGTGTGTGCTTTCAGTTTTCGTTTAACTTGCCCGCCGGGCTAATGGCAAGTGCTGCAGCGCCGGCTGCCTGGCTGCCTGGCAGATCTGTCTTCAGGTTTGTTAGGCATCATTGTGTCCCGCCCCTTTGACTGGCATTCGGTCGTGTCATGTCTTGTCTCTCATGGATCCATTGTTGCCATTTGCGCTGCGGGGCGCAACTAAATTGATAAATGCAGCTCGGGACAACACTGATTGCCACGTCCCTTGCCACCCACGCCCTCCTGCGCCTCACTGCAATCTTGGCCAGTTAGTTGATGGTAGTTCGCATTGTTCTGTGGGCTGTTCGTGCGATTGATTTGCTGGCGGGCGGCCCAAATCGTATTGTGAAGAGCTCGCATGCTAAAGGTTATTTGTATAACAGCTGTAGCATCTGCTTAACGGTGTATTATATATAGTAGAACAATTATTTCATATGTAAACCGAATTCTAAGACACATGGTCAATAGGTCACTAATATAAGACTTATATAAGACTCCAGTTGAAATTATTAATAGTATAACACTTGCAGCGGCTGTACAACAGTGTGTATAACATATGTATAACAATTATTTCATAATTCATTTAAAGCCTGCAACATTTTTAAATAGATGACCAACAGTATAACAGTTGTATAACAGGTATAGCAGTTGAAATTATTAATAGTATAACAGTGTGCTATGTATAACAATTATTTTATGTGCTCAACTCCAGCATAGTTAAAGTAGCCAGACTATAGTACAACAGCTACCACTTGTATAACAGTTAGCATTCTTGTGAAACATTTATATAAAACTTAAAAGCCCATAATTATCGTACATAATTCTTTTTTCATATAGCACACTTGTTTAGATATATATAACACTTGTATAACACTGGTGTATAACACAGTGTGTATATTCTACGATATATGTATCTACAAGTGCATTTGCGCCTTGTTATCTAAGGTTTACAGCTCGTATAACAGTTCATCAATTTGCATTTGGTCGAGCAGGCTGTCAAGTGCACTTTCACTGTTGATTTCTACCAGATCAATTGAATTTTGATGGCCCCGCCACTCAAAAGGCATTCGCAATCGCATTCGCATTCGTTGCCTTTGGCTTTGGCTGGGGCAAAGGTCAATTCCACAGCCGCATGCCCGCCCCATGCTAGCAATTTGTGTGGCAGCTTCCTCCTGGCATCGACATCAGCATCAGCATCAGAATCGGCATCGGCATCGGCATCGAATTGCTAAATGCCTTCATTAAAACGAAAAGTGCAAAGCCAAAGCGAAAGCGCTTGCCTAAAACCCGCTGCCTCGGCGGGGGCAAAGGTGAGGTTGGGACTGGAACCTGGGCTGCGCGTGGGACTGGGACTGAAAGTGGGAGTGGGTCTGGGTCTGGGGCTGCAACTGGCTCTGGCTGATGGCGACCTTTCCGCCAGTAACAAAGCGCACGGGTGGCACAAAGGTGGCAAAAGTGCTTTAACATGCAAGAGCCCCAGGTGTGCATTAGTGTACGTATGTAAGGAGTATATGTATATACGTATGTGTGTGTGTGTGTGTGTGTAGCTGGGGTCGCCGTTGAGTCAAAGCGCCGCATTTGCCGTTTGCTGTTTGCAGTTCTGTTGCTCCTCACATCCACATCCACGTCCACATCCACGTGAACAGGCGCCTACTCACAGCCAGCTGTCACCTACAGCCCTACACTCAGTCATGTCATGTTGTTGCATACCCTTGAAGAGGTCTTCATAGTTTTTCATGAGTTGTGCAACATTGAGTATATATTAAAACATATTCATATATATACAATTTTAAATTCCTGATCAGCATCAGTAGCCAGTCAATACAGTCCGCCTCTCTCTCTCTCTCTCTCTCTCTTTCTCTCTCTTGACAATCTGGTTGTACCTCTTTTATCAGGCATTGAATAGTAAAGTTGATTTTAATATATATTAATTGCCTCTTAAGCTAAGTAATCTGACATTTCGAATAAGTTATCTAAAAGTAAACTATATGAATTAAATATGTAACTGGATTAGAAAAGTTTGCATTGCCCGAAATACTGATTTGCTTTATTTGAAAGCAATATAAACCTAAGCTATATGGATCCACCTATATTCTATATAATTAAGACATAATTGGGGTATGAATATAATACATTTTGTTTATGTAGACGAGAGTATTTAAGCATATGTAACTCATATCTGCCATAGCTATGCAAGCGGCAAGGGTATTTGGTGGCCGGCATACCCCATATGCATGCCATGTTCGTTCTCGTTTTCACTTTCACCCTTTCATGAACTCCCCAGCTGACAACATCAAGTGCCTTGCCAGGCAATTCACAAACGCAGCAACAACATTTTTTGCTTTTTGTTGTAAGTCAGTTGGCATTTGGATCTGTTGAGTGGGATGCGAGGATGCGGGGGTGCATGGGCGCGGGCGGGTAGAGGATTGCACGGGTTACCTGGCGCACCGTTTGTAATCGAAGGCTACAGCTGTCAGCAGAGAGCCGAGCTAAAAGCCGAGTGATATACCAGAAGCAACAGGGCGCAACAGCTAATTCGATTAAGAGTTATTCTGTCCTGAAAGGCGGATCAAAGAAGAGGCGTGGCAACAGCCCTAAGCGCAAGCGACAGCTCTTCAACGGGGAATAGTTCGAGGACGCCTTTTATATGTCAGAAGTGTTATACTAATGCCGTTATGGGGCTGCATGGCTGCGCCTTCGATTACATGTTTAAATACAACTGTTATACTACCGTTATACATATTTAAGTGCAATATATCTGTTATACAACTATTGGGCAAATGTAATCATGCACAATTATTATACAAGTATTGCCTGACCTTAACCGTTATACCTTAACTGTTATACGACTATGAATTAATTTCTCATACAACTATCATACAAGCTGTCATACAACAGTTGGATAGACGCTATATAGCTGTTATACGACTGATGTAAACTGTAATACAGCTGTTATAAACTGTTATACAACTTTTATTGCGAATATGCGTACTTTAACCAACGTATATGCGCATATTTAACATACGGCATCAACCAAAACATGTTGCCAGCACTGACCCATCGGCACACACGCTACACACGCACACCCCACTCACGCACACACAAATATGACACTCTTGGGCAACTGCACATGACAGCAGCTGCAACTGTCGCGAGTCGAGTTGACGCTGACATGCAGCACCAGCAAGGGCTGCAGGCGAAAGCAAAAAACTGCTTCACGAATTTAACAAAAGGGCCAAAATAAAACTGCACGCAAAAAAGGAAGACGAAGCCCACTTTCAGGCACTGTGAATGTTTATATGCGACAACTGGGGATTTTTGTCCGTCCTTTTTTTTTTCATTTTGTTGGACTCAAACTGACCCAAATCTCTTGGCCAAGAACGAATTGCAGTGGTCGAGTGATGTGCGCTAATTGATTTCAAGACTTGAGAGGCCATGAAAAAAGCCGCAACGAGCCGACGAGCCGACGAGGCAACGAGGTCAAAGGGAAAGGCAACAGGCAAAGGGCAGTAGAGAAAAGTAAAGGCCATGCCAAAGACGGCTTAATTATGTTTTCAGTTTTGGTCAATTGTTTGCCATTTGCCAAAGAAAACAGTGAACGAAAAGCCGATTGCTTCAGTTCGCATTGCTCTAATATTTGTGGCCGGAGATCCAAGGCCAGGTTAATTAATTTTGCTCGCCTGCCTCTAGCTGCAGCTTCCTTGGCCTGTCTCCTTGTCTCTTTCTGTCTCCCATTCTCTTTCAGCTGTCGTCTCTCTTTTCGGTAGGTGGTAAAGTTTTCATTCAATCACCTGTGAGAAATAACTTTGAACTTGAAGTTCGCACCGCATTGCGCTGCCTAATTAATTTTTGACAACTAAAAGCAAAAACAAATCCAAAAAATAAACCATAATAATAAAAGAAACAGCAAAACTTTGCCAAATATAAGATGAGGAAGTAGAAGAAGAGGAAAATAAATAAAGAAACGAGCTCGGCTCGGGGTGGGGCCACTTAATGCGTAGCCAGTTGGCTAAAAGTTTCGGCCCAACATCATCTGCAGCGCTCGAAGCGGAACAGCGGAAAACGCAAACCTCAGACACGGGAATGCATTTAGTATAACGGTAATTGAATGTACAAGTTGAATAAAGGGGGGTGGGGTGGTGCTGTGCTGGCGGGGATAAGTCTCGCTGGCGCGCATATAACTGTTGTTCATTCCGCCCACGGGGATATAAATGGGATTTACTGAGCTCGAATAAAGCAAAACCAGCTGCCGCATTTCGTATGACAGCGGATTGAATGCCTTAAACGGGCAATAAGCGAAATTTGTATAACAGTTTTATTAGGCAAATGGTAAAGTGGTGACTAGTTTTGGTATGGTGTGCAATTAGTGAGTAGTATATGCGTTATTCTTTCATATTATACTCATTTAAAACAGTCGTATAACAGTTGCATAACAGTTGAATAGCTGTTGTATAACAGTTATTATATGCTTAAGAGCATTTCTCTACTAACTATATATACAACTATCATAAGTAAGTTTACAATATCATCACAACAAATTAATTCGGTATAACAGTGGTCTTGCAGTTGTTATACAGTTTTATAACAGTAGTATCAAAATTGCAATGTTAGTAAATGTAGCAGGATTACTTAGCAATATGAGTTTTTTATAGTTGTATAAGTCTGTATAGTACAATCCAGGAAAAAGTTTGTATAACAGTTCACAAACAGTCAATTAGCGAGTTTAAAACCTGCTATACATACTTATTATAAGCGAGAATCATTTTGATAAGCTTGTCATTTTGTTGCAAAATTAGTTGTAGTATCTACGGAACAGTATAACAGTTGTATAACAGTTTTATAAAAGTTGTATGACAGCTGCATTAAAATTATTTTTGTCACAAAAGTGCCCATTTTTAAGCAGAATTTGGGCAAAAAATGTTTAATTGGCTGCACAATAGTCACACAATCGCTGTATAACAGTTGCATGCCAATTGTATAGCAGCGCGCATTGTGAAGGAAATGCCGGAAGCGAGTGAGTGGCTTGAAGTGTGAGTGAAAGTGCTGGATAGGCTGCGGTGGAAATATCCAGAATTGCCCCGGTTACAATTTGACAAAACCCGTTTAGGAAGCCGAACGGGCCCAACAAACAAAACGCAGCTGCTGCCGCTTCCCGCTTGCAGGAAGGAAAACGGAAGTGTGTAATTTAAGCAGCGGTAAGCGGCGGCTGCAGCTACAGCAACAGCTACAGCAACAGCTACAGCAGCGGCAGCGGCAACGCCAGCGTCAACGGAAACTTGCAACCAAAAATGCATCAAGCTGCAAGAGCCACCAAGAGTTGACCAAATGACCAGCAAACCAAACCGAACTTCAGCCAACGATAAACGTCACAGGTGTCTGCTGCAAACAGCAGGTGTGTGTGAAGTGTAGTACCAGCTGTGGCGGAGTGTTGGGCTGTGAAGCCAGTTACAAATGCACTTCCTAAGCCCTGTAGCTTGTACAATAGATTACAGGGTATCGAAATGTACGTATTTATATGGTATATAAAAAAGCACTTGGTCTGCAGCAATAGCCGTGTCCATTCGAACTTGATTGGCTAATTTTCCAGTTCCTCGGCCATATATCCAATTAGGGCTTCATAATTAACCTAACCGAACTGAGCCACAATTAAGGCTACAGCCAGCAACTTTGGGTGGACTCTAGTTTACCCTTATGCCCAAAAGAGGTACGAAACTATCGATTGCAGAATCCATGTTTCTATGCTTATAGCAGAATATCGATACTTTCAATAGTCAAATGAACATCGATATTTTCATCTGGCTATTGAATTTTCACGAAAATCACAATTGGATCGGATAGTTCATAAAATCTTTTTCCGCTAATACTTCACACATACAGTAAGTCTATCTATCAATCAATCCGACATTACGTCAGTTATTCAGGAAGCTAGTCAGTCAGTAATCAATCAATCAGTCATGCAGGAAGCTAGCCAGTTGGTCAATCAGTCAGTCAGCCAATCAACCAGTTGGCTAATCGGTCAACCAATCAATTAATCAGTCAGTCAGCAAATCAATCAGTCATTCAGTCCATCAATCAGTCAGTCAGTTGGTTAATCAGTCATTCACTCAATCAGTCAGTCAGTCAGTGAAACAGTCCGTAAGTCAGTCAGTAAGTCAGTCATTAAGGGAGCTAGTCAGTCAATCAATCAGTCAGTCAGTCAGCCAATCAATCAGTCATTCTGTCCATCAGTCAATCAGTCATTTGGTTAATCAGTCATTCACTCAGTCAGTCAGATAACAGTCAGTAATTCAGTCATTATGGAAGCTAGTCAGTCAATCAGTCAGTCAGCCAATCAATCAGTCAGTCAGCCAATCAATCAGTCATTCAGTCCATCAGTCAGTCTATCAGCCAGTCAGCTAGTCAGCTAGTCAGTCAAGAAAAACAGTTTTGTCCATGTGCATAGCCGTGCCTTAAAGCTCTATTACAGGGTATCTCTTAGGTCGACACACCCTGCCACCTTCGAACCAGCTGCAGCAGCTGTTGTTGTCCTTTAACTGGGCCCCACAATGACACAAACGAGTCGGTACTTTGGCTCTTGGGTACTGCATAAATCGTGCCAAATTTGTGCGTTCAAAAATGCCTAAAAAGAAAAACCAAAAATTGGAACAACAAAAATCCCATCTAATGCAGCTGCGGGCAGGGGGATTGGTGGTGAGAGAGAGAGAGTGATAGGGGGGAGGGGGGGGGGGGGGGCGGTGTTGTGTCAGGCGAGAGATGAAAGGAGCTGAGCAGAACATTTATGGGCAAAAAAAATGGCTGGCAGGCAGCTGCTGGCAATGGCTCAAGTGCCCATAATGTCATAGACGACATGCAGGAAGCGTTTGCTGTTGTTGTTGTTGTTGTTGATGTCGTTGTTGTTTGTGTTGGTGGGGAAGTGTCACCGGAAACCGGAAGTGCGGCAGATAGCAGGCAAGCAAGCAAAAGTTGGCTTCATTCTCCATTCATGCAACGCATGAAGTACGAGCACAAGCAACTGGCACACAGGACGACGACCGGGCCATCTATCTAGCTCGTGAGAGAACATTCGCGCTCTCTCCCTCTCGACCCCCCTTACGCTCTCACTTACATCTCAGTTGAGCAACAATTTACTTAAAAGTTTGCACTTAAATGGCATAATGTGGAATAAGCCCAGTCTAAGTAATACTTATAATTATCTCAGCTATCAGAACTATCTAGATACTTCTGTTGGTTCATGCCTCGCAATCTTAGACTATTTAGTTAGACTTAGTCTATTAGTTAGACTCCATGTCCGGCAAGCCTCTGCTTTATCTAACTCTTCCAACTCAGGACCTATTCAAGTTGGAGTTGAGAACTTTAATATGCAGAATTTGCTACAACAAATGCAAATCAACTTGGCTTTAGTGTATGGTCAACATTCTTCTTGAAAACTATTCTAATAATAAAAAATTGGTTCAAATAAAACCCTGTGACAGGTGGAAAAATACATGAATATAATATCAAAATTCAGTAAATGTAGGTTCTATATTAGTATATATAATAATCTTTATGTAAATAACAAATTAAAGAACAACCAGAAAGTACGAAGATTTAATACTCTTGTAGACATTTGCCTTACGCTCTTGCAGATATCTGAGCATAGTGAAGCATGTAAATGCTGAGTTTGATGGAAATATCTTAAAAAACAGAATATCTTGCGATACAAGAACTCATTTTTCGGCTGATTGCTCCTATTGAGCTATATAATAAAGTAGTGCGAGCATAGTTTAAATAGCTTCGTTAAGATATCTTTAAAAAACCTGCTCTTCGACCGATCGTTCCTATAGTCGCAATAAGTTATGTCATTAGAAGAATATAAAAATAATTATTTTAATGTCAAATTTGGAACATTAGCTGGAGTTCCAGTTGTATCTTTCGCAATAAAGTAATGTTCGTTGCCATTAAATATATCTTTGCTTTAAATATATCAGCTTGCCTTGGCATTTACCTATATCTCCTTTGAATGCCTCGATCTCAGGATCTATTGCTGCCAGGCATCTAAAATTTGGTATGTGCTGACATTTATGCCCAACATAGCTAAAGCATTTTTTAATTCACATATATCATCAAAGACATGCTTGGAAAACCGAAATGCATGATTTGAGAATAATGCATAATTACAGAGAATTTCTTTGCGAAATTTGCTCAATGAACACTTCAGCTCGTTTTCTTTGCATTCAAAGAAGTTTTTTAATTAAAACGCACCAAATAGAGCGTTTATCATTAAAAAATAAAAGGACACAACTGGATGAGTCTCAACTCTTTAGACTTCTTTATGCTTTGCTCTCGAGCTGCATGCAGCTCAAAGAGATATGCAAAGGCTTTTTGCAATTTGGTTGACATAGTTCCCGGGCCCAGCTCAAAATGAGTATTATACCTTTCATTTTGATTATGCATTTTTTTTATCATTTATTTTCTTTACTTTTGTCTGTTGCTGTTGTTGTTGTTGTTGTTGTTTTTGCATCGCTGGCTGCCAAAAGGTTTCATTTTCCTCGTTTTTGAATCTATCGAAAAATGGTTGCAAAGGGTATGATGTTTTTGTACAAGCGTTTGTAACAGGCAGAAGGAGGCATCTGAGTTTGATAGAATGCGATCATCTCGGTAACTGCGAGGGACATAAAGCTCATCTCTAGTCGATAACTGCACCCATTTTGATAATATCGATAAATATCGATTTCGAGACTTTGCTTTTTAATCATAGCTCGAGAAATATTAGAGCTAGATATCCCAAACTCGGCTTGCAGGCTCTCGGATAGCATAGCTTGAGAATATTTCGCTTTTTGGACAAATCCCCCCATTCCCTATAAAACTGGAAATAAACTCACTTTAAAAGGTAGAGCCTTGCGCCTTAGTATGGACACACTTTTTCATCTCATACTAAATCCCTGGAAAATTTCATCAAGATCGGACTCTAAGCACCGAAGTTAATTCGGAATGCATTTCCCGTGAATGGGGTGGGACAAAGGCAAGAAGAAGCACAGCTGCTGTTTGTGTTTCTGTGTATGTGTGCGTAGAGGGTATCTGCAAGTCGGGCACGCCCGTCTAAAGCGCTCTCTGGTTTCCTATATTTTTGTTGTTTGTTTTTGCAGCTGGTTGCGCCTTTTGTGAATGTCGCAGATTTTTGTTCAATTGAATGCATTTCATTTCATTCGTGACGACGGGCGGCAAACGGACAAATATCTTAATTGCAACTCGGGCATACGCTTTTCATTTTTCCATGCACCCCCCCCCCCCCTCTCCTCCCTCTGCCAGCATTGCGTATTGCAGCTGTGTTCTCTTTTTGCTGCGAGTAAAAAATCCAGGCCAAAGGCAGCTGAAATGACAGAAAATGCGAAAGTCGAGCAAGCTGTTGGGGGCGGTGGCAGCGGCGGGCGTGGCTGCTGGGGCAGCTGCCTTTCACGGTGTGTCTAATGGCCGCTGGCTGTTGCCGCAGTTGCAAGTTGCAACCTTGAAAAGGGCGCAACGAAACGAAAATAAAAAACAAAAATTGAATTTAATTCAAATTGAGCCACAACAACAGACGAAAGTAGCAGCAACAAATAACTTGGCATAGTTGCGCGCCCCCCTCTCTTGCTCTCTCCCCCTCTCACTCTCATTCCCTTGCTAAGTTTTTGCGTGTGCGTCTAAAATAGACAAGTTTATTGCCAGTTTGGAGCTTTGGGGCAAACAATGTTGAGGCCAAAAGGTTAGACAAGTGCCTGGCCCATGTTGTTGCTGTTGTTGCCTGCCTTTACCCCCCCCCCCCCCCCCCCCCCGCCCCCTCTACTCTCTACCCCCCACTGTTGTTGTCTCTTTGTGGCAAAGGTCAACAGTTGTTTGTGGTTGTTGCTGCTGCCTGCCTCGCATTCGGACCAGGTCAAAATGTGCTGGCATAGGCTGACAGTTGCCATGTCTCGGCCAGGCGGCCTTGTAATAGTTGTTGTTGTTGCTGTCGTTGTTGTTGTTGTTGCTGCTGCGCCTAGATCTCAAGGTGACAGTTGTCATTGCAACAACTTGAGCCAGAGGCTCTCGCTCTCGCTGGCTTGGACGATAGTTTAGCAACTGTCGCCGACTCAGCCACATCAGCTGCCACAAGTGCCACAAACGACTCTCAGCTAAATGAACAAGTCCCCAATTTGCAGCTATATGTGTTGCATGCCACATGCCCAAGGCTGACAGAAATACACTCATGTGCATGTGCTGCATGGGCTGCAACAGTTCTTGAATATGACACAAATCCAAGAAAAAACTAGATATAAAACTCATTAATAAACATAAATTATGCGTTCACAATTTAATAAATGTCAGAGTTTAGAAATGGAAAAGTCCATTCTAGATGTTGACACCGAGAAGTCTGGAATATCTGGGCAGAAAGTAAATGCACTTTTAATTAATTACGCTAATTTAACAAATTAAACCTATCACAATTTATTTTCAAATATATTTTCGATATAATATCTATGTCAAAATTTAATTTAATTAAAATTTGCAGGAGGAAAATACCTGAAATAAAAAACAAATAAGCCTGAGTTTTATATAAATTATTATGGTGACATAATAATTTCAGCGCGAAAATATATATTTTCAAAAATCGCAAATTGCCAAAGCAGGTCAAAATCAAAAGGCCAATTGCCATGGCAATTGCCTAAAATATAAAATAAATATAAATCAGCGAGAAGCATTTGACATGAATTCGTAAAACTTTGCCTGTCGCAATTCACGAACATTTTTTGCTAGATTTTAGTTGGCAGCAAAAATTGTAGAAAAGCTTTTAAATTGGCGAAAATTTGGCATGTAAATTGTCTAATTGCAGCTGTATAACAGTTATTTGTATAACAGTTGGCAGTAGCTGCACGGAGACAGCTCCAATTACAAATTCAACGCTCGCATTTTAGCGGCAGCTATTTTGGGGCGTGTTTTTTTTCTCTCATTTTTATGACGCCCACAAAACGCGGCCAACACAATTTTTGTGGCCAACTTTTGTGTAAAAAGTTTATGTGCTGCTGGCAGCAGCGTCGGCGGCGGCGTCGGCAGCGGCGTCGGCAGCGGCAGCGGCCAATTAGGCAAGTTTTAAGACGCGCCTTATGGAGCCTAATGGCCGCCTTTTGAGCTCAGGACATTGGCCTAATCAACAGCCTCAGCCATAAAAAGAGCAATAACAACAACAACAACAGCAACTTTGGTAGTAAATTATTTTGCAATTTCGGCGCTTGTCGTTTTGACCTGGCGACCAATTAAAACCAACCAAAAAAGACAACAACAAACAGCAAAAGAATAACACGGAGAAAAAATCATTTGTGAAAAGTTTAATTGAAATGAAACGGCAATAACAAAGACCGAAAAACAACACAAGCCAAAAAAGAAAAAAATGTATAAAAAATCAGCACTAAAAAGACGACTACGCAATATCCTTGCCCTAAGTTATAGACAGGCAATATGGTAAGCTCCTAACCTGGCTAGCACCCCGTCAAAAAGTTGAGAGATAAGTGAGGGGAACACGCTCAAGAAATCAGCCAAGCCATTTGGAAGAACCTCAGCGATACTCAAACATATAGAAAATCAAAATTGTATATGGATAAGCACAAATTTAATTGGCAACAACTTTATTTTTCCTTCTGCCAAAGAAAGAAGTTCAGCAATAGGAGAATTATATTTAGATAAGCAAAAACGTAATTCGCAACAACTTCAGTCAGATACAAATTGGGGCTCGAACCATAAACCAACTACGGTACGCAAGCGTCTGGTTGAAGCCAAAGAATACATCAACAATAACTAAATGCAATAAGTGATGAATTCTTGTTAATTTGAGCCAGCGACTTCTTACTTAATAGTTCAACGCTCAGACAGCTTAGCTACGCAGTCTAATGATGTCACATTTGTCAAATGTCTACGTTCCCTTTGATGATCTTCATGCTAAATTTGGCCTTAGGCTCCCTTTCAAGCCAAATCAGCCTCAATCAGAAAAAACTCCTGTAAACAGGTAGCTTGAATTTTTGACCAAACTTTTCTCTGCTAACTTAATGCTACTTATATTAATCCCAATCGATTTCTTGCAAGAGGTTTTATTCGCCAGTGCTCAACAGGCTAAGCCGGAAAGTATATATTTATATAAACTTATTATTCATTTGCACAGCTGCCA
This sequence comes from Drosophila montana, assembly GCF_035044405.1. NCBI lineage: Eukaryota > Metazoa > Arthropoda > Insecta > Diptera > Drosophilidae > Drosophila > Drosophila montana. The sequence goes on from NW_026998301.1 coordinate 87,889, forward strand.
CCTTAAAGCAACAGAATTGTAATGCTCCCGGGGCATAAGAGAAAAGGAAAATAGGTCCAAGCAAGAGTCTACCATAAAAGAAAGACAAATAGGAAGCAAAAAGTTTTTGGCATAAAAGCTTCTTCGGCCTTCATAATTATGCAGCATACGAAATTGCGAAATTACATAAAAGAATATAAAACTTAATTGAGTGAAAAGAAGAACATTTACTACAAAGTTGAGAGAAGCACAGAAAAAACAATGGAAAGCATTTTAATAGGCTGGAAATAATTGAACTACTCGCGAGCGCAAACAGCAATTGAAAGTGTTTGAGCTATTTTAATAGGGAAACTGCTTAAAGTAAGTGGTAAACAACTTAAAGTCAGTTTAGCTGTAGCTCAAATGAATCTAAGCAAATGAATGCTCGACAAAGTTCGCATTGAAAATTAGAGAAAATGAGGACGGAAAAGCTGAGCACACTCTTGTATTGCAACAAGTATTTGACTATCGTGCTCTAACTATCGTATGGTAACTATCGTATACAGATTGAAAGTGAAAAATGGCTGGCATTGATTAAGAAAACAATTATTCGATAGACGTTCTGACGCTCTGGCGAGAGAACAAAAGCGAGCGACGCTTTGCAATTCCGCTTTGTGACGCATTCGTAAACGTTTTAGAAAACCGAAAGCCTGCTCGTAGAATGAATATACTCTGGACCTTAACTAAGTGCTAAGGCATAAATGGAGACTTAACAGGATCTAGAATTTGGCAAGATGGGCTGAGTGCTTAACAGCTTAAGCGCTAACTCTCAGCTGTAAAGAGCATAATCATAAGAGCATAATGTGAGATACACGAGATTCCTTTAAGAGTTTGCCAGAGTTGCTTTGAGGGTCCTGTATGGGTGTGTGTGTGCGCACCCGACACGTTTTCATTGTTTGAGATAAAATGAAATTTTATGGCAACGAGACGGGGAATAGCCGCCGGCCAGGACAGCACGAGGCCAGCAGCGGGAGCAGAGGCCAAAAATTGAAACAGAGCGGCTATGAATTTTCAGTCAGAACTAAGACAATGGCCTCAACGTGGCCCTAACAGGCACGCGGAGAGGCTCCAGAAAGAGAGTAAAAGAGAGAGAGAGAGAGAGCGAGAGAGAAAGTGTGGGAAACAGTGTGGCAGAGCGAGCGAGCAAGTGCGTCCCTTGTACAGTTTTGGGGGCTAGTTCCAGTCCCCAGACAAATAAAACAAACAAACAAACAAACAAACAACAGAAACGAAGAACAGGCTGGGCAGCAGCCTCCGGCAAATGTTCAGAGGATAATTGAATGAAAATTCATTCGTGTGCTTTTCGATTTGGGACAACGTTTTTTTTTCTTCTCCATTTTCTGTTGTTGTTGTTGTTGTTGTCAACAAAATTCTAAGCATTTCCTTTGCGACGTTTTGGCGGGGCAAAAGTATTTACATGTCGTTGTCATTTCCAAAATAAAAGAAAACTGAGTTCCATGAGCACATGTAAGTTCGAGAGTGCTCGACTGGCAGATGCCCTGTAATAGGCCTAAGTAAATACACCTCGATATGCGGTTAGAACTATTTATTTCTCTTCTGCTGTTTCCAGTTACGGCTGCCTTTGGGAGTCTTTGAGAATATTTTGCTCTTATTTCTAGCTATATCGAATTTAAGCTAAAAAAAATAACATTCATGGGCTTGGTTCACGATTCGAACCAGCTTTCTGGTTCTTTCATATACATATATGTATGTACCCAAGTTTAAATTTAATCTCTGATTTATACTTGACTGCATATACAAAATATTTATATATGAAAATATATGGATTTGGTATAAATTTGATCTTAGATAAATGAAATTGAGTACAAAAGCTATTTTTCTAGCCTTTCGGGGTCTTCACTTAAAGGTTTTAAGTTTTTAGTTCGCATTTCGGCTTGGGTTTTTTTTTCTTAGGCTTCGTTCTATTGTAAAGATAGAAATTGGAAATGCGGATTCAAACCAGGTGAGTTCATAGCCAATGCAAATTATATTAAAAATGATCGGCACTTGCCGATGGACTGCCCATTTGTCGTACACAATTTTAATGGGCACAGGGTATCGGAGGAGAGCAACAACAACTGGGACAGGCCGAAAAACTGAAATCGAATTACAAGTTTGTCTGCTGTTTTGTGTGTTGTGCTTGCAGCTGCTGTTGTTGTCTTATTTGTTTAATTTGTCAACGCTGCTGGCAGGCGCCTGGACCCAAAGAGCGAGCCAGTTGCTCCCTTGTTGACTGACAACACAGAAACTGTTGGGAGCCCAAACCCAAGCCCAAACCCGAACCCGAATCCTCGACTTGAACCCAACCAGTTCCAGTCCCCACATCAAAGCCCCAACATGGAATGTGGCAACAAGTTGCTGTTGCTTTGGCTAGCAAAAGAATTTGCATAAAAATTCATTGGATGTGTGAGACGAAGGTGGAGGTGGAGGTGGAGGCAGAAGGGGCAGGGCCTGGAGCTGGAGCTGGGGCTGGGCGAAACTGCAGGCGAGTGCGTGGCATTGTCCCAAAAGGACTCAGTATAATGCGCAAACACTTGAGCCCCTGGTCAGACCGAGCGATTAGTTTGGCTTTGTATCCCATACACACTCACACACACACACGAACACAAACATACACACTCCCACTCCCACTCGCATGGCTTCGGCTCGGGCTTAGCCTCGGGCTCTCACTGTGGGCAGCTTTGGGACCCGACTGAAGCATTAAATCAACAAAATGCTCTGATTTGATTCCAATGCCATTCAAAGGCTTTGTTGCTCGTGGGGACCAAAGCGAATCGATCTAATAAATGCTTTTTTAATTCCAAAAATATATACAATATACCTGGCAATTAGAATAATTCCGATTGACAATCGATTTGAAACTCATTTCAAGTAAATTGGAAATACTTTAAGAATTAAAAAAGAAGAAGCGAACTTCAAGGAAAAGGTCATTAGCAATTGTCATTAACATTTTTCGATTGAGTTGCTTTTCTTTTTAAAGATAGTTTAACGTATGCATAATATAATCTTGGCTGCATTTCCTCGCTGGAGAAGTTGATGGTTCAAATCGAGCAGCAATTTATTTATTCGTATATAATTTGTTATTATTCTCCAAAAGAAAATAATTTTAATATAAACGGTTGTTCGCTGTAAAAGGACCCAAGAGAGAAGTCACTGGTTCAACTCCAGCAACAATTTTTAAATGTTATATAATTTCGCTAATTTTCTCGAAAAGCATAAATAATAAATAATAGCAAAAGGAAATGAAAAGTAATTGGGTATTAGGAAACATAATAAAAATTGTCCTTTACTTTTGATTTTCCATAGATATTGCCTGTCATTAAGAGATAAAAAAGCATATTCATACATATAATCCACACATCCTTAGACATAGGTTGGCATTGAGAGACATGGAATATTCATGCATATTTTCTTGGCTTCGTTCCGCGTTGCTCGCTTAAGATTTGTGTCTGGGGGCTGAATTCGATTTGTGTAAAGGTCGTTGAGTAATTTTTCGTTTTAGTTTTTGTTTTTCACTTTTCACATTTCGCCGTGAGCGCCTTGAAGTGTCACAATCTACGCCAAGCTGTTCGAAAATTCCCTTTTTCAATGCCAGGCGGCAAGTAATTTACAATATCGATGCGGATGCGGATGCGGATGTGGCCGCAGCCTTGGCTGAAGATTGAGATTATCATGAAGCTGGCAGCTTTTAGGTGCTTTTTATATTATTCAACAGCTGCAGCTGCTGCCAATGCGACGCAGGTTCGGCAAGAGCCCGGCGAGGGAGGGGGGTGGGGATGACGGGGAGACGCTGGCGGCGCCGCAGAGCGGGAGACGGAGACGAAGTCGCATGTGGCATGCGGCGTGGCTGGCGACGTTGTCCTCATTACTTAAAAGGGCGCCAACGCGTTGCCAGTTTGATTGAATGTGTTGGGCGGGGGCGTAACTTGGCCGGCGCGGGGGCGTGGCCCGACGTGACTCGGCAAGATGCGGGCGTATTGGTGGAGACGACAAGCCAAATCAGCAAGGTGTCGGCAGGCGGGGTGAGGAAGGGGGGATTGCCAGCAAGGCTTGTGGCAAACGCGGCGTATGCGCAATATTCACATTTGTAAACAATTTGCGGGCGAGAAATTACGATTGCAATTCACATAATTACTTATGTTCGGCGAGCTGAAGAAAGCTTACACTCGATAGCAGTAAAATTCATTTATCAAATACTTTTCCCTCATTCTTATACCTTGAACCCAAATCAGATGGAAAATGGATGAAAAGGGTATATTGGTTTTGTGCAAATGTATGTTACAGGCAGAAGGAAGCATCTCGGTGGCCGTACAGTATATATATTATTGATCAGCATCAGCCCCTCCCCCGTCCGCCCCGCCAGCCGTTCCTCCGTCTGCCTGTCTGTCCGTTTGTCTCCGTCTATCCATCTGTCCGTGCGTCTACATAAACATGTCGATCTCAGAACCTATAAGAGTGCACTACCTCTTTGTTTCCGATATTTGATAACATTCAAGTATTCAAGTAATCGATAAGAATGTTACATGATATTGGTCAAAAGTTCTTACGGAAAGCATTCGGCAAGAATGCCTCCTCGTTGCCGCTATCTGTGCTTTGTCAGCATGATTTCTGAATGGATTAGGAACAACAAGCGCTCGCTGGTTCAAACCCAGCAGCAATTTTCGGCTCTTATATTATTTTAAAAGGAAATAAAAGCATCTCAATAAATTTACAAAAAAGGAAGAAATGAAATTGAGTGTTAAATAATAAGAACTTAAATATCTCAATTGATTTTTTGTTCTTGTTATTTTCAACTCGAATGAATTGAATTTGTGTTCCGTGGCAGACTCCACACAATCGCTGGCATAGCGCAGTGGGCCACGAAATTCACGGTTCAAATCCTTATACACTCAGATAACAGATTATTTTATTTATTTCAATTGATTTCAATATGGAAGAGATGTGTGTTGTTTTAATAGACTAGGGCAGAAGTTTTTTTCGATTTGTGCAATTGAGTCAGAATGTCAAAGAGAGCAAACGGAAAGTTTCGCCAGCAAATGCAGAATTTACTTGAACCGAACTTTGAATATATTTGAAACTATTGTCGAAACTAGTTTAATGCAATTCACAAACTTGGAAGAATTTACTGATCAAACTGAATATTTATTGCTCAAGTTGTGGAAACTTTGATACGATTTGGCAAAGATTAAATGAATTTAATAAATCAAAGTAATTTATTATGCATGAGTACGAACTTTAAAGACCCTCTGGCATTTGGCATTTGGCATTTGGCATCAATATTCAGTTTGTGGCATAACTGAATATTAACAACAACTAAAGCTATTCGAACTTGAACGCTCGACGGCCATTATGTATTAGTGCATGAAATTGAATTGCTCGGAGGCAACAGATGCAAATACACCTTAAGATACAGATACAGAGACAAGTACAGATACAGATACAGTTACAGATACGGATACCTTCACAGTTCCGGGCGTCGTTTCGCCTTTGGACAGTTGCTGACTGCAAGGTGCTTCAGGGAATGCCCAATAAAAGCCACAGCATAAAAATATGCATTTTACGGCTGCGTATTTAAAACGACAATGAGCACACACACACCCACAGATACACACACACACACACAGATACAGTCAGCACATGCCGAGTTCTTAAAGCATAAAAATAAAGTAAAAATTGAAGCCAAAAACGTTCGCAGGAGGCAAAGCAAAGTAACAAATGCGCTCAATGAAGCTGAAAAGCAACAGAGCAAACGAAAAGCCAATGAAATTGGAAAATGAAATGGAAAAAACTTCAACAGACAGTGCTTTGTGTGTGTGCGTGTGTGTGTGTGTGTGCCGGATATAAAGGTAAAGATTTGGCTGTGCGTTTGGCAGCTGCTGAGCATGAAAAAGAGCTTTTGTATTTTTATGCGCCACGCTAAATAAAAAACAAAGCAAAGCAAATAAAAATACAGAAAAGCGAAAAAATAAAACAAATAACACTCGCAATAAAATCAGCGCAATAAGCAAGCAATGAAAATGAGACGTCGAATGCGAATGCGAACGCACAGATACGGGGCCAAAGCCATCGACGGCATCGACGCACACACAGATGAGCAATCATAAATATTAATGCTAAATACATCAGAGTCCCCAGTTGGGGCGCCGGAGTGCGAGCGAGCGCGAGCTAGAGTAGGCGTCCGAGCAGGGACCGGCGCCCGAGCAGGGACGGTTGTGTGGGCGCCCGAGCAGGGACAAGCCGGCAAGTCTCCGGGAACCAACTGATGAGTAGGCAGTCGAGTATGAACAGGCAAGATGGTGCTCCAACTGAGAAGAGCGAGAATCAGACGCCAGAGCAGGAGTCGAAAGAGTAGACGTTGAATAGGGAGCGGGAGCGCCCGAGCAGGGACAAGTGGGCAAGTCTCAAAGATCGAGCTGATAGTTCGATAGTTCCATGAAGACAGCAAGAAGAAGAATCAAGGCAGCCTATCAAGTGAGTAGCAGACGCCCGAGCAAGGACAGGGCGAGTAGACGTGCGAGAAGGATCGGCACCCGAACAGGGACAAGCTAATAAGTCTCCGAGAATGAACTGGCAATTAAGCAGGCGAGTATAGTTCGCCATGAAGGCAAAATCGTGTGGCAGAAGGCTGAGCAGGAGAAGGGCGAGCAGCGACCGATGGGTAGGCTCCTGATCAGAGATGAGCAAGCAAACCTTCGAGAACCAAGTGACGCCAAAGTTGCCAATGGCAGGCAGGTGAGAAGAAGCAAAATCACGCGGCCGAGCAAAAGTCGAGCCCAAGATATGAACTGCAATCGAACATCTGATTTTCAAAGGCCCGAGCAGGGACAAAGAACGGACTGCTGTCTATGCGATAGTGCAGAATAGGGACAAGCAAATAGAAACCCAAACCGGTATCCGACGAGTAAGTTTCCGAGCAGAGACAAACGAGCTGGTGCTCTGGCACAGACGAGTGATTAGGTGGCCGACCAGGCAGCTGAAAGCATTAATGGAGAAGTAATAAACGCAATAGGGTCCGCTTACAGAGAGAAGAGTAAGCGACGGAGTAGCAAGCAAGTCATTTGGCGTCCGAGCAGGGATAAGCTAGTGGACGTTCATGTGAACGAGTAGGCACCGCTAATAACCACGATCGGGCCAACAACAACAGGAACGGAAGATGGGAGCTCAGCTATTTGCGCTAGATGCGCGTAAGTACTCGGTTTTATGCTAATGTACGGCAGCTGGTGGCTGGGGGAGCTGGGGCTGGGGCTGGGACTGGGACTGGGACTGGGACTGGGACTGCGGGCTGCTCATAAACAACAGCGAGCATAAATCTCAGTATGCCAGCAGCGGCAGCGGCAGCAAGAAAAAAAATGAGGAAGAGCAACAAGAAAAACGGGAATCTCGGCGCCGCGGTGTCGTCGTCGTTGTTCTCGCTTTGATTTATTTGCCACCGTGCACAACGCTGCGTATGCGTATTTTTATTTATTTCCTTTTTTGTGCTGTGTTACTTTCCTTTTCATTCCTTTGCTGCCTTCATTTTGATCTGGCTACCCGAGCGGCGGGAACTTGCCGCCTCATATCAATGACAGCGAGCGACTCGACTTTGCATTTAAAAGTAAATTATGCCACACATTCGGATTCGCATTCGCATTCACAATTCTTCATCACTTTGCGAGTCCCCTTTGTTTATTTTCGGCTGAAGGTTATTTGATTTTTTATTTGTGCAGGGAGCACCCTGTCAGAAGCACACACACACACACACACACACACACACACAGAGCGGCAGCACAAACACGGAATCTATTTGCATAATTTTAGGGGCAACTGTTTGGATTTGGGATAACAAAACTAAACCAACAACAAACTCGGATAATCAGCCATAAAGCTGCTACAAATTTAAATACACATATATAAGTAATTTGATGTTTGCACGTGCACTGCGCAAAAGTCAATAGCTTCTTTATTTTTATGCCAAAGCAAACAATATTCATAGAACTACAAAAAAAAGCAGGAAAGTAGGCCAGTAGTTGGAAATGATTGTGCATATTTCATGGCGCCCGAGCAGGGCTATGCACGTGTCTCACTTGAATAACGTTCGCTAACAGCAAAAGTGGGTGGATTTAATTTTTGTTTTTAATGAATTGCGGGCTGTGCGTTGAGTAAACATGTCTATATACACCCAAAAATTAATTATGCCAACGGTTATGAAACAAACAGCTCAAAGAGACAGAGATTAGTTGAAATTAGTTGAATGCTGTAACTAATGCCTAAATATACGCATGTGCGCGGATATGGAATTCAATTCAATGTAAGCGAGTGGCGCCCGAGCAGGGACTTTAACTATTTTATCATAGATTTTGAAACAAATATTTAATAGAAAAAGATTTCTTTAATATTTATGTTACTAATGTCTAAATGTGCACAAGATTTCAATCATTCAATATTAGAGAGCAGGCACATTCAAAGATGTTCAGTGGCGCCCGAGCAGGGACTCTGACTATTTCATCTTAGATTTTGAAAGAAAGAGCTTGAATAGAAAACGATTTCTAAAAAGCTGTAACTTCTGTCTAAATATACACAATAATTCACTCATTCAATATTTGCGAGCGGCGCCCGAGCAGGGACATTGGAAAGTCTTCGCTGGCGCCCGAGCAGGGACATTTGCTCAAATCAAATGAAACTCGGCTGAAAAATAAGGTTAAGTAGAAATGGATTAAGCCCAAATGAATTGAGAGCTGTACTCTACTGCTGCAATGTATATGTGCGTATATTATGCACAGCTTAAGTATGCGATTGGCGCCCGAGCAGGGACTTTAATGACGTCAGCTCGAAATCGGCGGCTGCCATTAACCGTGGTTGAGTCTTTACGCAATCAATAAAGTAAAATTTAATTGAATGTGCTAGAAATGTTAGCAATAACTGTAAAAGTGGAAAAGTGAACAACTACAAAATGGCGCAATTTGATGCGAATTCCGAGCAACCATTTACATTTGCCAGTTACAGCCAAGGAAAAGTGGGAAAGTGGAAAAGTTGACGCGTGACTATCTAGTCGGCGGCATCTGCCAAGCTTAAATAACCCGCTTCAAAATTGTTGTTGGCACTTTAAAGATCTAGACATTGAAATCTGACATTTTGATTTGCGGCACTAATCGCATTATTTCACACCACTGTGCGCGTGTGTGTGTGTGTGTGTGTGTGTGTGTTAGCCACGTTGTGTGTATTTTGGCCGCTGCCCTGTCTGCCGCTTCTTCTGCTTAGCCTCACACTTGCTCCTTAAGCACTCTACGCCACGCACTTTCCCTTTCACAAGTTGCTTTTGTGCGCTGTTTGTGTTTAATTATGGATGTCTGCGTGCGCGCGTGTGTCTGTGCGTGTGCGTGTGTGTGTGTGTGTGTTTACATATGTGCGTGGTGTTATTATACAAGGCGCTTACATTGCCATTCTCGTTATTGTTGCTCTGCTCGTTGTTATTGTTGCTCTCCCTCACATTCTTTCTTCTCCTTCTGCTTCTGGTTCTTCCTCTCGCTCTTGTTTATTCGATTGGTCGTTTGCTTTTGGCCAAAATACTTGAGTTCGTCTGGCCTTCTGGCTTGCTTAACATTTAAAATTCATATTAAAACTCACGCACACACACGCACACACACACACACGTATGGCTTGCCGGAATTATGTACATATAGAAAATTTAGGCAACGCTTCGTTTGTCTTGGTGCTGACTTCCGTTTCCGGTTTGTAAACAAATGGCGCCAGCAGACGATTAATTATTGTTGATTTCTGTGCCAGTGTCTATGTTTGTGGCAGGACACGTGCCACAGTCCACGTCAAATGCCTAACACGTATGGCCACACCACGCTACGCTCTGCACTTCCCTACCTCCCTGCCCCCCCCGCCCCATGTATCCACTCTCCGGACAACGAGCCTTGTTTGCAGAACAAACAAACATTAGAACTGATAAATCGTTTGTTAAATATTTGAACTATTTTGGGTGTGCTTTAATGAGTTGCTTAATAATGTCACATTTTAAGCGGATTTTACGTGCTTATCGATTTATCGATTTATCGATAGCACCACAATGGCTTGCGAATTGGCCGACTTGACTTGTGCGCAATTGAACTGTCAAAAATTGTGACGAAATTGTTGTTTGTTCACTTGTCGTTAGTTATTTTCAGTGGGAATATAATAATTATTATTGATATGTTGGATATCTTCAATAAAATCCAACTTATTTATCTATACTTCATTAACTGAATCTATAAGTTTTTGATATATATGTGTGTAACTAAGTTGTTCCCATTTGTTTGCTTCTCTGAATAATCTTCTTAACAAATCGATAAGACGATACAGACGATGTGAAGTAATTTTCTAGCCTGTAAAAGCAAAATATATTTGCTAAATACTAGAGTTTTCTAGAAATTTTTGTATACATATCGATTTTATCCATATATCGATACACTCCCATAAATATGTTGACGATAATAAAATAAGCAAAAGACAAACGTTAATTTAAGTATTGATTGAAATGAAAATCGTTTTCGACTGCCCATTTGATGGCTGTCGAACCGAGAGATCAACAAGAGACAACATTATTTACTCCGTATACTTATCGATAACACCGATCGAAACAAACGATGTATTTGAGATCGATATACTATTTGGTATTTTTGAACAGCACATATCCTCTTAATTCATGTATCCAATATATCTTTTAAACGAAGAGCGATAGTTGTTTGTACAATGATCGATTTGTAAATTCGATTAATTTAGCAATCGATTAGCTCTGAAAAGTAATACAAATTATTCAAATTTTTTTCATCGAAATTTAATTCAATCTAAGCAATACATTTTCTCTTATCGAAATTCGATTAATTTATCTAGCGAAGGTATCTTATTATTTTATTTATTCACATTAACTAACTATCGAACTGGCACATTTGTTCTTGGTGTAACTAATATTTGTGCCTTCATAATGATACAAATATCTTTCTCTTGGCCAAATTCGATTAATTAATCTGTCGACTGTATCTTATTATCTGAACTATTCAATAAATTCATCTATTGAATGGGCATATTTATTCTTGCCGTAATTAATATTTGTGCCCTCGCATTGATATTAGCCGTTTGCATTCATCAAATGCCTTATAGTTCTAATCGATAACATTTAATTATCGTTATCGTTTGGTAATTAACTTGCTGGCAATGCATACAAATTACTTAATTTCCATTCATATTTGTGTTCCAGTTACGCAATTGTGATTATTTCTGCAACAATTACATTTCCATTCACATAAATCCTCATTTTAATTGTATATCGATAAATTTTTAATCACAATTGCGGACAAGCGTATTAGTAACATGATTGCTATTGTGAGCTGCCTAATTCGATGGGCACACGTTGTTGTTGCCTTTGTAATTTGTTTGGCTTTGTTGTTGTTTTTGTGTGAACTATGCAAAAGCTGCCCTATTTTGTTGGCCCATCAATAAACCAATTTTCGCACAATTGCAGTTCACAGGCATGTGTGTGCGCGTCTGTGTGTATCAAAAACCACAACGTGGCACTTTTTGGCAAGTAAATGTGTTATACTTAGGTGGGTCACACACACACACACACACACACACACACACAAGCAAGCACACACATATACGCGCACACGTGAGGACCGTAATTAATGATTGAACACACACACGCACTCGTTCACACACAAACACACACACAAATAAGCGTAACGAGCTCTCGCCCTGCAAAGTATGCTACAATTTTCGTTGTGGGCAACAAATATGCTGCTCATTATTTTTAGAGCCTTACACCAACACACACACGCACACACACACGCACACCACACGCATATAAATTATGTTTGGGCTTCATTATGCGGGCTGCTTTTATGGCGGCGGCCAAGAGTGTGAGGGCATGCCCGCTGCTGGGCGGGGGGCTGAGGCATTTTGGGTCGCGCTTCAAGGCGCCGCATTAAAAATCAATTCACAAACTTTGCACGTAGCTTTAAGTGAAGTATGTGTGTGTGCGTGCGTGTGTGTATTAAGTGTGCTGTGTATTGTGAGGGCAGCAGCAACAGCTTTCTAAGCGGCTTTGATGAAGCTGCTGCTGTTGCTGCTGCTTGTTGCTTACTTTTTCGCTTGTGCAGCTGCCAATTGGTAATGTCTTCTAATCTCACGGTCTCCCTTTCTCTTTGCAGACAGCAGCTGGTCAAAATGGAATGACCTGAGCTGCTTTTGGTGGCCCACACACGTCGTCATCGTAGCCAACGGAAGATGCTGCAGCAGGCAGCAGCAACACCAACAGCAGCAACAGCAGCAGCAGCAACAGCAGCAACAGCAGCAAGCAGCGCCAGCAATGGCCAGCGACGTCGCGTGGCAGCTAGCGACAGCTGCAGCAATTACAACAATAAAATCAACAATACCGCCAGCAACAAATTGAAGGCACAGCAAATGCATTCCAACGAGGAGCCGCCCATGTCGGTGATCGTGGACAGCGGCAACCAGCAGCAACAGCACCAGCAACAGCAGCAACAGCAGCAACAGCAGCAGAAGCTGCGTCGCAGCGCCAGCGCCAGCGGCAGCAGCGGCCAGCAGAGGCTGCGCAAGACTAGCTCGTGCAGTGCCAGCGGCAAGACGACGCCCACTCCGCACTCGCGACGCCCACATCGACAGCACTCGAATGCCTCCGATTCAATGCACAAACAGCAACAACAATCACAGCAGCAACAATCACAGCAACAGCAACAGCAGCAGCAGCAGCCGCGTCGTTACCAGCAATCAAGTCGCGGTGGCAGCAAGGAGCGCGGCTCGGAGACGGCGCGACGGCGTGGCACGTCACGTCGTCACAGTGGCGCCTCCATGCAGAGCGAGGCGGCGACAGCGACGGCGATGGGAACGGAAAGGGGACAGCGCAGCGGGCAGCGAGCGCGTGGCACCAGCTCGGCGGCCAGCTCCTCGACCGCATCCAGTTGCAATGGCAGCTGCAGCTCCGACGATGGCGACTCGACGCATTCATCCTCCTCGTCGTCCAGCTCGTCGGGCGAGCCGAATCTGCCCTATCCGGGCTTCCCGGAGATTGCCATGAAGGCCCTGACGCAGTACACGCGGCCGCGCAACTGGTGCCTGATGCTCATAACCAATCCATATCCTTTTTTATTGCAAGCAAAACAAAACCCATAACCCACACATTGTTCGGTTTCGCTGAGGCTGCGGCTGAGGGCGTCGGCTACGCCAGCGGGTGGTCTGTCCTTCGGCAATTCCAATCCTTGTGGTGGGGGAGGGCGCGGTACTTGGTGCGGCGCGTCCTTGTCATATATTCGCGCTGCATTTCGCTGTTGCTGCCTTTTGATTTTTACCGTCTGCTCGTGTCCTTCCGGGCACATCCTGTCGCGCCTAAATGTTAACAGAGAGTTGACTTTGCGGGTCCAGCAAGATAAAGGACAGCTCTTAGGTACTTGAGAGAGCTACCCAACTCCAAAGAAGTTATGAATATTTGAGTCTCAGACCAAGAATAATCATTATTAATGAGTATATTATACATATATGGAAATTACATGATTAGATTCATATTTATATTACCCGCTGTCGAGTATTTGCTGGCTTTGTCCGATTTGCTCGCTTTACACTTTTGACATCACTTTTCCATTCATTGCCCAAAAATTAATTCCAGTTTATTACAGGTCAATTTCCTAAAGACAACTGCATATAAACACATAAAATACTTTTAAAGTGCCAAAACCTTTATGATAGCTTAAATGCCCCCACTCGCTTACAGCAAGCGTAGGGTATACGCAGGCTTTGAGCCTTGAAAAATTTGCTGCTGTTTTACGTTTTATTTATTTATTTTTCTTTGCCTGCCTGTTGCAAAATTTATGCTGATGTGAGTGTGTGAGTATGTGTGTGTGTGTGTGTTCGCTGTGTGTGTCGCATAAATAACAAGTATCGGCGTGCGGCGGCTCATCAGCGGAAGACGCTGCCAGGGTTGCCAGAGCTGGCAGAGTTGCCAATCGACATTTGCAGTTGCCGCTTCCGACGGCGCGTCGTGTACTTTTTGCGCCTCCTCATTTGCAGCTGCTTCGCATGTTGTTGCTGTCGCCTGGGGAGATAATGTGCGCCAATCAGCGAGGCAACGCCCCGCCCCAGTGCCCGCCCCTGCGCCCGGGCCGGAGGCGGCCGCAGTGCCTTGCACGCCTCCTCTGGCATGTGCATGAAAAATCGCTTTGCATACTTTCGGGCGCACTTCACATTTAATTTAACCTGAAATTAAAATTGACTGACGTTGATATTTAAGACAGAACATATTTCATACATTAAAAGCGTCTCGCAGCCAGTCAGAGCCGCGCTCTTATTGAGTGGTTAGTTATGCAGCCATCTGTCCCCGAGGAGCACAGAAACAGAGACAGAAACAGAAACAGAGACAGAGACAGAAACAGACGAGCAGCCGGCGCTGAGTTGATTGTAAATTAAGAGAGAATAAATTACTTTTGGGTTACCCAAGGTTAAATATATTCCAGCAGCCATTTGATAGAAGTGCGTTCATTCTCTAGAGTTAAGCAGAATAAGGTTTTTTTTTCATACGAAAACTTAATCTACAGGTGGATCTATAAGATACGATACTTAGAAGTTTTTCAGAGGATGTTTTGTATGCCAGGAGATGAGGGGATATACAGTTGCTTTTAAGGGACAGCACAAGTCGCAGGAGACATACGAAGGGTAGGTCTTGGTTTAGCTGGCTTTGTCCTCTTCCCGTTGCTTATAATTCTCAATGGGTTATAGCTTCGAACTGTAGACAAGAGCTTGCTGATAGAAACGAGCGGTGCGTGAAATAAAATATTTATATCCCAATTTGTTAATCTACTAAGAAACATACTACTTTGGGCTACTTGGCTGCTGACTTAGGTCTCGTTGAATAATATGCAAAGAGCTGCAAATTTATTCAGCTCAAATTCGGCAACTCCTTTTCCAACTATTAAAGTGGCATTAAGAAGAAGCAGCAGTCAAACTTATTGGCCTTGGGCAAATGTATGTAACTGGCAGAAGGAAGCACCTCCTATCCAGTAAAGTATATAATTTCTTGATAAGCATCAATAGTCGAGTCGTTCTAGCCATGTCCGTCTGCTTGCCTGTCTATCTGCCCGTCTGTATGTTCGTCTGTCCATCTGTCTATCTGTTCTATACGAGTTAAACCTGCAAGAGTTAAAGACTTGAAATTGTTTGAACGTAACTCCTCCCAGTGCCCGTGAAGTTTGTTTTCGGTAATCTAGCGATAATTCCGTTTTCAAGCAAACGATATGAATCCCTATTGAAATACTCTTTGTCGAGCATATCCCCTATGTTTCCAGAGCTAGCCATATATATAATACAAGTATTTTGTACGAAGGCATATAAGTATTAAATATGCTTGTGTGTGTATTTGTGTGTGTGTATGTATGTGTTTGTTAGTGTATGCATGCATGTATTTATGAATATATGTATGCATGCATGTTTTTTTTTACTACCAAACGCAGACCAAGCTTACTTTTCGCTGTGCTGCAAATTTAAATAAAACGAATTTTTACCAAGTGCTCTACTCCTCGATTCTCAAGAATTCAAGTAGGCTCTGCCGTTTTTCATGCTTAGCTAGTAGTGTGGTGCTTATTTTTGTTAATTTTTCTGTTTTTTTGTATATTATTACATATATGTGTGTGTACGTGTGTATGTACGTGTGTATTTATGTATGTATGTATGTATGTATGTATGTATGTATTTAGTATCTATGAATGTATGTGTGTATGTATGTATGTATGTATGTGAGTGTGTGTGTGTATGTATGTATATATGTATGTACGTATGTATTTATGTATGTATGTATGTATGTATGTATGTATGTACGTATGTATTTATGTATGTATGTATGTATGCATGTATGTATGTATGTATTTAGTATCTATGTATGTATGTGTGTATGTATGTATGTGAGTGTGTGTGTATCTATGTATGTATGTATGTATGTATTTATGTATGTATGTATGTATGTATGTATGTATGTATGTATGTATGTATGTATGTACGTATGTATTTATGTATGTATGTATGCATGCATGAAGACAGATCGGATGATAAACAAAAAAGTTTCATACAAACGTTTTTCGCGATTTTTTCACACATGCGGTTGAATTTCCCGAAACCCCGTCTTAACGTGCACCTTCATCACATAAGGTAACTCCAGTGAAAATTTCAGCTTCCTAGCTCTTACGGTATGGGCTGTGCGTTAATCACCAATCAATCAGTCAGTCAGTCAGGACAAACAGCTTTATATATAGAGATATATTACCCATCAGGTGTTGGTAGAAGAAGACGGTCAGGGCATCCCATAGTCGGGCACTCCTAGCTAAAGCATTTTTCCTGGTTTATTTCATAGCGTCGCATTTAAGCTTTACCGCGCTTAAACCATTTGGGAATTCTAAATGAAAATTGCTTTTATTTCGTTGTTGCCTCACAATCAAAATCTGCGACTTGCCACCGATAAATACACTTTGCTTGCAACTATTTATTGCATTCGCCCATTTCCCCATTTGCCATGTTGTCCATTTGTCCAAGTTTATTTCCGCCGCATCTTTGTGGCGTCTCTATTGCCATTTCCTGTCCATGTTCCGTTTCTGATTCCGAATACAAGCGAGTCGCCCAGTGCCAATTACCAGCTGCCAGCTGCCGGCTGCCAGCTGCATTGCTCAGTCAGCTACAATAACACGATAATCGCACCCTTGGCTGCCCCTCGGCTAGCTCCTGGCGCCCGGCTCCGCCCGTCCCTCTGCCACTTAATTGTTGGCTATAAATTTTGATTTTGTCATTGTTCAGCTGCCGCTTTCCCACTGAGTCCAGTCAACCCCATCTCTACTCTTCCCGCAGTATTGGCCATGTCTTGAGTATTTCATGAGTTTTTGCTACTGTTCTGCTCGCTCGCCTCAATAAAGTTTACAATGCCACTTTCTCTCTCTCCCTCTCTCTCTCTCTCCCTCTCTCTCTCTCCCTTATCAAGCAATTATTGTTTATCGTGTGCAACGATTTGTTGCAATTGCGTCCATTTCAGGCAACGTGGCAGCTTGGCGTCTCGACGCAATTCAATTGGCATTGGCTATAATCAATTTCATGGCAATAACCAAACCTGCCCCTTTCCCTTTCTAGATCACCCCCCTGCCATTTGCTATCCCCTTTGAAAATTGCTTTTGCTAAACTAATTTCAGTTAAAAAGTTTGCTGCTTCTCTCGTCTACGTGGCGCTAGTCAATGCCACATTTTGTGGCACTTGCAACTTGCAACTTGAGAGGTCAACTGAGCTATTTGCCAAAAAAAAAATAAAAGATGTGGCAATGCCGCGATGTCGCCGCCTTGACTGCGGTGTCTCATGTGCCCCCTCCTCTCTCTCTCTCTCCCTTTCCTCTCTTTCTCTCTCTCTCTTCATGAAAGTGCATGCAACATGCTGCATCGAGGCAGCCGCTGCTGTGGCTGCAACGTGCCACACAAGACTTTAGAATGTTGTCATCTATTTTACGGCGCTTTTAGCGTGCCGAATGCCACCTTGCAAGCACAACTGATGCACGGCCACGCCTCCTTCATGCATCCCTACCCATTAAAGAGCCCAGGTGGTAGGATGGAGAGGGGGGAGGGGGTGTTTGGGTTGGCTTCAAGGCGTGGTACACATCATTAGCATGCGGGAAAGTAATGCGATATACACGCCCACAACTAATTACGGCCTCCGCTCTGCACACTTAACAGCAATGAATCGCGGCGGCCCCATTAGCCAGGCAAGCCCGACGAACCACCCATAAAGCCAACTTCCCTCAGCCGCCTGTCCGCTGTGACCTCTGATTGACACGTGCTTGAGATTCATTACATGCCACTGGCAACGGGCCGGCTCCGATGCCAGCTCAGATTCCCAGCTGTTGCTCTGGAGCGTGGGCAACAGGTCGTCGGGTGGCTGCGGTGGTACAGCGGTTCAGCGGTTTAGCGGTGCACGTTTCGGCTTGCCAAGCATTTCTGCAGCACAACAATGCAAACAATATCTGAAATCGAGACTAGAAAATTAACATCAATTAACCCAAGGCATTTGACTAACTGAAATCGATACCAAATACAATTCCAATTTATCGAAAACTCTTTATCTAAATTCAATTTGTATTCTTTTAAGTAAGTTTCTGTTCAGAGTAAAGTCGCTTTGCCCAATGAAAAACATCGTACTACTAAGTATTTCACACATTTAATTAGCCTTCTTTCCTGCCAACTATTTGGTATTCTCCTGAGAGCAGAGGATTTATTTTATTGTTATAATTTCGGCACTTCACACATTCACCCAATTATCAACTGAAAAGTACCTCACAAATTGTGAGTACACTCGCCGCCTTCAATGAAGACCAAACTTGATTTCGTTTATACTGATTTCAAGTGGCTTTTGGACTCGTTGAGCTGAAGGTAACTCAAAACCCAATTCAATTGCCAACTTTTTGGCTGCCTTTGCCATTTGCCAATTATCTCAAGTTTTGCTTTCATCCGAGGTCCGTCTTACAGTCCGCTCACTGACTTTGTTCTTTACTGTTTTACCTTTTTTTATGCCCTACACCCACTGAAAATGTATAAAGAGGGCTTAATGGCTTTTTAGCACATGTTTGTAACAGGCAGACAAATGTGTTTGCATACGTACCTAATCAGGAAGTCAAGCTAAATCGATTGAACGATAAATGATTTGTTATTTAATATATATTTTCTCTTTTGTTATATGAAGAATGTGCTTATCTGCTGTCGATAAATCGATATTCTTGAAATATCGATTTTGAGACGGGATTTCTTTAAGCAAAACTCGAAGATCATAAGAGACAGATTTGCCTTAAGCAGAACTCGAAGATTTTAAGACTTCATTCACTTCACTTTCCCTTGTTTCACTTCTTTGTGAGATTCGCTTCTCCCTTGAATTTTTTCCTGCGTTATATTTGTTTTCCGCTCTCCTTCTTCTTATGCTTCTCCCTTTCTCTTACTATTTTTTGCACTCTTATCTTAACTTTCAACTTATCTTCTTATTTCACTTTTCTCTGGTTTTCCTTTGAGCTCACCACGTAATTTCCTGACTATTTCTCTTGATATGCTTCTTCCTGCTATTTCATATATGCTTCTCACACAATATCGATGCATAGAGCGAGCCCAGAGGTAGAAGAAGCACAACCACTGCGTGAGAATCAAGCTAGTCGTCTGTTTCTAGCAGGGTAACTGCTAGTCGTTCACTGCCGTTCACTTGCAGGCATTCGATTTGTTTTTCGTTTCGGGTATTCACAAATTATTCGTGTCCACTCATCTGAAGCAGCTTCACGGCCGCCTTTTTTTGTTTGTGAGTCTTTTAATTTGTTGCGATTTTTGCACGCTCGCATGGGTAGCACTCGGCCCGCCACACACACACATACACACACACACAGACACACACTCGTTTTCAGTTTTGTTTGTTGGCAGCGCCACGCCCCCATTTGCCGGCTGTGTTGGCCGACTTTACGCTCGACTTAATTTGTTTACTGCTGGTTTGGTGGCCTTTGCCGTCGTCGCTGCGCGCCAAATCAAAAATAATGGCAGCCGAACCACGCCCCACCCACCGCCCAGCCCGATCCCAACCACCCGCCCCACTTCCCCTCGCCCTTGCCCTTTTGCCGAGCCGGCTGTGCGGGCCGTATGCAGAGAGAGAGCATCGCAGTGTCGCATATTTGAGCAGCTGCAATATTTATACAGGCTTTCATGCCCGGCCTGGGACACGCCCCCCCAAACTGCCGCCCAGCGCTGACCTTTTGTGTGTGTGTGTGTGTGTGTGTGTGTGCTGTCTGCGCTTTTCACATTTGTTTTTATGACACCGGCGAGCTGACCTGCATATGCTGCCGATTTAACCAGCCTGCCCCACTGCTTTCCGCGGCGGCTCCTAATGAATTGCAAGGACCCGAACGATTGCCCTTTTAGTCTTTTTAATTTTTTTATTTATTATTTTTTGGTGGCATTGTTGTGCCCGTTTTTATCTTTAATTGTGCGTTAATAGCGTAAACACTTTGTGCATTGTGTTTCCTGCGTACGCCTCGTAATTGTGCCCGGCCATAAAAAATGGGTCGTCGGTCAGCCTACCCGCTCCATCCATAGTTGCCCCCGGCCTTGGCTTTGCATTGAATGCGGCGAGCGAACTGATTTCAGTTGTAAAACAAATATTTGGCCAACTTGCGGGCTATTCATGGTGTAAGTGCAGCAGCGAGAAGCGATTGGAGAAGTGAAGTGGAGCAGCGACGAGGCGCGGCTTGCGTTCTTTTCATATTCATGCTGTTTACTTGCCGCCATTCGAAATGTGGTTCGGTTTCAGAAAAACACACATGAAGTTTTTTACTATGCTTATCCATTCGCTTCTCACTTTTCTGTTTACTTTTATTTTATTGTAATTTCCAATTTCACTTGCCTTACATTTTTCACGGTGATTTTTAAGTCTTTTCTCGATTAGCTGCTTATTCAATTGCTTCTCGCTTCGCATCTCGCTTCATTTTTGGCTTAACTTCTTTACTTGCTTAGCTTCATACTTAAGGTACGTTTCAATATTTTCTCTTATGACACTTTTTTGCATGCTTTTCTCGCTTCGCTTCTTCCGTCTGTCAACATATCTTAGCTTCTCTCTTAGCTTTATTCTCGTATTTTGTCTTTTTACCAAAACACATGAAGCTGTTTCTAAGCTTCGCTTCTTTATCTCTCAACCATATATTCGCTTCTCTCGTAACTTTTCTCTTGGCCTGTCTTTGTTTGTTCTTCCTGCTTCTCTTCACGCTTCTCCTTTACTTTTAATCAACCCTCTTATCTCATTTCACTTCGCTCTGGCTTCCTTTTGAGCTTTCCACGTAATTCCTATGACTATTTGGTTTGCTCTGGTTCTTCTTCCCACGCTCTCAGTTATCCTTATCACACAAACATACGCATTGCTTCTTGCTTGGCTTACGCTTCCAACTTTCATCTGAGAGCAGAACCATCCATCAGGCAATTTCCAATGTTTTCATGGACTTAAGCTTGGTTATATTAACAATCATTTGGCTGAGAATGAACAGCAAAAGCAAGAGCTCGTGATCCTGATGGAGTGAGCAGCTTTCAGTTTGCGCACAATCTCAGACCGAGTGCCCAAATGCACTGACTGGCTAATATGCCGGCTAAAAGGCTTACAAAGTTCTTGCTTGAACAGCAACTGCACTATTGCATTATGCTTCCACTAGCTGACTGGCTGACTGAATGGCTGAGCGACTGTCATCAATTTGTGCTATTTCTTTGCCATTTTGCTTAAAGTAAAACCACAGCCAGCCAACCACAACTCGAAGGAGGCGTGGGTGGAGCAGGAGGCAGGAGAATCAGCGGCAGCTCGTCGACTACGAAATGCAGCCAAGTTGACAAGCACTTGAGTGCGCATTAGAGGCGATGGTAAACAGCTATCTGCCATCTACTATCCGGTCTGTGCCTTGCCTCAGCTATTGCGGCGTGCGGGCGCCCGAGCAGGGACGCCAAATGCTGTCGGGCGCCCGAGCAGGGACGCAACTGTGGGCTCGTTCCTGATCGGGCGCTCGACATGTTTTGCTTAAATCAGCACACAAAAGCAGTCAACAGACAGGCAATCGCTTTGCAAACTCATTTCGATACCCTCTAACCATTAAAAAAAAAGTGCCCAGGAGGGAATAATCGTCCACGACCTCATAAGATTGCAAAGTCGAGCTGAGTCCACTTGGGCCTGTCTAAGAGAATATTGAGTACTTTGAATTTGGTATTGGTCTCGTTAGCCATAAGCGGATCATGCTCCTTTTTTTTCTACAAGCAATTACTTCAACCATTTCGTCAATCACCGATAATTATCGAATTTTCCTTAATGGCTCAGAGATTTGAAGAGCTGAATGCCACAAATATGGCATGTAGTTTTTTTCGTATGCCTTTTGCAGCTTGAGCTTATTTCAAATTATAAAGGATGCCCTCTTGCTCCAATATCGATAATGATTGTTAACAATTTCGATTTACCCTTCTTGAAACATATTTTAGAGTTGAACATAAAACTATAAGTTTAATAGTTTCTTAAACGAGAATCGATATGCAAGTTTTTGTGTAATACAAACAGATTGGGAAGATTACATTTTTTTCCATAGCTCGGATAAATAATATTTGAAAAAAGGGTTGCGGTTATTATATTTGCTATGTGCATTAATTCATATTTATTTCTATCAACGAGAATTGATTTTCAACTATTTGTGTAGCATATAGAGATTGGAATAATCTTTGTTTTTCGATAGCTCCGATAAATCGATAAAAAAAGGGTTGCGGTTATTATATTTGCTATGTGCATTAATTCATATTTATTTCAATCAACGAGAATTGATTTTCAACTATTTGTGTAGCATATAGAGATTGGAATAATCTTTGTTTTTCGATAGCTCCGATAAATCGATAAAAAACGGGTTTTTCTTGGTTATGATGATGATTTTTGTATCAATTAGATTTGAATTATTCAAATTTTGACTTTGATGAACCGCAATTTGTGGAATGAAGGGGAATTCAGCATAAAAGGTATGAAATAGGGAATCTATTTGCTAAAGCATGGAAGCACAGTCGCAGCATTTCTTATTTGCTGATTACAGGGTATTTGGCATTCGTGCAGTTTTGAATTAAATCTTTTGTACAGCATTTATCACCTTTGGTTGGTTGCCTTAACTATATAAGTGTATCTGGGACCCGATTCGGATTGGACACGTGGTTCGAGCGCATCTCGATTCTGGTCATTTTGCTGAACTGCATAACGTTGGGCATGTATCAGCCCTGTGTGGACGACACCTGTCTGAAGCCGCGCTGCAAGATACTGCAGGTGAGTAAATATAGCATAATGTCTACCTGTCTACCTTCCAGCCCCCTCCAGCTACCTGCCGGCCCTGTAGCTGTCACATTAACTGTCATTTATTTAAGCAATTTTTTGGCTCACTTCCCGTCTGCCTGGCTGATGACATCAAACAGGCACTTCGGCTCATTAGGCAGCCAACGCACACTGTGCGGGGCGAGTCGTTGGGTTTTTGGGGCAATTACAGAGCTACAGCGTATAGAAAATGTTCTGGTTGGGGCAGGATGGTGTGGGTGGGGGGTGTTCAACGTGAGAAAATGTTTGTAAATGATATGGAAGGCAGACATTTTGGCCGCAGCCAAGTGTAAAGCAT
This sequence comes from Drosophila montana, assembly GCF_035044405.1. Lineage (NCBI taxonomy): Eukaryota > Metazoa > Arthropoda > Insecta > Diptera > Drosophilidae > Drosophila > Drosophila montana. The sequence goes on from NW_026998301.1 coordinate 111,089, forward strand.
GCGAAGGGCGCCAAATTGGCAACAGGAGCGGCACGGGGCCAAAATAACAATGAGCATGAGCAACTGAGCCACCAGGATGAGCACGACGACGACATAAGTGGCGCCCATATTGCTGAGAGTTGTTTGAGCAGCGCCACAGACGATGCGAAGACGGCGACTGAGTCTGAGACAACTCCCGCAGAGCTGGGCGCAACATTCATGTGCGTCAGTCTATGCACGGCTGTCTTTAGCACTGGAGGGACTTGTGGGCGGGTCACTTCATGCATGATATAGCAACACGTAGTGCCAGCTAAAGTGGACAACAGCTCGTTTTGACAAGTGTCAACCACATTTTTCTTCCAGCACTAAATGAGCTCCACTTCCCCCTCTCTTACACTCTCTGTCACTCCCTTGCTCGCTTTATTCAAGAAAGCGATGGAACAGTTGATAGAAATTAGTTTATGTGCAACTTTTGATATTTAATCTGTCAGCAAATATCGAATACCTTACTTGCCAAAAAGCATCCAAGTCACTCTGCAGATATGCAATAAAACTAACTAAGTTAATAGGGACTGAAAGTAGATATATAACGACATAACGTAGATATATATTCTTGATCAGCACGGTGAGCTGAGTTGATCTAGCCAAGCCAGTCTCTTTGTCCGTCCAAAGGAAACTCTAGATACTTGAAACCAAAAGTACACAATCTCGAATATCATACCCAAGGAAAAAATACCAAAAATAATTCTCATGAAGATACATATACTAATTACGATATTTCTGGTATAAATAGACGAAGAATAATTCACTTTTTGGATAGATAAAAAGAAAAAATATTGAGAGAAGATATTTGGGTATGGTACAAAGAGGCAGGAGCTTAACAAAATATAGTAAATGAATATTAATTACAAGTATTAAGTCTAAATCTTAAACTGTTAACTTTATCGCACGCAGATCTTCGATGACATCATCTTTGCATTCTTCGCACTGGAGATGACGATCAAAATGGTGGCCATGGGCATGTGTGGCAAGAACACGTATTTGGCGGACTCGTGGAATCGACTGGACTTCTTCATCGTGCTGGCCGGACTGCTCGAGTATGTGATGCATGTGGAGAACCTGAATTTGACGGCGATACGCACGATCAGAGTGCTGCGGCCGCTGCGTGCCATCAATCGTATACCCAGTAAGTGTGGTGCCGCGGGGTTGTCACGGCCTTGCACGGCTGCAGCACTCTTTGATGTATTTCCACTGTAGGTATGCGGATTCTGGTCATGCTGCTGCTGGACACCCTGCCCATGCTGGGCAACGTGCTGCTGCTCTGCTTCTTTGTCTTCTTCATCTTCGGCATCATCGGGGTGCAGCTCTGGGAGGGCATACTGAGGCAGCGCTGCACACTGGAACGACCCGATGGCATGATATATCCCATAACGTAAGTGCAACGAGGCGTGACTAATGGGGATTATTTTCGGTTTTTTTTTTTTCATTGTATTATCTTTTTGGTTTACTCGATTCGGCGGGCCCTTGGGGCAACGGACGTTCAACTGAGTTGACAGCGAGAATAAGTCACGTGTCTGTCTCTGTCTGCAGGCGCCTCTCATGCAATATACTATAATTAAGATATACCTACATATATATATACATATATATATATATATATATATATGCCTATATATCGCTTAGCTAAGACAATTTGAGTTTTTGGTAGTCTTTTGGCTTTGATACGGTTTGTTTTTGTAAAAATCAGTTTTGGCTTTGATTTTTGATAGCTGCTTGGCTCATTTCAGGCTCTCTCTCTCTCTCTCTCTCGCTCTCGCTCTCTGGGCTGCCTGGCTGCTTATTCGTGTTTTTTTTGCTTTTTCTGTTGGCTTTGCTTTTGATTTTTGATAAATGCCACTGACAGCTCACACACACACACACACACACACACACACACATACATAGATAATAAGCGACGTTTGCTGTCCTTGTCTAACATTCAGTATTTGCATATCGAATGCATTGGCCGCCGTTCATCAAAAACTTGGTTGCCATCCTGATGAATGTTTGTGGCATTGCCCATTTGGCTGCCAGTGACAGGCACAGTGTTGCAAAGCGCGCACGAAAAGTGTTAAGCATTGCCTGCTGGATGGCCATTAACTGAAATATGTTCATTTAATACAATTAATATGTTAATTTATGCTTAATTGTCATTTAAATTTTAATTGACTCGCTCGGCACAAAGTGACCATGGAGGATAGTCAATTTAATTGGCCACATTTTCACGCCACTTCGCCACTTTAACTGTTTTTTAATCTTTTTTAAATGCCGAAAACTGAACTGTCTAAAGTGACCATGGATGACAGACGTTGCCTGCAGCTCTGATCCTTCATATTGTCCAGAGTTGCTTTACGTCTATAGCCAGTGTTGGTCACGGCTTAAAGTCGCATTTAAACTATTATAGTTTATTGCACAATGCACAGCATAAATTAGTAGGCACTTTAAGTGACCATGGAGTACGCTCACAGGCTGTTTATTCTGTGAGCTGTGCCTCCATGCTCACTTTTATGGTACTTCTGCATGAATGGCTGTGTAAAGTGTGGGTTGACACAGGCATGTCAACTCCATGGTCACTTAGTGGGCCTTCCCTTTTACATTTTTCAGCCGCCTCTTTGTGGCTTTGACAGCTGGCAAAGATTTTAAACTTGGCAAACAATCATTTATCACTGGCCATGGTAGCCCTCCCTCCCCCCCTCTCTCTCTCTCTCTCCCTCTCTCTCTCTCTCTCTCTCTCTTTCACTGTGTGTGCGTCTGGCAATGACGTCAGCAGCAGCAGCAAGAAAAAAACTAACACACACACATACACACACTCACACACACTTATTCGCAGATGGACACCCCAAAAGTAGGCAACATACTTGTTTTTTGTATTTTTTTGCCAACCAGTTTTTTGATGCAGTTTTTGCGTTATCGTTAATCGATTGTTTTGCATGCACGAAACTGTACATAATATAAATATGAGCGCTTTTTTCCATTAATATGCTCGCATTGCCGGAAAATAGGCCACACTCGCAGGTGTTAATTTGATGCCATTTTTCGCTGGCTCGCATAATTGTTGTAAATAATTCGCTGGCAATGCAAATTTATTTTGATTGCATTTCCAATTGTCGCTGATCATAATTTTCGTATTTATCTTTAATCATTTCACACACGATGCAAATCACATATTTTTTCTACATATAAATAGTTATAAAGTTTTTATTTGAATGGGCAGCACTTTTCGTCAAAATGAAATATTAGCTTTATTATTTGTATTGATTTTTGATGGCACTCGGGTTCGTTGACAAATGGGCTTGTGTACATATATGCTTTATACACATATATATATTCCCAATTTATGGCTATTTGTTCATAATCATATATATATAGATTATGATTAGCAAGAGTTCTGCAACAGAGTGCATATGTTTTTATGCTTGCAACTGTTTCTGCCTTTGCCAAGACAAACAATTTCCTAATGAAATTATATCGGATGTTTAAGAAAACAGAACAAACTAATGAATTTTCCTTGCTGAAAAGCATATATACCCTACTTTTGAGTCTGTCTGTTCCATGTGAACATCGCAACCATGTAGTCGCACCTTGGTGCAGCTGCATTTTCCTTCAGCAGGCTCTGCGCATACCCAAGCCGAGTGGATCGTGTGGCTATATATATATACTACATATATAGCATTAAAATATCGCTCGAATATTGTTTTTTGTCTATGAAAATATAAATAGCTTTTATTTCTACACCTTTCTAATCTTTCTTTCTTATCAAAAGAGTCAACAAATTGTATTAAGTATTTCTTAAATTTAAAGCTTTTTTAATTTCATAGACAAGATTTTTATTTTATTTTTATTTTTATTTTTCTAAACATAAACAAACTTTCTCGATTTTTTTAAAATTGTTTTTGTTCATATATCCGCAAGGGTATTTAAGCTTCGGCTTGAAGTTACATGTTGCTGTCCTTTGCTTTATTTTTATATATTTTTTGTCCCATTTTTATTTGGTCGCGAGTTTTTCGTGTACAGTTTTGTGTTACATTGTACAGTTTTTTTTTTGGCAACACACAACCAGACACACACGCACACCCATTTTTGGCACACTATCACACACACACACACACACACACACACACAAACACATGCGGACCCTTGTACAGTCACGCGCAAATGCAAGTCGCGTTTCATTCGCCCGTTTAGCAACAATTTAAGAGCCAGTCACAAAGACCAGGTGCGAGTTCCTGTTTTTTATGAGCAGACAACAGACCAGATACAACAACAACAACAACTAATACAGCAACAAAAACCAAAAAACAACAGAAACCCGTAACAATAATACAAAAATACCACAAATATGTATATATTTCTAAATTCTTTTCCAGTTCTTTCCTTTATTTTCTTTTTCCCTTTTATTTTCTAATACTTCTTCGTTGTAGTTGAAACAAGTCGAAATACGATAATAATCGGCAATATAAAATAACAATTTGATTTCTAAAATTGGCAGCCAAGTAAAAAAAAACTAAAGAAAAAAAAATACTAAAAAAATAAATTGAAACAAAATTTTCCGATTCTCCTCAGTTATTCTTTGTCGTATTAAGTTTGAAATTACCAATGCTTTACTCCAATTTGCAAGTGAAATAAATACCAAAAAAAAAAATACCATATTTATATATATACAAAAACAAAAATCATACCGGGAACAAACTTTTTGTTTACAGGGGACTACCTGAAGTGTACAGAGTTCGAGTCCGTGTTAACTCGTAAGATAAAATGATTTATTTTTCCCCCTTTTAAATACCTACCCACACAAAACAAAAATACCAAAAAAAAAAACACCAATAAAATACCAAAAAAATTACAACACTAAAACTAAAAAGAAAATTTGATAAACAACACAACAACAATACACAACACATATAAACGAACCCTAGTCGTCTAATATAGCTCTTGCTCTCTCCCTAGCGTACTTTCTCTCTCTCTCTCTCTCTCTCCCTCTCTCTATCTAATTATCTGTTACTCTCTCTTTTTCCTACTAACCCAATCGTAAACTTAAGGCAAGCGCTTGCTCGCTCGCTGTCTAATCCCCAACGATAGTTATTACGATATATCGCAAGCACTAACCCGTTTGCTCTCTTTCGTGTTACACGCTCTCTTGCTGAGCTCTAGCTGGCCGCTCTCTTTCTATCCAATACACTACCTCTGCCTCTCTCTATCTATCTTTCTCTTTCCCATAGTACCCTCCCAAAATGCTAGTCTCAATATATATATTTATGTGTATACTTAACGAATCTCTTCTCTCTCTCTCTCTCTCTGGTTCTCTCTCGTACACTTTATAAGTAATATTTGCAGATATTTACAACCTAAATACGTACTTAATACTTTTAAACTACTTATACTTAAACTATATATAGACTTTATAAACTAGCCCTTTACGAAAACAACAATATCTGCTCAATTAACAGTTGCCAAACACAACACTACTAAACCATTGGCGTTACACGTTATGCAACACTGAAGACTGTTACTTATCACACACACACCCTTAAGCTGATGCCACAGCGGCCGCGAGAAGCGTAACGATATATAAATCAAAGCAAAACGAAAAGCGAAAAGTGAAGCTTAGCAACTAAAAACTAGCAGATATTAGTGAAAAGCGAAGTGAAGAAAGAAGCACAGCGATTCAATTTGCGAACTAAAACTTATCCTAACGCAAGGTCCGACACCAAACGCTGCATAACGAGAAGCGAAGCGAGAACACATTTTAGCTCCCAGCTCAACTAAACGATAAGTTAATAAGCCCAAGCGAGCAGCAAAGCTAAGCGAGAAGCACATCAATCCGACTCGCATTGCCATTCGAACCAAAGCGAGAAGCTAACTGAATGAAATATGCTATTCTAAGTTTATTCTTGCTTATTATCCAACGATTCGCTAAATGCTTCTCGCTTCTCCGGAGGCTACTGCAAAGAACTCTTGCATTAATTCTGCTCACTTTGCTCATGTCAAGTTTCTTTCTGCTTTCGAATCCGTTTCTCTCTTGGCTGACGACATCTTCTGCCTGATGACGCCTATCCAAACGCTTCTCGCTTCTCAAATAGTTTTGCCCAATGCTTCTCGTTTCTTCTTAGTCTACAAGCTCTTCACTTCTCTCAACGGAGCTTCTCGCTCCAGTCAACGCTTCTTATGGCCAGTGGGTCATCAGCCTTTACTCTAAACGATTGCCGCAGTACACTAAAACACACATGCACACGCACACACACACACATACACGTACACACTCGCACACCTGCAGCAGATACTAGTTACTCGTAAAGTTTTGTAGCCTCCTCTGTGTGTGCGTGTCCGTGTCGTAAACGTAGTGAATATATGTATGTGTCCACGTCCTAGTCCTCGTACTCGTCCCCTTGTTCGTCCCCGTACTTGTAAATGTTTTAGCAACAGTTTTCCACTTGAACTTACACAAGTTGTGTTTTTTTTTTAGACTTGATGTTGTCTGTGTCTATGTGTGTGTATCTGTGTGTTTCAGTTTTTCTTTTCTGTTACTCTGCGTTATTTTGAGGTCTAGTTTGAAACTGACCCCAGAAAGTGTTACCAAAAAAAAAAAAACTCAAATTTTCCCACAAGCAGACAAATTAGCCACAACACACAGCCACACACGCACACACACATACACACATACACATGTAACTTATGTTTTTTTAGGGCATTTTCTTTAGCGTAGCTCTTGCAAAAAATGTTCATGCTGTTTTACCGTGCAGCAAATTCTGTTTTGTTTGTTATTTGCAATTATATTTACTTACACACACACACACACACACACAGCTATACACACACACACACATACATACTAGAGCACCCACCTGAAGCTACATGTTATCTATGTATGTGTGTGTATCGTTTGTAAGCTCAACTCTTTTTACAGGAAAAACCATCAGTTTCTATTGCAAAGGTATTTAAAGCTGCCCCCGGCCCCTAGCTTAACGTACCCCGAACCGCACACTCTCTCTCTCTCTCACTCTCTCTCGCAAACGCTTCACACAGCTTGCCACAAATGGAAGCTACAACAATAATCAAAATTAAAGTCGCATTACATACTCCGCACACACATACACACACACACACACACACACAAACAAACGCATACAAAAAAGTTTTGCATACTTTTGCGCGCGTGAATTTTATATTTTTTATTTTATCTTATTTTTTTGGTTGGGTTTGTTCCTGGTGCGCGCACGTGCATATTAAACACATTTTATAGTCACACACGCACACACATACACACACACACACACACGCGTACATTTACGTTGACATTTTTGTGCCTGATGCCCCGCCCCGCTCCGCCCCGCCCCGCCACGCCCATTGTCGCTGTGGCGGCCCGTTCGTCCACTTTGCGGCAACGTCGCGCGTTTAATTTAAATTGCTTTGGCGTTACTTTTGGCTGCTTCTTCTTCTTTTGTTTTATCGCCGTTTTATCTTCTGTTTGTCTTCTACTTTTTACTCCCTTTCTTCTTGTTCGTTCTTTTGCTTTCCCCGCGCATTACGTTTTAATTTTGTGGCCTCTTCTTTTGGGTGCACACTTTTTTGATGGTCTACGTTATATGTTTTTTTTTTTCGGCAGCTTAGTCGCCTTTTTGTGGCATCTTCTTGTCTCTGTTTCTCTCGCTCTCTGTCGCACTCTCTCTGCGGTTAACAGGTACAGTTGTGTTTGTAGCCTGTGTGCTTGAACAGTGCTTTGTGGTGTGACGCACGTTCTTTGATCTTGCCAAAGCTTCGAGCTTTCTTTCTCTCTCACACACGGTCTCACTCTCTCTCATTTTCTGACTACTTGTCTGCCTTGCTCTCGCTGTTTGCCGCTCCCTCTCTCTCACTCTCTCTCTCTCTCTCTCGCTTAAGGCAAGCTTGGCGCCTTTTAACTGTTTTATGCTTAAAGCTTGAAGCACTCTCTAATTGATTTAAAAATTCACATTGCTGCTGCAAGCTCAAAGCTCTTACTCTCCAAATTCACTTTGCTGCTGCAAGCTTAAAGCTTGACGACGCTCTCACGCTCTGAAACTTCATACTCACGATCTTTTTCAAAAGCTTCAAGCTTGTTGCTTGTTGCTATCACTAACTTTCAACTCACGCTTTTGTCCAAAGCTTTAAGCTTTTGCCTCTCTTCCTCTATTTATCTCCTCTTCTGTCGCAAGCTTTCACGTCAAGCCTTAAGGCGCAAAGCTTGTTTCTTCCTTTTCGCAAAAGCTTTCGACTCACGCTTAAAGGTGCCTGGGCCTGCTACTCTCGGCAGCTCAACTTACAAGCTCTCGCTCTCTCTCTCTCTCGCTTTCACTCACAATTTCTCATTGTCTCACTTTCACTTAAGAATTGGATTTTGCATTGGATCAACGTGTCTCATTTTGTCAAATATCAATTAATGGCTCACACTCTCACACTTACTCTCTCTCTCTGTCTCACTCTCGCTCTCAGTCACTCTAATTTGTAGCAAGTGTTCTCGCTCTGTGCCTTATCGAACTTCTCGGTTCCGGGCACAGAACACAAAATTCTCACAAAATCAAAATTTCATGCGAAAAGAAAAGAAAAGAAAAACTTAATACTTAAAAATCTCTCATGCAACTTTTCACACATACTGTCGCTCTCTCGCTATCTCGCTATCTCTCTGTAACTCTCTCTCAATATCTCCATGTTTGTGTAAATGTTATAATATACTAGTAATCGCATAACGGCATTTACTCTGCGTATTAATTATAATATGAATTAAAATAATATGTGAACTTTGATTGTTAAAAAAGACTATTTTTTGTGCTCTCTCTCTCTCTCTCTATGTTTATCTCTTTCTCTCCCTCTCTCTCTCTCTCTCTCTCTGTTCTTCTCTTTGTTCTCACTCATTGTCCGACTCTCTTTTATATATACATATATATATATATATATACTTCTTTTCCGTCTGTCTGTGTTCATGCAACTTGTTTTTTTAACCATTTGCCACCCGCAACATTCTCTTTACCCATCGAACGCAATTCGCAGCCTATCGCAATATTATGAATTCGCCAAGGATCAGGATTATATATGCTCCACGCCCGAGGATTCGGGCATACTGTGCGGCAATTTTCCGCCCTATCGCATTGGCTCACTCGTTTGCACCGGTAAGTGTACATAAAATTAAAAACAAGAACTTCCCAGCCGTAGCTTAAGGCAACACCCCCCCCCCCCCCCCCCGCACACACACCCTATACCTATACCCGTGTAACTAATCCCCCCTACCCCTAGCCGCCTCACCATGACCACGCCTCCCACTTAATGAGCTGCAAATGGCGCTTGTTAATCAAATTTTGATGGCACTTTTAATTGCTTTCGCGCTGCTCAACTTTGTAGCTTATAAGTAAGCACCCGCACTCCCCCGTCATCACACTCCCCCTCCCCACCTCTCTCTCTCTCTTGTTTGACATCTGTGAACTGTAACTTTCTTGCAGAGGAGGCCAAACTGCTGGATTTGAATGAGCCAACGAACACGTCGTGCGTGAATTGGAATCAGTATTACACGACTTGCAAGCAGAGCGGCGAGAATCCCTTTCAGGGCACCATATCCTTTGACAATATCGGCATGGCATGGGTGGCCATATTTCTGGTAAGTTGCAGTTGGCCCCAGAGTCGGCCGCAGAGTTTGCCAATTAGCGCTTCAACTTTCGCTGAAAACAAATAACAATGACAACATTGACACAGCACAAGCCGAACTCATGGCGCGGCAGTCACAGGACTTACGACTCGTCGCTGTTGCATGTTAATTTCGCTGCTCAGTTGCCACTTTTGGCATCGCTTTCAATTAAAACAACAACAACAACAACAACAACAACAGCAACAGCAGCTGCCAATTTGCATAGGGCAGCTGGGTCACGATTCGCCCCGCGGCAACACGCGGCGTATGCGCAATGTGTCAATAGTCAGCGTCATGTTGCCCGCAGCCCGCAGCCCGTCGCCAACAAGCAGCTATATTTCGTTTGTGGCATTGATTGAACCATTTTGTGATCCATCAGCTTATTGGACAACACAATTTCAACTCAAACGGACAGTTGTACTTATCAACTATCAATTGGAATTGAAAACATAAATAGACAAACAATGCCACAAATAAAGAGATAAAGAACAAGACACAGATGTATACAAACAGAGATGTAAATAAAAAATAGATTCAGATAGACATGGTCAAAGATGCAAAGGTACAGATAAAGATAAAGATAGAGAAAAGTGAGAGCTGTTTAGATACAGATAAAAACAAAAAGATACAAACATATAGTCACGGATAAATGTGTAGAAATTAACATAATTATGCATGAACCTATAAATTTCTATATAATATAAACTACATACATATATGTATATGTACTTTAGATATTTCCATACAAAAAAACAGGCTATAGAAGCAGATACTTATGTACTTACACGCAGGCTATTAACAAGTATGCATAGCTACAAAATAATGTCTAAAGATAGATCTATAATTAGCTACAGGCACAATAACAAATCGATGAACAGATATGCAAACTCAGATACGACCTTAAGATACGTATACTCACTAGGACAGGTGTGGATGCACATGATTGGTCACAGATGCAAACTGAAATTCTTTGAATTCAAATTTGCCTGCAGGCTACAGATGCGTGCACAGATATTAACATAAATATCCATATAGCTATTGATAAATATAGATACACATGCACAAATATGCATAAACACAAATAAAATCCACAATTATAGAGACTCTTACAAAACAAATCAAGATACAGATGCAGGTAAATACACAGATACAATATAAAGATATGCATGCTTTAGAAAGATGCAGATAAAATTCGATACAGATACAATTACATAGATAAGAATTGTAATACAATTATCCAAACATAGCGGAAAAAGATACATATGTGGATAAACCTAAAGATATTGATTGAGGAAAGATACAGTCAACAGATACAGATAGTTTTTACATGTATTCAGATAGGAATACTTATATGCAGATTAAGATTCATAAATAGAGTGATAGCTAACAGATAGAGGTACACACACAGATAGAAATTAAAGATGCAGATACAAAGATGAAAGTTTCATAAGAGAAATACAGATACAATTCGCGCTTCCATAGATAACAGTATAAATGCAAAGCTCCAAACACTTAAAAGATATAGTTACGGGTAAATATGCAAATACAAGCTAAACATATTGATTAAGAAAAGATACATCCTGCAGATACAGATACATTTTACAGATACAAATACATATGTGCATGTAGATTGAGATTTATAAATGCATAAATATATAGACGCATATTCAAATTGATGATAAAGATACACAGATAAAAGCTTTTTAAGAGAAGGTTCCAGATTAAGATACATATACAATTCGGGCTTTAAAAGATACCAATTTGAATACACAAACGTTAAAGACATATATTCGGATGCAACCTGAAGATATTGATACTGAAAGATATGTACAGATTCAGATGCACAGAGAGAGCAAAAGGCAACAGATAAATATACATATGGAGTTAAAAATTACAGATACAGATAAAAGCTAAATAGTAAAAGGACAAAGATTTAGATACAGATAGAGTTTGAACTTGAATAGATACCAATTTGAACGCAATAGTTAAAGATATATATTCAGCTATAAGCTAAAGATATTGATACTGAAAGATACTAACATGCTACAGATAAAGATACACATACATATAGATAAAAGACACAGATTCAGATATACTTAGATACTAACTGAATTGCTGAGGTTCAATTGGCCCAAATACAGATACATTTCCATCCAAAAGCCCAATAAATTTCTATTTATACACTTAGTATATTCAGATACAGATACACGAATGTAGATACAAATGCAGCTCGCAGTCCCCTCCCCCCCCTCCCCCCCCTCTCAGGCCATCGCTGTCATCGTTTTGCGGCTGCTTTGATTTGTGACTTTGATATTTGCCCATTAGGGGTAGCCGGTTGCAGGCGATTGTGGGCTGTGTAGGGGTGGGGCGGGGTTTAAACGCTTTGCAATTAAACACAAATCAAATACGCATTAAACCAGATGCCGCGCGGACAGCACAGGACACGACACGTCACGACCAGATACGAGCGGACGGACCAAGAACAGCTCTGAAATATTACGCATACGTGACGTGGTACAAAATGAAGAGCTTCAGTTGTCGCTGCTGCCGCTGCTGCTGCTGCTGCTGCTGCTGACCTTTGGGCTGTTGCCACGCTGCTAATTACGCTAAAAACAAAACCAACAACAACAACAACAAATAATATAACGCTTGTCACTTGTCATTGCAGGTCATCTCGCTGGAGGGCTGGACGGACATTATGTACTACGTGCAGGACGCGCACAGCTTCTGGGACTGGATCTACTTCGTTCTGCTAATTGTGGTAAGTGCGCGAATGCAGACGAAATTCACAGTTGAAAATTTGTTTAACGAAATGTACTTGGAATATCCTGATTGACTGACTGACTGACTGACTGACTGACTGATTGACTGACTGACTGGCGGATTGATGATCAAAGCCCAGCCAAATCTGTGAGAGCTAGATTGCTTAATTCCTGAACAGAGTTCAATTTCGCGCACGCTGAGACAGCAAATTCCACCCGCAAGCGTGGAAAATATGTGGAAAATAGTTGAACAAAACTTGTTTGTTTAACTTTCCAAACGGGTTTCAAATTCATTGCCAGGAAACTTTACGAAAATGCATTTGAGACATCTTTAACACTTTTCGGCTACATGGAGGTCAAACGCTGGCTGGGCTCAAGTTCGAGTTTCCTGCTACTAAATTACAACTTAAACACGTTTTTTATAGCCTGGCCCTATTGAAATAAGGTCAAACGGGCAAATTGATTTTATGCAGATGTAATTAACAGGCAAAAGGCGTAGTTTCCATGCCCTTGACTTATAAATATCTACTCGCTCAGCATCAGCAGCCGAGTCGATCTAGTCATATCCTGTCTGTCTGTCTGTCTGTCTGTCTGAGTTTGAACCTGCAGATTTTAGAGTCTATAAGAGCTACAGACCTGAATCTCAAGCGTGATTCAAATCGATATCTTAACACTTATCTGAGCATAAGTCAAATTTGGTACGTAGCATATCTTCGATTATAAACAAATCCAGAATATTTCACTTTTCAGAGGCTCTCCACCGAAATGTAGAAAGAAAAACAACTCAATTTAATGGGCATAGTCTTGGGCTTTTGTATTAACGCCTACTTGCATGCCATGCTTATGCCCTGATTTGAATTTGCCAAAGATCGGACAACAAACACCGAATTTATGCAAGAACACATTTCCCTTGGTGCGGGCCTGAGGAAAGAAGAAGCACAGCCTGTGTGTTCTTATGTACATATGTGCGCATAGCAGAAAACTGCAATGCTTGTAAATTCAGGGAAGCGACTAGCGCACTTTTAGTTGTTGTTGCTGTTGTTGTTGTTTCTTGCTTATTTTCTGTAAATAATCGACTTGAGTTGGTTGCACAAAGCTGCAGCTAAAGCAATTTGAAAATGTGAATAAGTAAGTAAACTTTTGCACAGACACACAGCTAGAACTGACCTGGCCACAATAATAAAATATAAGAGAGCAGCTGCCCGCTGGGGGAGGTTAGACGCATCTGAACGTGCAACTGTCCAGCTGGCAACATGTTGCAAAGCTGATGCTGTGTCTCCCTCTTGTCTGTGTGCGTGTGTGTGTGTGTGAGTGTGTGTCTGTCTATCAAGACAGGTGTCCTTGGACTAATTAAAAGCCTTTTAAGCAAACAGACACACACTCTGCCACACACACACACACGTGGGCAATTGCATTATTTATGTTTAAAGTTTGCTCACATATAGCGCGCTCTCTCGCTCCCACACACGCACACACACACACACCCGCGCGTGGTTGTGCCAGCTGCTTTGTTAGCTGCCCATTTTATGTGCAAAATGATTTTTGCTATTGCCCAAGCGACAACAACAGCAACAGCTTTTGATATGCAAATAGCTAGCAGTCTATGCCCAGCATATCCACCTGCCACTGAGTCCATCCACTGCCAATACCCAGCCACCCCCCCCCCCCTCCCTTCCCCCACTCAACCCGACTATCCGGCTTGAGCTATTGAAAGTTGCTTGTTGCTGGCAAGGAAATTGCATATTTATGATTTTAGAAGCATTTTGTGCAGCGAGTGCGCCACACAAATACAAAATTTAGAAACATTTTTCTTAGAATACCCTGTAAAAGTGACAACACAAGGGGAGAGAGGCTGACCAGGCATGTGCTCAACTATAAAATCGACTTGATGCAGCCCTGTCAGTCAGTTATCTGTCCAGATGTAGCTGGCCTCTCGGCAGTCTGAGACTATACGAAAACTTGGAAGGTAGCCTCTCCTATCACATAGGCAGATAGAGTTCGTCGCAGACTCAGATTTAGAGGTGATAATCCCGATACAGTATAGTCTGTTATAAGATATACAAATCTGAAAATCGAATTATCGATAACATCGATTGCATTGATTTCTTTATCGATAACAAAAATTCATTTATCGATTGCGCCTTCTCGGCTTAAATTGTTACACAATACACAATTTAGATTTAGTAAGACAACGTACTTATGCATGGGGATTAAATTTCTAAATAAATGCTTTATAATACATTTGCCAGCCCAATTTTGTATTCTAAAAATTTAAAATTATTTCAATTAAATTACATTAATATTTTTTTAATAGAAAACAATAAAAAGAAATCAGTTTTTTATATCCGAGCGAGCGCTAGAATTTGTGTGCATAAAGATTGGCTTCAATTTGTGTACAGGGTATCTCTCTAGTCTGGCAGATAGTTGCATTTCTTTCTTGTCGTCCTAGTTTTGGTCGTTTTTTTTTTGTTGTTGCTCTTATTGTTATTGTTGCTGCTGCTGATGCTATTGTTGTTGAAAATATGTTTTCAATTTAAAGTTAGCAAATTTGTTTTGCCAGAAAGCTATTAAAATGCAACAGCAGCTAATGGATGACCATCTGCAGCGGAAGAGGCCAAACAGGAGCGAGAGAGAGCAGTAGAGAGTGGGAGAGAGAGAGGGGGGGGGGGGGGGAGAGCGAGTCAAATTGGCAGCTCAACCAATTTGCAGCAAAGTCATCGAACGCACAACAAATCAAAAGTTCCACAACTCGCAACAGCCCGAGCTGCCTATCGAAGCTGCCCCAATTTGTGGCAAGTTCTAGCCAAGTTCGAACTGTCCGCTGGTTCAAATCGAATGTACATTTTTAAGTCTTTGTTGCAGCAAACTCTGGTTTTAATCAGATATCATTTGGTGTTCATATTGCAGATTGGCTCGTTCTTCATGATCAACCTGTGCCTGGTCGTCATTGCCACCCAGTTCTCGGAGACGAAGAAGCGCGAGATGGAGCGAATGCGTCAGGAGCGTGCCCGATATACGTCAACATCGACGCTGGCGAGCAGCACCAACAACTCGGAGCCGGCCACATGCTACGCGGAGATTGTCAAATACATAGCCCATCTGTGGCGCCGCTTCAAGAGACGAATGTTAAAGAAGTACAGATTATATAAGTATGCTGCTTGTCCTTTTTGATTTGATTCAATTATGTTTTTCGTTCACTTTTTACCATTTACCGTTTACCGTTTACCGTTTACATCGTTTGTTGTTCTCTTGTTTTCTGGCCGTCCAAGTTCCCATCAAATATTTAACATCAACTTCACAATTGCTTGAGCTTAACAACAACTGCAACTGCCAAATTGTGGCCAGGTTGGGCTTTCATCTTGTATTTAACAAATTCAAGGACTAATCCTCGCGCTAATCTCACTTGAGCAGCCTCTCTCCCTCTCTCCCTCTCTCTCTCTCTCTCTCTCTCTCTCTGTCTAAATGATTGACTTAGTCTTTGACAGGACTCACTCTCGACTTTGGCTAATTGTTGATAACTTGAGCCTTGTCAGCCGAACCATTTGATTTTGTTTCCATTTAATAATTCAGCAAAATATGTATCCCAGATTTCAGCAGCTTATTGCAACTAATTTGGCATTTACAGCTACAAATTAAACATGTGAAAAACATTTTAATAATCTTTTTCAAATCGAATTCCTTTGATTTGTGCTTTGTTTGGTTTTTTTTTTTTTGTCTTATAGTCTGCAGCTGAGGCTGGCATCTATCTATATAAGGAGCTTCGTGTTCTCTTTGGCCTTAAGCTTGATTCGATCTAAAAACTCTTGACTTGGCTCAGGTCAAGCTTTGACTCTGTTATTGAATCAATTCAGGGTGGCGTTTCTGCTGGAATAAACGATATTGGGGACTTGAAACACATCTTCCTAAGCTCCACTTTCCCAGACATAAAAAGCTGTTCTCTTATTCGTGAAGCTGTCATATTCCTGCTTCGTTGCTTCTACTTTTGCTGAGCGATACTTTCCAGAAATTCATCTTTTGAATACCCTTGTGGAGGATATTATAATTCAGTCATGAGATGTATAACGCATTGAAGAAGACATTTAGCCATGTTTGTCTGTCCGTCCTAACGTCAGTCTGCCTCTATACAAACTAATCTCTCAGTTGTAAAGCTATATTGATGGAACTTTCTTTCGATCGGATCGGACCACTATATCATACAACTAATTTGTTTATCAAGATATCTTGACCAAACTCGGCATTTATAAATTTCACTATTTTTCTAATATATATGCAAAATCTTCTTAACATCGGAGCACTATATCATAAAGCTACCAAAGGAACGATCGCTTGATAAGTAGGTTTGTGTATGGAAAACCGTTTCAATCATCAAGATACCTTGTTCAAACTCTTATCAAGATCGTATTTCTATATTATGTAGCTCTATAGGCCGAATCAGTCGAAACACGAGTTTTTGTATGGCAAAATATTCGGTTTTCCAAGGCACCTCATTTCTGCATAGATCTTTAATTCTGAGCTCGGGTATTATGCATCGTAGTTCAGTTTTGTCTATATAAGTATAATATATCTATTTATTAAGAGATTGAACGCTGTAAGCCATGTTGTAATACATCAAATGGACTTGCTGGTCCCACCTGTTAACCAGATATTAGAAGCTTCTGCCTAGACTGAGTCACCTACTCCCCCCCCCCCCCCCCCCCCCCTCCACCGATTCCACCCGCAGCCCTAACCCTCGTCGTCGTTCGATTTTATTGCAATTTATTTGCGAGACTTCGCTTTGAATTCGATCCATTGCGCTGCGCCCTCTCGACTTGCTCGTCTGATTCGCGGACTCGTTTTGGTTTTACTTTTTCATATTCTTTTTTTTTTGTGTATTTTGTATGATTTATTAAAAATTCATTTAACATGCGTTCCGACTCTCACGTCCTGCAGCGCACGTGTCCTGGCGCACGTTTTTTATGCGTTTCGCGTGCTTTTCCACTTTCTTTTTTTGTTACATTTTTATTTTTTATATAGTTTTTCTTTTATTTGTTGTTATTTTTGTTCAGCTTTTTAGTTTTCTCGTTTACAGTTGTCAACTGTTTGGGTTTTGCATATTTTATGGCCTTTGCTTTTCAATTATTTGCACTTGCATCTGGTCGCGTGTGTTGTTCGGTGTGTTGCTCTCTGTCTGTGTGTGTGTGTGTGTGTGTGTGTGTCTCACACAACAAACATGGGCGCAACACACAGAACATTGCATAGAGTTTAGACTTAGTTGCTTAGTCATGAAATATCGATGTGAACGTGAACGTGAACATGAATGTGAATGTGAATGTGAATGTGAATGTGAATGAAGTGAGTGACAGCCTGAGCTAGATAAAATGTATGAAAGCTATGAACTATGCTAGGATATACATAGAACCAACAGAATAGAAAAACAAGAAAAGCCAATAATATTTCTACAGAAAGAAATAAAATCGAGCACTTTCTTAAATCTCTTGCCTTGAGTCTTAAGGAAAATGTTGAAAATCCAAAAGCTGCTCATGCATACTTTTATACTTTTACTAGAAAATTCCAAGCATTTTGATCAAGCTTTAAATGTACTTGATTTTGAAGAAACTTTTTTCAAGTTTTCGTACTTAAGTGTGCTTTAATATGTTCGATAACAAAAATTAGACTCCTTTAAAATAATTTAACAAGGCTTTAAGGTGCACACAAATCAAATACAAGATAACTTGTATTTGCTCTTAAGACAATATGATACGAAAGTCCAAATAAAACAATATTTTTTTTCCACTTAGAGTTTTAATGTGCTTTCACAGCATGCTTGTCAAATTTTAAGATAAAAGCTTGCTTTTATATATTCCATTAGAGTGAACGGGTTTGCCTAAAAGCGCTTTTAAAGCAGCTTTAAATTCAATTGAACAAGAGCAATTGAGTTCGCACTCACTTAAAGCTCACTTAAAGCTCATCCACAGCTTTGATCTAGCTTTAAAGCCCATTAAACCCGGCTGCATTTAATCACTTTTTGAAATTACACCTCATGTCAACATGACTGCAAAATGACAGCTGTTTTAAGTGTTGGAAAGCATATGAAAGTAAAATAAAATGATATCTAGTAAATAATATAAAGTAAAGCTGTGGCGAGGCACAACATTGTATTAAATCCATTTAAAAAGTGGGCGAAATCAATTGATTACATTATCTCATAGCTGGCTAAGTGTTGCCACAGGCCATGAGTAATTTCTGTTTTATGTTAGGCAACACTGGCTTTTCTTGCTCTACCATTTAACTCAATTTGAGCAAGCGTGTGAAGTGTCTGCTGCTTAAAGACGTTAGCTTGAGCCCGTTTGCAACACGTACAACAACTTTGTAGCTCTAGAGACCAGACCAGAACGCAGAATATCCTATTAGCCATATCTCTGTCTATCCCGGCCCAGCACCCGCTGTTCTGTCTCTAAGTTTAAGTCGAGTTTGTTGTGTAATGTGTTAATTTTAATTTGCATTCAAGTCTTGTACGACGCTCGTTTGTTGTGGTTGTCGTTGTTTTTGCTTATTTGCGTTGTTCATTTGATTGAATTATGTAATTGTTGTCTAATTGTTAAGCACACACACACGCACACAGACGCACCCACGCACGCACGCACACGTCTACACAGCCATACAATGTCTAATGACTCCAATGAGACCCACCCGCCCGCACGTAACAGAGCCCTCCCCACCCCCAAAACCACCAAACCACTAAGACCCAACACATTGCTTTGTGTAACCCAATGTGTGCGTGCCTGTGTGTGTGCAAGTGTGTGTGTGCAAGTGTGTGCGCGTGTGTGTGAGTGTACTGCATGACACTGTCAGTGACAACACACTAATCGTTTGCCCTTTGCCCGTTTATCCTGCTACTCCTGCTGCTGTCGTCGTCGTCGCCGTCGTCGTCCTTCTGCAGGTATCAGCGGCAGCAGCGTCGGGAGGGCCTGCTGCCCAATGCGGACAATCTGACCTTTTCGCCGTCGCGGATCAAGTGCCACCATCCGAACTGCCCCAAGTACAGTAGTCGCAAGCCGCCAAGCATACAGGATCAGATGATTACCGTTATGGTGCCGCTCAACT
This sequence comes from Drosophila montana, assembly GCF_035044405.1. NCBI lineage: Eukaryota > Metazoa > Arthropoda > Insecta > Diptera > Drosophilidae > Drosophila > Drosophila montana. The sequence continues at coordinate 130,583 of NW_026998301.1, forward strand.
CCAACAACAACAACAATAGCCACAACAACAGCAACAACAACAGCAGCAGCAACAATGGCAGCGGCGGTGGAGTCGGCAGTGGAGGCGGCAATCATCATAGCCACAATCACACCACCGTGGCACTGGTTAACGGCATCAACGGCAGCACCGCCAGCGTCTCCATGACCCAGCAACAGCAGCTGATAGCGCCCAGTGCTGGTGCAGCTGGCGGAGCTGGCGGTGCAACGACCCAGGCGCAGCTGTCGTCGTCGGACAACACGGAACAGTCGCTGGGCGAGGGCAGCGCGGGTGGTTCGGGTGTGGCTCGTCGCAGCTCCTCGCTGAGGAAGCCCACCGCCCACCATAGCCAGAGCATACAGCTCAAGCCGGAGATGGCTGGCGGCGAGCAGAAGACAATTCTGCTCAAGCTGCCGCAACAGGTCATCGACTCGGAGCAATTGATCGTAAGTAGCAGTTAGAAGAAGCTGAAGACGATTAAGTGCCAAATCCAAGCTGTCCAAAAATAAACGATATGCACAAGCCAAATTTGTAGGCCACAAAATTCGATATGCCATGAGAAACCAAATACGATACGATATACAAAACATGATGTGACATACTAATACGATACACAATTTAAACTAAATCAAATACGATACACGATTATGATCAGTTGAATGTGACATACAAACACACGATCTAGCATACGATACGGCCAGACAATATACTACATACAATCAACCGATTCTAATCCCATATACGTTACACGAAATTTAATTTACCAAATACGATATGTACTCGACACGATTAATTATATTTCACATACCATATACGATATACCGCACGAAATACACCAAATATGATATACCATTAACGACATACCTCGACACGGTATTCGATAAGGCTTCTACCGACATTCACCACATACTTTATTACGCATATGATATAAACAGTATACGATATTCGATATACCATTATCAATATACCAAACACATTATGACATTTATGATATTATTCGCATTTACAATATTCAATAAAAACTGCTGTATCATCTACGACAGAGCGTATAACACATACGATATACCATGTACGACATACCACTTACGATATATCACATACGATATACCACATTCTGTATACCACATACGATACAAAACATAAGATATACAGTGTACGATATACCACAGACGATATGCCATGTACGATATACCACATACGATATACTAAGCACGGTATGCCACATACGATATACCCCGTACGACAATACCACAGACGATACACCATTAATGACATACGATATACCCTGTACGACATGCCACATACGATATTCGATAAATTCAATCCAAAAACCAACCCAACCGCAGCGAAGCGTTTCGTTCCGCTTCGATAAAAATTGCAAAAATATATTATCTCCACAAACAGACAGCCAATGTAATAATACCAGCTCCAATAATACTTTTGACAATCCACTAACTAACTTTAAAATGCCGCTAATAATGATCTTTCATATTTGTCATGAACGTTGCACAACTTGTAGCTGCAGTTGGGAAATTTAGGCAAGGTATTGCAATCTATCACAACTTAAATCTATAAATCCATAAAAGAAATATGAAGCGGGAGAGAAAGAAAGAACTTCGGCCAACCGAAGCAACCCAAGCAGATATATGGAATCGGGCAAATGAATTTAAACATGTTTATATTATTTCGTTTCAATTCATTTATCAAAATCAATTGGCTAACTAAAACGAAGAGGTTCAGCCACAAATCCAATCGAAATATATCCAAGCTAATCATACGCAGATAAAATGTTAAAAAGTAACACCCGTATATTAAACTATATATATTCTGCCAGGGGTATAAAGATATTATTTTTGACACGTCTCTGATCCAGGCAATGCAATTATTAAACAATAAAACCGAATATATGTATAAACAACCCCCTTCCGGCCCCCATGTCCATTGTTCTAATAGCCCCATTGTTGGAATGCCAATTAATTATTCAATTATTTGTTTCATTTCATTGCATATGTAAATAGCAATCGAGACTCGGTTAATTCGACTATTCTCCCGCTTGCCAACGAGATGGCAAAAAGATACAACTACAATAATGGGGGTCAAAGAGCGCAATTCCATAATATGCCTATGCATATTAGATACAATTAGCTGATACAAATTCAGAGCGCACCTTTTGTTCTGTATAATAGAACTTTTGGGCAGATTAACCGGACCTGTTTCTGCTATAATCCCACGAGACTCGATTAATACCTATCGTAATACACTAAATATTCTAAGTAGCTGGATAGGCCCCATTTTCCTATCGTGTTTCCATGTTTTTATGTAAATAGCAAAAACGATTTTCAAAACGAACCGTTTTCTATTATTAGCATAAGATAATTATATGAGATCAGATCTAGAAGAGACTTTATTAAAAATCGAACTTTAAGATAATGGAAATTTATCTAAGATATTGGAGATATTTAAATAATATCAAGTCTTCTTGTAGTTCTTTGTTTGCTTTTATTTATATGTATTTATGTTAACAATATCGCATGCCTTTGTTTATTTTAATACTGTATTTAGAAACCAGTGTTGATTAAGTCCTTGTGACACCAAAAAGAGCCAAGAGCAACAAAGTAACAAAAAGTTCAAACTAAAAATTGCTTTAAAATATTATCACGAGATCTAAAAAGAACGAACAATTTTCTAAAAAGAATATTTTGAACAATTTTTGTTTTTTTCATATTTAACTCCTTGAGAATGCTAGAACAAAATTTGAAAAATCTCTTTGTGCTCTTGCCATTGAAAGTCCTAAATATCTGTCAGCGACCAGTGTCCACTGTACAAAGCACCCATAGCTAATGTTTTCGAGTTATTTCAATTCTGAAATTAGATTAATTTGCAACTTTTTTCATTAAATATGGCAATAATTTGATCCAGCTAATGCTTGTTTTCCATTCCACCCGGACTCCCTCTCTCTCTCTCTCTATCCCCCAATCTCTCTTTGTTTCTCTCTCACTCTGCGTGTGCCTCTCTAGAGCCATCCGTGCACCTCGGGTTTTCTCAGTCCGCCCAGCTCGGCCAGCCGCCGGCCCTCGGTGATGTTCAATGAATACGTGCTGCTGCATACGCCGCCGGCGCTCAGCGGCGAACCGACGAGCAGTGGCGCCGCCGCCGCCGGTGGCGCTGCTGCTGCTGCCACAGCAACAGCAACAGCTACGGCAACAACATCAGCAGCAGCAGCAGCAGCGGCAGCGGCAACAACAGCGATTGCCACAGCCAGCAATGGCAATGGCAGCGGCAGCTGCAGCATCCAAGTTGCGGCCAACATGGAGAAGAGCAACATACACTCCACGGAGAAGATGACGCAGGCGGGCGATGGCATCTGGCAGGTGAGTAGCCAAGTAGAAGAGGAGGAGAATTTAACGAGCCTGTTCGCCTGTTGTCCGTTTAAACGCAGGTGAATCTACCGCAGACAATCGGCACCATTGCCAATCCCTACGCAGATTGCTCTGAACTGGGTATACACGACGCGATGACTTGTCAAGAGCTGTTAGCATTCTCTGTGGCCTTTTCAGCGGCATTGCCTACGGGTCAAAGCACGCTCGAATCATTTTACTCGTCGCTGGCCCGCTGCGATCCCCACACCGCCGAGGCGCTCAATAAGGTGCAGCAGAAGCGCGCCACAGCCGCAACGACAAGCGCTGCTGCAGCAGCTGCAACAGCTGCAGCTGCTCCTGGCGATACCCTCGATGCCGCCGAGCTGCCGGCCGTGCCAGCTACTATGAGCGTTGAGCTGGCGGCCGTCTCGGCGGCTGTGCCGCTGCCCATGCCCATGCCCATGCCCGAGCCCGTGCCCGTGCCGCATGCTGAGGCGCAGCTGCAGAGCCGACGCAAAGCGCAGCATTTGCCGCACAACAACAACAACAAGAACAAGAACAACAAGAACAACAACAATACCGGCGGCCACAGCCGCAGCCATGGCCAACGCAGCCATGGCCATGGTCATGGCCATGGTCATGGCCATTTGTCGCGCAGCCACGCCCCCACCGGCAACTATATGGAAGATTATGCGTGCTGCTACGATCTCTACCAGAAACGCGCTCTCCCCCCTCGACGAGCGACAGCGTCCGCGCTCGGGCGGCCTGCGCCTGATCATCGCCGTCTATCGCTGCCTGATGCGCGTCTGCAGCTGGATACGGCGGTACATCAAGCGTCTGGTGGAGCACAAGTACTTCCAGCAGGGCATACTGCTGGCCATACTGATCAATACGCTATCGATGGGCATCGAGTATCACAATCAGCCCGAGGAGCTAACGGCCATTGTGGAGACCAGCAATGTTGTCTTCTCCGGCATCTTTGCCGTCGAAATGCTGCTCAAGGTGATTGCCGAGGGACCCTTTCGCTACATAGCCAATGGCTTTAATGTCTTTGATGGCATCATTGTCATACTCAGGTGAGACGCGCCGCCCATTCCCAGCATACATATATCCCATTCTGACTTCTCTCTCTCTCTCTCTCTCTCTCTCTTTCTGTTTGCCTTGCCAGCGCCATTGAGATTTGCCAAACATTTGCGGGCAATGGCACGGGCGGCGGCGGTTCAGGTTTGTCCGTGCTGCGCACCTTTCGCCTGCTCCGCATCCTCAAGCTGGTCAGGTTTATGCCAAATCTGAGACGTCAATTATTTGTCATGCTGCGCACCATGGACAATGTCGCCGTCTTTTTCTCCCTGCTCGTGCTCTTTATATTCATATTCAGGTGAGTTCCACTGTTGCCACACGGCACAATAACACGCACACTCACACACACACACGCACACACACACACACGCACACACACACACGCACACACACTCGCACATATATATGTATGTGTACTAACAAGAACAAGTGCCTGGAGGCAGACGCCTGCCAAGGACACGCCCCTCCACCTCATGACTCTTAACAAAAACTAACCTGGAAATGAAAGATGTCATCTATATAATACCAAAAAAAAATAAAAGAAAGAAAGAAAAAAGAAAACAGAGTCTGGTGAAAACGCTGGCAAGAAAGGAAATTGAAAGCACAAATGAAAATAAATTATTGAAAAAAAAGAAGAGCAAAAATAAGTCTTAAAAAAGTCTTCAAGTTGCATACTTTAAGTGTAATAATATTTCGTCAAAGATTTTTAAGAAACTTTAAATTTGAAGGGAAAAACATAAAGTGAGCTTAAAAATATTAACAAAAATTTGTTATATTGCGATATTTAAATTAAATTTTGCGTGGAGATTCAATTAATACCTATTGATGGATGAGGCATATATCTAAGAATATCTGTTATATTCTTTTAAACCTTTAATCATTTTTATACAATTTTCTTTTGAACATATCGTTTGATATTTCCCCTATCCAACTTGCCAGCTTTTGCATGTAGCCAGAACTAAGCACTGCGATAAACCATTTAACACAAGAGAATCGCAAATGCTGAATCGAACTCAAAGCGACCCACAAAACCAGGTGACCGACCCGCTGAGTCGGTGAACCAGCAATTCACCAAAACAATCATCAGTTGAGTGTGTTTGTTAGCCCTTAGCAGTCGTTCACGACCCACGACTAACATTAAACAGCTCTTAGAGCTCCGATAATACGTATGTCTAGTAACTATCCATAAATACATATAGTTGCGTACCAATCATAATTTACACACTCTACGCTAGCTACTTAATCCCAATTAACAAAAAAGAAAAGAACAACAAACAGAAATACACAGATACTCGCCACATAGAGAACAGATCGTTCACACACACACACACACACTCACACACACATACACATTTGCGCTTGCATCAGAGCATATATCTATACGTATAGCTCTATGTTTTGCACAGATGTGTTTCTGCTCTATCTCTGTCTCGCTCTCTTTCTGTCACTCACTCGCTCTCTCTCTCTCTCGTTTCATACACAATAACACGCGCTCTCTCATCTACAACACATTCTCTACCGCTCTCTCTCTCTCTCTCGCTCTTTCGTCTACTTTTCCTGCGTCATGCTACACGATACACTCGCCCCCAACCGAACCAAAAGTAATATTTACAATACCCTGTACTCTATTTTATGCTCTAATACAAAATTTAAACTATTAAAAAAATATGTACCCTGCGCAACATTTGAGTAAACGATTGCGTAAGACTCACTCTCTCTCTCTCTCATTCTCTCTATTTCTCTCTCTCTCTGTCTTTCACTCACATACTATTTAACTGTCTCTGCCTCTCGTTTAACTTAAATGTATTCATTATCTTGAATCGTAGTTAGAATTTAACAGTCAAAATCTAAATCGTACGTCCAAGTTGAACCAGCTTAGTTACTCTTTCCAACCCTCTCTCTCTCTCTCTCTCTCTCATTCTGTCTGTCTTTATCTTACACAATTCGTTGCTGCCGTAAGTTGTCTTACACTCGCTCGCCCACTCTGCATTCCAAATACACTCAATACACACACACGTAAATGGCTTCGAGTGATTGTCTTCTACTTTGCCTCTCTATCTCTCTCTCTCTTTCTCCCTCTCTCGCTCTCTCGCCTACACACACAAATTGGAAATCGATTTTGAGCATCGACCAAGAGTCGTTGCATATCTTAAGGCTACCTCTCGCACACGATGTGCGCTCTTTAGCTCGTACCTTTCTTAACTTTCCTTTTTTTAACTAACTCGTTACTCGTCACTCGCCACTCGCTACTTGTCACTCGCCGCTCCATTCACGAGCCCCGAAATATACGCATTTGGTGTGCGATCTTAACTCTTTTTAAAGCTCGTTTATTTATTTTTTACTTACTCTTCACTACTCGCTACTCGCTACACGCTCCAAAAGTCTCGTTACAATTCATTTTCCAATTAACTTGGTTTGCTTTAATTTAACACAGACAACAGCCAGATAACAATAACATACAACAATTAGCTAGTTAAAGGCTTCGAAAGCTTCATTCAATTAAATTAACTAAATGTGTGTATTAGCTTTTAGCGTTTACCAACACTAAACTTGAAACAAACAAGCCACAAACACAAGCAAAGCTCGAAATTTCACAAACACTTTTGAACTTTAAAGCTCAGCCCACGCTTTTATTTTGTTAAATCACAACATGGATTACCCAACACTAGACATGCACCACAAATCTTTAGTTAGTAAAACAGAATCCGGAGACAACCACAACGAGAACCACCGAAACAGCGAACACTAGATCTAAAGACAACAACAACAGCAACAAAAAGTATATTGAAACTAAAAGTAAAAGTACTTTAAAGTCGTGTACGCTTATTGTGTAGTTGCAGTCGCTGCAGTTTGATAATCGTATTTACCATATACAAATTATATATCATAATATATATATACTTTATATATCTAATAATAACTACTCGTAACCAATATACTACATTCTCTTACTCGTACCACATGCTTTCTTTCTATATCTACTATTAATATTCGATTTTTTAAAAATACATCTTTACATATTACATAAAATGATCTTGATTTCGCAAAATACCAACAACCAAAAAAAAAATACTAAATACTTAAAATTTAAAATACAAAAAAAAGAAAATCGAACATTTTTACCAAAGTTTAGTTTAGCTTAGTTGCTCTGTTCTTGAACTAAAAGTCGTATACGTTTGTGTAGTTAGAAAACAAAAACAAAAAAAATAAAAAAATTTAAAACCAATCGAAAAAATAATACTATTTAAACAAGCACAGTCAGACAACAATATACAAAATACAAATGACATAGACCACCACGTGCCACAACTCCAATGAAAACAATGCAAACACAGAAAAGTCTAGCCTTGAGACCCAGACTTTCAGCCCAACGTCATGTACTCTAACAAATAACTTAAACAAACGCCTAAACTAAATGCCCACCAAAATAATAATAATACTATGATAAAAAAAAATACTAATACACCAGCGAATAATACAAATATTTTCTACAACTCCATTTTAGGCTTCAGCTTTAACTTTTCAGCCTTTACGCCCTTGGGCAATGTTCTTTTCTGTTTCACTTTTCGGTTCGGTTGTCCGATCGCGTGCGTCTGTATGGGTGAGCTTTCGAAAGCTCTCGCCTGCCCAGCACTACAGCTGGCCTTTAAAGCAGCTTTCGTTTCTGTACGTGAGCCGTGTCTGTGTGAAAGCTCACCAAATTTCAATTCGATTCCATTTTGAGTTAATGCAAGAATTCGAAAACTCTTTTCGTAGTGTTTTAAACATATTTTTTCAATTATCGCTCGCTTGCTGCTCACTTACAGTCACATACTTTCTCTCTCTCTCTCTCTCTCTCTCTGCTCTCTTTCTTCCTTAACTTTCTCTTTATCTCTCTCTTTTATCTCTCTCTCTCTTGATCTATTTCTCTCTAAAACCACACAATTGCTATACTATTAAATATTTATACTAAAAATGACTTTTAATCCAAATTAAACTAAACAAAATTGTATGCTAAAAATACACAACAAAAAACCCCAAACCAAAAAAACACAAAAAAAAAATAAATATTAATAATAATACATAATAAAAAAAAAAAAAAAATTTACAAGAATATTATATTATCGAAATATATATATATAAATGTATATCATATTATACTATATCAACAAATACCAAACCATCACTTTAGTATACTCGGCATGAATCTGTTCGGATGTAAATTCTGCGAGAAAATTAACGGAGAGAAGATTTGCGATCGTAAGAATTTCGACAGCCTGCTTTGGGCGCTCGTCACAGTGTTTCAGGTAGACCTATTGCTATCAGCATTTAAATCCATATATATATATATTTATATATACCACATATGTATATATTTATATAATAAATACCAATAAATACCACTATACGAATATGCTTAAATATATATATATATATACCACCTAAACTTATGCCAAAATGTAATCTATCGATAACTAACACTAAATGTTCAAAAACAAACCAAAAAGAGAATATTCTTAAAATACCAAATTGTAAGCATTTTGTTTTTCACTTAATTTTTGTGGCTTATGTTGAACATTTTTTGTTATATCGTTTGTTTGTTTGTTTGTTTGTTTGTGCGTTGACGACAATTCAACAATGTGCTAGGCTTGCCATAACCGATAACCGATAACCGATAACAATACCGATAACGATAACTTTTATTATAATTGTTGTGCTCTCTTTTGTGTTCCCAAACGCTTTCTTTCTCTCTCTCTCTCTGTCTCTCACGCTATTTGTCAATCTGTCTAACTGTCTGTCTGTGCTCTCAGTTCGTGTTCGTGTGTATATGCGTGCGTGTGTGTGTGTGTGTGTGTGTGTGTGTGTGTGTGTGTTTCAATTCAAATGTGACCCACAAAACGCCTGCAAAATGGAGAAATTTTCTGTTTTATTTTTGCCCTACTTTGCTTCCGCTTTTTCTTTTGTGTGTTTTCATTTCGATAGATTTATCGATTGCTCACGCGCTCGCCCTAATTTGTGGTGTGTAGTCACTTCGGTGTGGTGTTTATTTCATTGTGTTCTATTTCCATTTCGTTCCGTTACAACTCGTTGCAATGCCTGCTCGCCTGTTGACAATTAAATTGAAGCAACGAGTCCTAACAATATCGCATGCGAGTTATCCGTTGAGTTTCGTAGCAAGCAGCGCGCATACGCATGCAGTTCTTTTTTTTTTCATTTACTTATTTTGTTGATAGTTCAGCCTTAAAGCGATTAGCTAGTTTATAAGGCAGATATGTATATGCATACATTGCACAGGTAAGCATTTCAGTATGAAGAATCGCCTGCCCTAGCAATTGACTCAATCGATATTTCTTAATTTGCTTTTGGCTTGCTATCGATCAACGTGTTATCGACTCTGTGCATAGCACTCCCTGCCTGCTCTAGACACTCGCTGAACTCTTTACTCGATATACTTTTTACTCGTACTCGTTTGTTTGTTTTTATCGAATGTCACTCGTCGTTTGCCTCTTGTCACACAACTGCACATGAACACACACAGACACACACACATTTGTACACTATTTTTTTCTCTCTCTCTCACTCTCACTATCTCTCTCTCTCTCTCTCTGTCTATGTTTCTTACGATTTATTGTGCATACTATTCTCTATTCTCTAAGTATATGTCCTTTTCTATGTATGTATATATGGTACCTTTGTCTGCTATACTAGACTCTAAGTTGTATTCCCCCCTTCCCCCCAGCCACAACCCCAGCCACAACCCCAACCACCCCCCCCCCCCTACTCAGACAGACCAAAAATTTAAACACTCTAACACGCATACCAAACTCTTAACTCTAACTGTAAACTATGCCCTCTGAAACTTCAAACCACACACATACACACACACACACACAACCATATCACATAGATACATATATACATATTAGTACAGTCTCTAGAGTTTGTCAGTTCATGTTTGAGGTTCCCAAACAAAAACAAAATACCAAAAATACCAAAAATTAACAACCAAATATTTATGCAAAAAGAAAAAAAAAAACTCTGTAAAATACAATCGTTTTTTTTGCTCTGCTCAACTTTTGCTTAATAGAAATAAAAGACACACGCATACACACACACACACACACACACTAACATACATTCAAAGTATGCCAGTTCTATCCACTCTGTACAGAAAAAATGATACCCAAATCCCACAAAGATCCATGTTTCTTATAAACTTGGGCCCGACAGCAACAACAACAACAACAACAACAATCAACACTGAACAAAATACTCATGAAATTTGAAAATAAAAAAATCTTTATTCTTATTGATACGTATAAATATAACAGAACTGTCTCTATATACGATATATGTATATATTTATATATATACGAGAACAACAGACAAAAAAAATATATATACACATGCCAAAGCTTAAATACCCACACACACACACATTTACACACATATATATATATATATACCATTTTATATAAAAAGCAAGAAATCAAGAAAAAAAATCGAAGGGACTTTAGCTCCTCTTCGTGTACTACTTAATCTAACCTATACTCGTTTATATACTCATTATCGATTCGCAACTACATATACTACCTGCATATATATATACATACATATATATATATGTATATGTATATATATATGTATGTATGCTACGTACACATCTCTAACTATATATATGATATATATATAAAACATATATACGTATAAACCTACAGCATACTCGGCATGTATCTGTTTGGCGGTAAGTTTTGTAAATTTTTGGACGAATCCGGACTCGAACGCGAATGCACGTGTCCCGAAATAATCAGCCGACATCCGCAATGTGAATGCGATCGCAAACACTTCAACAACATTTTGTGGGCGACTGTCACAGTTTTTCAAGTAAGAACCAGCAACAAATCAAAACCAAAAACATCCATTAAGTACTATACAGAATATATACATATATATAGCTATCAAATTATACCTATACCACTCGTATACCCATTTATCTATCCACCTTCCAAGAACAGCAAACGTTTTAAGCAAAAACTAGCTAAAGAAAAACTACTTATATATATTTATATTTAAATTTATATTAATATTCATATTTATCTATATCCAAATCGTGCAGCTCTTCCAAGTTTATCTAGTTTTTTGTTTCGCTTACATTTCGTTCAAATAAACCCGTTTAGTTATAGTTTAGTTTATCCTATACACACATATATATATGCATATATATATATGCTATACAAAACTTTACTCGTTTTTCTAGCGATTCATTTAGTTGTTGCCTCGAACAAGTTGCTTCAGTTCTTGAGTTTTACTTCTTTCGTAACTTTTTGCTTAGTTTCGAATACTTTTTCAATCAGAAAGTAGTTTTAGCTAACTTTACATACACCCACTTGAACACACACAGTTATACACAGATGCACACAAATACGCACAGCCACAAATGCGCTTCAATAAAAAACATTTGGCCTTCCATAAGTATTCAACTCTTTTGGGTCAGCTTTAAAAATTGTCTTATCTTTCAGAGTTTGCTAATCATTTTTTAGATGAACTTTATGTGAGAGTACATTTTAAAGAGTACTCTTAAAAAATCTCATTTTCATTTTATGCCACTTTTTAGCAGTATTTATGAGCTGTTCCAAAAGAAAACAATAAATTATTGCATAAAATAATAATTTAGTTTTTAAATTTTTATGACTTTTTTTAAAGGAGTTCTTGTGTGAAAAGTACTCATAATTTTACTCAACAGCAATGATTTCGTATTTTTCAGTATTTCATTACCAGATCAAAGAAAACCTATTGAATATTTCAATAAATCTTTTCAATATTCCAAAAATGAATAACACCAAAATGCATTGATAAAAATGCACAACACTAGAAAGAGTACTCGAAAAGTACTCATAATAAACCAATGCACATTCTTGAGTATTTCAACAGCAGACCCAAACGTATATGAATTAGGCAATGCTCATAACTTAAACAAAAATTAGTTTTAATTAGAAAGAGAAATAAACGATTTCGAATTGCATTAAGAAGAGTTCCTATTGGGACTACTCGAAATGTACTCACAATTATGCATATGTACTTCTTGAGTATTTTTATTTTCAAGCAAACTTAGTCCGGTATTTGTCCACACTGTTTGGTGCAACAACCCAAGCAAACTCTCTCGCCCACACACACACACGCACAAACACTCACACACACACACACACACATATTAGAAAGTCGCTCTCTACGAAAGCGTCTCTTCCGTTTACTCCAACAATTACTCTGACAACGTCGTCTTTTTCTCTCCCTCTCTTTTGGTTTTCTTTCTACCATTTTCTTTCTCTCTTACTCTCTACATATGTTTCTCTCTCTCTCAGTCTTACAATTACAAGCACACTTTCACACACACACAGTACTCATCTGTAACATATGCCAATCTTTTCAGCTGCTAAGTTTTTTTGAATGCATGATTTCGCCTCAATTGAAAAACTCTTTTGTTTCGTTCCATTTCCCTTTGGTCTTTGCTTTTCACGTTCAGTCCAATTATGCGCTAAAATACCGTTACGTTTGTTCTATATAATCTCACACAGCCTTACATCTACATATACATATACATATATATAAATATATGTATGTATATCTATGCGATACTATATATATAAGTTCTATATATAAGATTCATATGTTTGGGCCATATAAACGCCTGGTGTTTACGTTATTTGGAACGCGCTTCGTTCTTCTGTTTTGCTTCGTTTTTTTGGCTTGTTTTCACGTTCCACCAATCCTTCAAGCTGCTGCTGCTTACTTCTTCTTCTTCTTCTGCCTCAATGTTACTTTTCTTTTTTAATTTTTTTTTCTTCTAGCTACCAATTCCCATTTGCTTTTTGCTGCTTTTTGCGCTTTGTCAAAAATAAAAAACATCAAAATTATAATAAAAAAAATAACTATATAGTATATAAATTCAAATTGCATATTACTCTTGTACAGTCACGCCCAAAAAAAAAAAAACATGTATATTAAATAAAATACCAAAAAAAAAAAAAAATACTCGTATTATATATGAAACCTTTAGCATCAAATATTTATTGGCACGTCGTCTAAAAAAAAAAAAAAAAAAAATATAAAAAAAATGTTCACTTTAGTATTTAAAAAAATTTGAATTTCTATGCAAGTTTTTTTTTGCGCGCCATGCAGCTTAAACGATTTTTATTTATTAATCCAAGTATTTTCTGGAATTGGAGTTTGTTTTTTGAGTTGAAAATGTTTTCGAGTGCTTTGCGTTGTTTTTTTTTAAGCGTTGTTTTAACCACACCACGAATTACGAGTATTCCTTGTGCTTAGATTCGTTTTTTATCTGGTTCCCTTGCGGTGCGTGTCTTTGATCTTAAGTTCCTTACTGTTTCGTTTGCCAATTGCTTTAACTGCGCTTTGGCAAGGTCTATGTTTTCGTGTTCCACTTAATATATACATATGTTGAATGTGCTTTTAATATTGAAGAATATACGAACAATAATAATAATATATATTAGGCATAGTTTGTTAAAATGATATCAGGGCATTGCGTTGTATTTGGATCGTGCTTAGAAGAGGCTCAATTTCAAATAAGAAGCATAAATTAATATTTAATTTGATTAAAAAAAAGTAAAAGTTAATTTTTTAACATCTTTTGAGATAATTTCTGGACAAATATTAAAAAAAAAACTTTAACTATTTGTCTATTATTTTTTTTATAAATTTCTTCTTAAACATTTTTTACTCTTTGAACTCTAGGAAAAGGAAAGTTTTTTCAATAGCTTTCGTGACAGATTTCGGACAAAAACAAAAAAAGGAAAAAAAATTGTTACTACTCTTAATTTATTATATTATATATTATTTAAAGAAATTAGGAGTATTTTAGAAGCTTATCCAAATATAATTTATACATTTACCTTTATATATTTGATTTGATAAAGTTTATTTTCAAAAGTCGTCTGCTTTGCTAAATATTTGAAGAACTCAAAGAAAAAACATTAACTCAAAGGGGGGCCCAGTTAGGGATTTTTCCAATAGATCTATATTATATTTTGTGTTTCGCCTGAATTCGTACGTTTAACTCCTAAGTTCTTAAGCAAAAGTTACTGAAAAGTAAAACCTAACAAGTTAGGCTAAAAAAGAGAAATACAAAAAGCAGCCTATTGAATAAAAGCTATATACAAACATATCATATATAATATACCTATGTATACGTTAACATATATATTGAATTTAATAATACTTATATAATACTCCAATAATAATATCTAACACTTTGGCGTTTTGCTTCTCCAACATGATGTGTTCTATTTTGTGCTCTCTCGTTTTTTCTTACATTTCTTTTTATCCCACACAAATGTTTATGGTATTTTTATCTTTTTTTTTACCGCTTCTTTCGATATACCAATATTATGCATATATACCAAAAATATATACATATATATATATATATCCAATATATATACAATATACAAACGTAAACTGCACCACGTTTTGCCGCCCGCAACCACCTGCAACTGCAACCAACCAAATAAACCAAATCAACCAAAAAAAAAAAAAATTTCGAAAAAAAAAAATAATCATCAAAACCAACAACAACTGATACAACAACATCTACAACAACCATCGTTAAAACAACAACAACAACAACAACAAACAACAACAAAAATGTTTCTAGATTCTGACGCAAGAGGATTGGAACGTGGTTCTATTCAATGGCATGGAAAAGACAAGTCATTGGGCCGCATTGTACTTTGTGGCTCTAATGACGTTCGGCAATTATGTGCTATTTAATTTATTGGTGGCCATTTTGGTTGAGGGATTCAGTTCAGAGGTAGAGTTTTGCCAACATCCACGAAACGAAATTAACCTTCAAAGAAATACCAAAATAATACAAAGTCTAATTGACATTTTTGGCCAGCCTGGGCATCGTTTTACTTCAACTCAATTTAACAAAAAAAAAAATCAGTTGAAACGTTGCCCAGGCCAAGCTGATCGATATGCGTTTTGATTGGCCTTAAAAGAGTCCACAAACAATATTTCAATTGTCGCCCGATTATAAGAGTTACTTGAAAAATCCAAAGACAAATCATTTAATACGATAAATTATCGATAACATATCGACAAGTTATCGTTAAGTGATGCTTGCAAACTTCACTCAATAATTCAGTCTAAGTCAAGATTTCCAAAATTTATTAAAATCAAATCGATTCGATCTTATTCGATAAACAATTGATATGCGACAATTGAAACATTGTATTCTGGCAGCGATAGCAGCTCGCGTGACTCGACAAACATCGATAGCGTTGACGAGAAAGTCTAATTTTGAAATTTTGATTCCCTCAGCGAAATGAACGTCGCGAGCGCGAACAACGCGAATTGGTTAAGAAACTGCGCGAAGAGACATTGGCCGAAAATTATAGCGATGGTATGTACGATGAATCACGCAGCGAAGCAGATTCATCGACCACTAACGATAGTTACTACGAGGTACGCAATCGCTGGCGCAGCGCCGAGGATGTGCGCAAGGTAAGTGCAAGAAAGAGAAAGCGAATGCTATACAATGACTGTAAGAGAGAGAGCGAGTGAAAGCAAAAGCTCAAGCTCGACTCTGTGGCACGCTTGAATGAGTGTCAATATGATTGTGAATGTGAATGTGAATGGGAGTGTGAATATGAGTGCGTGCGTGTGCGCCACAGAGTCTGTCACGGTATGTATCGTAGCCTATCGTCTATCGTCTATCGTTTACGCCTATCGTTATCGCCTATCGTTATCGTCTATCGTCAGCAACTGCAAGACTCCGCCGAGCTCAACATCGAGCCCAAGAGCAACATCCACCGCCAGCGCCTGCTGCAGCCCATCCAAGACTACCAGATCAACGAGATGCCCGCGCAGGGCGCCAGCGCCTCGGGCCTCGGCAACGCAGCCGGCTCCGGGCTGCTCGCATCCGATAAGGAGGCCGGCGGCAAGGCGCACGACGAGGCCAAGCCACGCGGCGGCCTCAAAAAGGTAAGTTCAGTCGCACCTCAAGCACAAGAACAACAACCACAAGAGCAACAACCACAACAAACACAAACACACAACTGCCTCGGCTCGCACCTACAGACATACTCGATTAAGGAACGACGCAGCGAGGCGCCACGCCTAACCAAAATGCGGCTCATACGCGATCCACCGCTCATCACAACAACGGCGGCCACGCCCCAGGACTCACCAAGCACCACCATGGAGCCGGGCATGAGCTTTCGCCAATGGGGCGAAATGGAGGTGAGTTTCAACTAACCAAACACCAATTTTACCTTAATGCCAGTGCATAGTAAAAGTTGTGGATCATTCAAATTTATCGGTGTTAGTTTTCAGTTATAATTGTATACAATTCAGTCAAAACTTTCAGCTACACCAAGTTCTACAAAGACTTTTATAGACAAGTTTTATCACTAATTTCGAACTGTCCTAACTTTGTCGAAAAATGTTCATTTTCTCAAGATTGATTCTGAATTTCCTTTAAAAATAATACCATACTCATGAATACATATATTCTTGAACACCTCAACAAGCTGAGTCATTCTAGTTCTGTCAGTTCGTCCGCGTAGATCGAAAAGTTGAAAAGCTACGTACTTGAAATTTGAAAAATGTTCTCGCCACACATCATACGCACAATGAGTCTATGATTTGTTTTAGCCAACTCCTCCTATTTTCAACATATCGATAAATATCGATTTTCAGATATTTGTTTTTTTGTGTAGATAACTCGAGGATTATTAGAGCTAGGTGCACCAAATTTGGTATATATCTTCTTGTATAGCAAATACAGATGAGTTATATTTATTTTTTTTTTTGGTATTGTACCTTCAATCTTTCCACCAAAAGTGTACAAAACACATTGTAAAGGGTAGAGTTATTTGTGCTTTGGTATATACACACTTTTTCTTGCCATATTTAAGCACTGAAAATTTCATAAAGATCGGACTATAAAGACCAAAGTTAATCAAGAACTCAGTGCTCATAGAGGCTGGGCTGAGAGAAGAAGAAGCGCAGCCGACGTAACGTGCGTGCGTCCGTCAACGCGCGCGCGTTTGTTTGTGCGCGCGTGCATGCGTGCGTGCATTCGCATGTAAATGTAGAAAGTATGGAAGGAAGCGTCGGCTTCGCTGTAGTTAGGGTATATGCTAGTTGGGCACACCCGACTTGAGCACTTCTCTTTCATTTTGACAACCTATTGAACTGTTCATTGTTATTGTGCCCCGCCCACACAGCCAGTGCCTCCATCGCCGTCGCTGCTGAAGCCCCCGAATATTTTCAGCGGAGGTCAGCGCACGCTGGACGAGGGAATACCGGCCATAGATCTCATACCGCCGTCTCCTGTGCTGGCGCACAAGCCGCTCAACATACTCAATGCCAGCCAGCTGCAGGGACATGTCGGTGCTGTTGGTGGTGCTGGTGGTGCAGGTGGTGGTGCAGGTGGTGGTGCTGGTGCCACAGCAACAGCTGCTGGTAGCGGCGGAGCCAGCGCCAGCATATCCAGCGGAAGCAGCAATCAGCTGGGCAGCAGCATGCACAGCGTCATCATCGATGACATCTCTAAGAATTCCAGCACAACGGCAGCTGCCACGCCCATCTATATGACCAGCATATCATCGACGGCGGCCACACTGCAGCCGCCAACGGAGAGTCGCAGCCACAGCCACAGCCACAGCTTGAATCTGTCGGACCTATCGCCGCTGACCGTATCGCTGACGGGGTCGACTAGCTCGCCGATGGGTGGAGCGGGCAGTGCTGCCTCCACGAGCGGCAGCTCGTCCAGCGAGCGTCTGCCGCTGGCGCCGCCCGGCGGCAGCTTCAAGCAGCGCTTCCGACGCTCCAGCTCAAAGAAGCGTCCGACTACGCTGCGACCCGACGACAACATCGGCGCGCCCGACGAGGAGGATAACCAGCTGAACAGCTCGGCCGCCGTTGCCGCTGCTGTTGAGTTCAGGCAGAAGGACTCGAACCGCCTGAGTCCACAGAACTCGATGCGCAGGCTCTCGAATACGCTCAGCATTGGCAGCGGCCCGGGCAGCCGACGCGCCTCCGCCTGCATCTTCAACTCGCAGGTCTATCAGAATCTGAGTCAGCCGCCCAAGCTAAGGCCCGGTGCCGGGCAGCGACGCATGAGCTCCATCGAGCTGGCGTTCAGCAAGACGTCGCATCTGAATCTGCACAATCTGGAGGCGAATCGCAAGTCGCTGTCGTACACAAACTCCAAGATCGACCTGGACAAATGGCAACGATCCTATTTGACGCTCAACGAGCCGGACATGCTGCAACAGTATATGGAGGCGCGCGACAATCGCAAGAACTCCATCAGCCACTACAATCTCAAGAAACGCCTCGAGGAGAAGGAGCTGCAACAGCTACAGCAGCTGCACCAGCAGCAAATGCAACAGCAGCAGCAGCAACCGCAGCTCGACACGCAGTCCCATACGCAGCTATCGCCGCAGCATCTGGCCAAGGAGCTGCAACTGCTGTCGATGCAACAACATTCCATGGTGCCCTGCGGTGGGGGGGAGCACGTCTCAAAGCTGCGGATGATCATACAGCGTCTGACGCCCAAGCAGTTCACTGCCGAGCGTGAGTCCTACTCCATGTACGTCTTTCCGGAGGATAACAGGTATGTCGTCTCGATATGATTCAATAATTCGTCGAAGAGCTTTAAGTGAGCTTTAAGAGCGCTAGAGGCTAGCTTTAAGTAAGCTTTACGTGCATTTTCGGGCAAGATCTGAGTGCGTTTTAGCCAAGCTTTAAGTGAGCTTTAATTTTCTATTGAGTAAGCTTTAAGTGCGATTTATACAAACCTTAAGTGTGCCTATAGTAAGTTTTGAGTGAGCTTTTAAAAGCTTTAAGAGTGTTTTAGGCAATTCTTAAGTGAGCTTTAATTTTCTATTGAGTAAGATTTAGTAAGCCTTAAGTTCGTTTTGGAAGAGGAGAACAGGTATGTCATCTCGATATGATTCAATTATTCGTCGAAGAGCTTTAAGTGAGCTTTAAGGGCGCAAGCTTTAAGTAAGCTTTTAACAAGCTTTACGTGCATTTTAGGCAAGATCTGAGTGCGTTTTAGCCAAGCCTTAAGTGAGCTTTAATTTTCTATTGAGTTAGCTTTAAGTGCGATTTATACAAGCCTTAAGTGAGCTTTAAGTGCGACTAAGACAAGCATAAAGTGAGCTTTTAGCCACAGTTAACTCCGATTTCCGTAAGCTCTTGGTGCGTTTTAGACAAGCCTAAAAGGAGCATTTAGTCACAATTAAGTGAGATCTTTGTAATGCGTTTTAGACGAGAATTCTGTGAGCTTTAACTCAAAATTTAGTACGATGTAGTTAGCTTCAAGTGCGATTTAGACAAGCCTAGAGTGAGCATTAAGTCATAATAGAATGAGATTGCAGTTAGCTTTGAGTGCGTTTTGGGCAAGCCTTAAGTGAGCTTTTTGTAAGCTTTAAGTGCGTTTTTGAAAAACGTTTATACACTTTTGAGTGCAATTTTTGCAACTTCACGATATTTTTCCATTGGCCTCTGCTCTGCTGTCTTTCAACATTATAACATAGAACCTTAACTAACTTTTTGTATTGATTCAATTGTAAACTTTAAGAGCTTTAAGATTTTGTTTATTTTTTTAAATCTTAAACCAGCAACCACAGCAGCATTTGATTGGGTAAAGCAAAGGCAGAGAATTGCTTTAATTTTAGCTATTGAGCTTTAAGGGAGCTTTAATTGTGAGATCAAATAAATAAAACTTGCTAAAGCTCGTTCAACTGAAGCCACTGCGGCTGTTGTCCGAAGTAGTTTATATGTCTTAAGTTTAGGGTAAACAAGACCTTGGCTAAACGAAGCCCTCAAAACACATTTCCTTTTCAATATAACCAGCTACCGAAATTTCTTATTTGATTTGCCAATTTTCCAATTGGCTTTTGTGATAGATTTCCAACCAAATTGACTGCACTCAACTCTGTCGCAGGCACTTTTGCAGTTCGTTTTCGTTTTCGTTTTCGCATTTCATTTTCATTTTGATTTTCGCAACGGAAATGCCGTAATTGAATTTCAACCCAGTTGCAACTCTGCTCGCCAAATACAATTTACTGTTAACTGGTTTGTGTTATTGGTGAACAGGTTCCGGCAGATCTGCTCGTGGTTCGTGAACCAGAAGTGGTTCGACAATGTTGTCCTGCTCTTCATAGCCCTCAACTGCATAACACTCGCCATGGAAAGACCAAACATCCCTCCAAGCAGCACCGAGAGAGTGTTCCTGGCAACGGCCAACTACGTGTTCACAGTCGTCTTCACTATCGAAATGTTCATAAAGGCAAGTGACCGCATATAAAATGCAAATAAAAACGCAACTTTTTCGCTGAGTGTATTGATTGTTTTGTTTTATTTGCAGGTTGTTGCCACGGGCATGTTTTATGGCCCGGATGCATATTTCACATCCGGCTGGAATATAATGGATGGATCTTTGGTTACAATTTCGATAATTGATTTGTTAATGTCATTGATTAGCGAATCGAGCCCGAGGATATTTGGGATTTTAAGGGTAAGTTTGTGGGCTGAACGGCAACAGGCACACAAAACCGCAGCATCAGCCGGCAGCTGCCAATCAGCCAATCGGGCAATCAGGCAATCGGTCGGACATGCCGCATGCCACATGCCACATGCCGCATGCCACATGCCGCATGCAACTGAATACAGCGACCCAACATGTGTGAGCCACTAATTCGACAACTCGAACCACGCACCAATCAAACAAATCAAATCAACTGCGTTTGTGCACGCGGATCCATTTACAAACCGAAAAAAAAAACAGAATGAAAAAATCGCTCGCTCGCTCGCTCGCTTGCTTTCTCCTGCCTTTCTCTCTCTCTCTCTCTCTCTCTCTCTCTCTCTCTCTCTCTTTCTCCTTTCCTTAGCTATCTACAGCTCTGTCAATTGGCCGTCTTTTAACATTGCTATCTGCCTTCATTGAGAAACTAAA
The DNA here is from genome assembly GCF_035044405.1 of Drosophila montana. Lineage (NCBI taxonomy): Eukaryota > Metazoa > Arthropoda > Insecta > Diptera > Drosophilidae > Drosophila > Drosophila montana. The sequence goes on from NW_026998301.1 coordinate 151,991, forward strand.
ACGTCTTTCGCCTTCTCTCATCCAACTCTTTCAATATAACTTTCCGAAATGCTCTCCCTCTCTCTTTCTCTCTCTCTCTCTCTCTCTATATATATATATATATATATATAAATATATATACATTTGTATATTTTTATGGCTATATTGTGTTTGAATCGGGTATTCGAATCTTAACTTAACATAAACCAAACCGATCTGCAGGTAAATTCTCGCCGCCTATATCATTTAATGGCAAAAAAAAAACAAAAAACAAAAATAAATTATTCGTACGTTTTTTTCTCTGTGTGTGTGTAGAGTCCCATTAAAAATGTTGATACCCTACCAAATGTAAATTGTTGGCTCACGCTCATATATTATATATCTGGTTGTATATTATATTACTCAGTAATATTTGCATTCTCTTAACCCTTGTCATGCCTCACCCAGCACATGTTTCAATTTATAAACACACCACAACATAACCTCACATTTTGTATTCTTACGAAATTAAACGCGCCTATCGGATCTGTAAAGTTAAATTCTATATAGACTATGTTTCTATTGAGTTGAAACTCCATTTTCCTGTTCCTGGCGTGTGTTTAAATTGGTTCCGATATATAAATTACCAGCAATAGTTTTTTCAACTTAACCTCACTTAGGACAAGTACAGCTTTGGTTTTATATTAAGCTTACCTTACATAACTGTCTGTCATGCAAGCCCGACCTTACAGCTCCGATCTGGCCATCCTACCCAATCTGAACTATTTACATTAATTATCATTGTTTAAGGCAACCCCGATTCGACCTCGTATTAATCGCTTAGTGCCTACAGAGCCTTTTGCATTCGAGTTGTTCACATAATGCCAGCCCAATGCCAATCGTTCCATCATTTCGATTAACCTTATTCCTATTCACAATTCCACTCGTTCCAATTATTGTTAGCATTATGCATATGCCATACTTCACATTGTTTAATCGTAGTCTCCTGCCATATCGTTTTCCCACTAGTTCCATTCGTTCCCACTCATTATTTCCACATTCCACATTGTGGAGCACAGCATGCACCATTCGTGCCAGTCATTTGTCCCCCTTTTCCCATAGTGTTACTTTCCATTATGTTTCGTTTGGCTTCTTTTCGTAATGGCCACCATTTATTTTGCTCACATTCACATCGTTCTCCATTTGCATAGCCGTTCCAGTTTCCAAAACGTTTCATTTGCATATAATTTCATAAAAGCCCAAGTTCTTGTAGCTGTATTGTAAGTCCGCTGCGCATATTCGCATCAATTTGTTCCATTACCATGCGTTCCCATTTTGGCTTTGCTTCTACCGTTTTTTGTTTCAATGCCAGTCGTTTCCGTTACATGTATCAGTTGCTGTTACCGTTTCAGTTGTTGTTGTCGTTTTTTGTTTTTTGTTTATTGTTTTTTGTTTTCAGTGGGTCAATGATGTTTAATCGGATTTAGATATACGTGATATGGCTGAAGATGGGATTAGACTGATCGCATTTTCCCAATTATTGTTCGCAGGTGTTTCGTCTACTTCGTTCCCTACGGCCGCTGCGTGTGATCAACCGAGCGCCGGGTCTGAAACTAGTCGTTCAAACGCTCTTATCGTCCCTGCGTCCCATTGGGAACATCGTGCTGATCTGTTGCACGTTCTTCATCATCTTTGGCATCCTCGGCGTCCAGCTGTTCAAGGGCACCTTCTTCTACTGCGAGGGCGAGAACATTAAGAACGTGCGAAACGCGGACGAGTGCCGTCGCATACCCGGCAACGTCTGGACGAATCGCAAATACAATTTCGATGACCTGGGCAAGGCGCTGATGTCGCTCTTTGTGCTCAGCTCCCGGGACGGCTGGGTGAACATAATGTATACGGGCCTGGATGCGGTCGGTGTCGACCAACAGCCGATTGTCAACTACAACGAATGGCGTCTACTCTACTTTATAGCATTCATTCTGCTGGTCGGCTTCTTTGTGCTCAACATGTTCGTTGGCGTTGTCGTCGAGAATTTCCATCGCTGTCGCGAGGAGCAGGAGAAGGAGGAGAAAATCCGACGAGCCGCGAAGCGTGCCCTGCAAATGGAAAAGAAGCGAAGGCGAATGCACGAGCCACCCTACTATACGAACTACTCACCGACCCGGATGTTTGTCCACAATGTGGTCACGTCGAAATACTTTGATCTGGCTATCGCCGCCGTAATTGGCCTGAATGTGGTCACCATGGCAATGGAATACTACAAGATGCCGATGGCCCTGCAGTATGCGCTGAAGATCTTTAACTATTTCTTTACGGCCGTCTTCATACTGGAGGCAAACATGAAGCTGGTGGCCCTCGGCTGGCGTTTATATCTGAAGGATCGCTGGAATCAGCTGGACGTGGGCATTGTGCTGCTCTCGATTGTTGGCATTGTGCTCGAGGAGCTGGAAACGAAAATAATACCAATAAATCCAACAATTATCCGGGTGATGCGCGTCCTGCGCATTGCACGCGTCCTCAAGCTACTCAAAATGGCGAAGGGCATACGGGCGCTGTTGGATACGGTGATGCAGGCCCTGCCGCAGGTTGGCAATCTGGGCCTGCTCTTCTTTTTGCTATTCTTCATATTCGCAGCGCTGGGCGTGGAGCTGTTCGGGCGACTCGAGTGCTCCGATGAGATACCCTGCCAGGGACTCGGCGAGCATGCGCACTTCGCCAACTTCGGCATGGCTTTCCTCACATTGTTTCGCGTAGCGACTGGCGACAACTGGAACGGCATCATGAAGGACACGCTGAGGGATAACTGCGATGACGCGGCCGATTGCGTGCGCAATTGCTGCGTCAGCTCGTTTATTGCTCCCATATTCTTTGTGATATTCGTTCTTATGGCGCAATTCGTTTTGGTGAACGTCGTCGTGGCTGTTTTGATGAAACACCTCGAGGAGAGCCACAAGCAAATGGAAGATGAGCTCGATATGGAGGTGGAGCTGGAGCGGGAGCTGGTACGCGAACAGGAGTTCGCACACGAGCAGAAACTGTGCCAGCAGCTGGCGGAGGCGCAGGCCAAGGTAATCGCCCCGCCACGCCCATTGGCAAAAGTTAAATCGCTGCCCAAGAATTTCATCTATAGCACACCGTCGCTGGAGAAGAAGTTCCCCAGCCCCAGTCTAACCGGCAGCTCGGCAACCAATCTCAATCAGACCCAAGCCGGCGCCGGTGCACGTCGTCAGACCGTTCAATATTTCAATCAGCAGCAGCATCAGCAGCAGCAGCAGCAGCAGGCACTTGGCCTGGGCCTCAGTCTGGCCGAGATGGGCGGCGCGCTGACGCCTCAGGCGCTGGGCGCACGGCTGGGCGAGCCCTTCGGCGGCGCTGTGACGGCAGCGGCAACAACCGGCAACGAGCACGGCTTGCAACTGCCGCCACTGGGCCGACGCGGGCGACGCGCCTCTGCCGCCGCCGGCTTCCGCAAGCGCGGCGTGCTGTCCAAGGAGCGCTCACTCGACGAGCAGGCCATCAGGCGACGCAACCTGGAGGCGAAGCGCACCAGCTGCGATTCGCTGCCCTGGGGCGGCGATGCGCTCGACTATCGTCGCGGCACCATATTCGAGAGCCTCGAGTCCGATGGCGGCGGCAACAGTCCCTCCTCCAGCTATGATCTGGACGTGCGTAGCATACGCAGCGCTGAGCTAACGCGTCCGCGTGACCACGATCTGCCGCTGGCTGTTCTCAGTGCGCCCACGCCCACGCCTACAGCCACGCCCTTGGCTATTGTAATGCCGACAACAATATCCACAGCCACAGCCACGCCCACGCCCACGCCCACCGTCACACATCAACAGCGACGTCCCTTCGGCTGGTCGCAGTCCGTGGATCAGAGCTGCCTGCTGGGCGCCGGCGGACGCAGCAGCCTGCTGCTCTCCGTGCCGCGCTCCATGCCGCCGCGCAGCCGCAGCGGCAGCGGCAGCACCAAGCAGCTCTTCAAGCAGCAGGCGCTCGACGAGGACGCCGATCTCGATGAGAATTCGCTGCTGCTGCCGGCAATGCCGCAGCCAGCCGCAGCTGCAACAGCTGCAACAGCTCAGCTCCCCAGCTCCGATGCCCCAACAGCAGGCGGCAAAGGCAAAGGCAACGCCGACGGCGACGCCGACGCCGACGCTGACGCCGACGTCAATAGTGTCGACGGCCCGGCGCTCAGTAAATCCGATTCGGCGGACATTATGCGCATCATCAGCGAGCGGCGGCGCATGGATCAGCGGGATCAGTGCGGCAACGAGGACAGCGACTACAACGAGCTGCTGCTCGTCAAATCGCCGCAGTCCTCAACGGACTAAGCAATCGCGCCCTCTCTTTCTAACATACACAAACACACACACACACACTTTGCTTTCAGGCTGGTTTCGTTCGTTTCACTCGCTGGATTCTAACGAGCTCTTCAACGTTCCAACGTTTCGCTGTGTCTAAAATGCTGAAAATAAAAATACTAAGCCAAAGCGCATTTAATCGATAACGATAAACGATAACAAGCAAGAGCGAAACGAGCCTGTTAGGTCACATAAATATACTTATACATATATATATATATATATATATATATATTTATAAATATATACAGATGTATCTTTGCTCTCTTGCATCAGGCTAGTTTCGTTCGTTTCCATTCGTTTCACTTGCTAAACTGTAACGAGTGTTTCAACGTTCCAACGTTTCGCTGAAAACAAAAATACTAAGCCAAAGCGCATTTAATCGATAACGATAAACGATAACAAGCAAACAGACAAACAAACGAAACGAGCCTGTTACATCTTGAAATATCTCCCTCGCACACAAACACTCGTAACTGTAGCCTGTGCAAAACTTTACGGAATTTTCCAAGTGCTCAGTTTGAAGGAAGCAAAACTAAAGCGTTAGCTCATAGGCGATAATGTTAACGATAACGATAACGATTACGATTACGATAACGATAACATTACTCACTAGCGTTAGGCGTTAACTGTAACTGTAACTGTAACTGTAACTATAACTATAACTGTAACTGTAACTGTAACTATAACTGTAACGATAACTATAATGTTAACCGTAACGATAACGATAACGATAACTACTCATAGAGCGTTCTCAATATGAAATTGTCAACTGTTTTTAGTGCAATCTACGGTTTTCATAAGTTTAGCAAAATCCAAATGGTATCAACAGAAAAATAATTGAAAAAACAAATACTAGAAATATACTAAAAGTCGTTGCTTAGAGTGTTTTCCGTTTCAACCAAAGCAGTAAAACCGAAATACTAAAAATCCATGCTGATTAATGATGATTATATACACAAATATATATATATATATATATATATAAATATATATATATACAAGCGTTATATACACAGTTATACACAAACTATTTAGAGTATATAGAGGCGTATATATATGTATATGGAAATTGTGAACAAAATATATAAAGAAAAAATCATCAACTCTGTGATTAGCTCTTAAAGTTTAAAACATTTATGAACATATATGAATATATAAACATACATAAGTATATATGAAAGGAAGAGAAAACCCTACAATATGCATACACAATATGTATGTATGAACACTGGAGTGTGTATATAGGAGCATCTCATATATACACATGAATGTTGTATGGTATTTTATGTAGTCTAGTCCAAAATGAAAAAAAAAAAAAAACCAAAGCTAACAAATATTGTTGCAGTATTCAGTCTAACAAATACATACACAATGATAAGCAATAGCAATTTTAGCTTGTTAAGATGGTATATTAAATTGAACTTTAAATAAAATACCAAAGAATACCAGACAAATACGAAAAATACCAAATGTTACATACACGCAGAAAATACTAAAAAATACCAAAAATGCATTGTTTATAAAAACGAATTTACATAGGTACTTAACACACTCTCACACACACGCACACACACGCACACACACACACACAGACGCGATGCTCTTTCGGACAATCTTTCGACTCTCAGCGCGCTCTCTTTCTGGCCTTAACCAAGCGCTATCTCTCTCTCTCTCTCTCTCTCACAGCTATCGCTGTCTCGCTCATTTCAACTAAAATGTGCCAAAGGAAACTAACACACACAGACACACACATAAAGTAAGGGTAATTAGCGTATTGTTAAATTTTTGTGTAGTAAAAGTAAACTCAACAAAAAACTTACTTAATCGAAGGCCCCACTAAAAATACTAAAGGCAGAGCAGCAGCAGATGCGACTATCCAAAAGTTTATTTTTTATATACCAAAACGGGCTAACGGGCTAAATACCGCATACTAAATACATAGTTGTTTTTTTTTTGTTTTTTTTTTTTAGTATTAACTGTAGCTATAAATGTAGTCAAACTTTAAATGATAATGTCAGGTGGGCGAAAAGTATATAATATAGTATTAGCCCGCCAATAGTTACGAAGTTCAAAGTTCTAAACACACACGAACAACTTTATGGCGCAGCATTTATAACAAGTAGTAGAAAAATAATAAGTACATATATAAACAAAATACTGTAGCAACTGCTCCCTACAAATAGAGTATAGAGTATAGAGCATAGAGCATAGAGCATAGAGTATATATATCTATATATATATATATATATATGTGTGTGTGTGTATATATATTGTATTTGTGAAACTATCAACGAATTACCATAAAGCTAAGCCCAAAGTCAGCTACGCTCTTTACAAAAAGAAAAACAACAAAAAAGAAGAAGAAGACGAAGACGAAAACTAAATATATGTCGTACAAGTTTAAGAAGAAGCAGAACACAAAACACTGTCAATTTCAAAGAAGAAAAAAAAAACACAAAAAACACAAACAATTGAATAGGAAAACGCATTTTTACACTCTTTGTAGAAGCCATTGGGAAAAATGTAATCGATAGATCGATAAAACCCAAATTTAGATAAACTTTTGAACACAACAATAACGAAAAACAAAAAGAGGAAGAAAATTGCAACAAATCGAACTTAGAAACTCTTAGCCTCTATCGGGCGTTACGAAACAACAACAACAACAAGAACAACAACAAAAACAAGCAACAAATTTAATTATATAATAATTTCATCTGTGCCTTTCTCTACGAATATATATATATATATATATATATATATATGTATGTATATATATATTTAACTCTTTATATATGTACACTATATAGAATCAAATTATGATATATCTACTGAATATTATATATACTAATATATTTCACATGTGCTCTTCTTTACACTCTCGCGCGCGCTCTCTCTCTCTCTCTGTGTCTCTCACTTTCTCACTCTCTCGCTCTCTTTGGTGAAGCTGCAAAAGTATCGAAATCGATATTATGTCAAGTCATTAAGAGTTGCTTCTTGATACTTTAAGCGATTCCGTTAGCATTATCGATCAATTTGCAGCCTAATTAATAACACGAGACACACACACACACGCAACACATAAACACACACACAGTTTACGTAACGTAACGTTTGCAGTAGGCTTAAAAGGGACGGATACAGTGCCCCGCTCAAGCAGTTCAAGCAGTGCAAGAACAACTAAAGGCACGCTCTGTCTCCAGGTCCGGCTCTTACACACTCGCTCTTCCACTCTCGCCTCTCTCTCTCTCTCTCTCTCTCTCTCTCTCTCTCTCTCTCTCTCTCTCTCTCTCTCAATAGCAAAGTATACACTCCTTCCTGTTATTGACAGATTTAACCAGCACTTTAACATGTATGCCAAACTAGTTTCGCATTAACTATAGCTGCCTGTGAATTTGATTCATCTAGCAAGCAGTTAAGCTAGCTACTCACTGTATTTACCAAGCAGTTCGAATTGCAATGAAGTTAGCCTGCGTTTAACAGTTAAATATTAATTTAGATTATTTCTTGATCAGCGCGGCTTGGCCTAAGCTGCATTCATTTTGAAACACTTTAATGCAAATTTAAATTGCAAATACCTGCAGCTAAATATAAGTCGCTGTCAGAGCTAACATGAACTTTGCCAGGAACATGAGAAACAACACGAAACTAAACAGCAAATGCAACTAACATACTATTTATGAATATAAGCAATAATACATGAGTAAATATAAATAAACACACACACACACACACAATATTAAGAGCTAAGCCTACTTAAAAAAAAAAACTGTTTTTAGGTTAATGTGCTGTAGTTTCGATTGTTTTGTTTTTGTTTTTGTAATTTTTTTAGGTAGCAGCTTGAGCTAACAAAATAGACATAAAACAGAGACACGCAAAATCGTAACACTTTTTTGAGAGCATGTAAACCCCATAAAAATAAAAATAACAAAACAACAAACACATAAAAACTATAAATTTTTTTTTGTCTTGTTGATTAATAATTAGGTAAAAAAGCCACAAAAATTAGACAAAACGAAAAGAAAAAAAATTAAATAAAAATAAAATAAACGAAGAGCTAAATATATATATAAGAAGAAAAAAAACTCTATACAATTTGGAACTAAGACCAAAACTATATGAATTTGCTTTTAGCCAAAGAAAACAATATGAAAAACAAACAAAATAATTATGTAAATGTTACAACAAATACCACAAAAAAGAGCGTAGAAGAAGAAATAAAAACAACAATCAGTACGCAGCAGCAGGCAATACAGAAAAGAAAAGAGAAGCAAACAAAAAATTGAGCACTTTTTCTAGCCTGTCCCTAACAAAGTTAATTACTAACTAAAAATATACACAAAAAAACTTGCAGTAATCACAGCTAAGAGATTAAAGTAAACTAAAAAAAAAAAAACATACATATATCTATATAATATGAAAATAAAACAGTTGTAAACATTTTGTTGCATAACTTTTGCGTTCAGCTGAAGCATCAGCAACAAAAAGCAAAATATATAATAATAATTACATAGTTATAAATTGGTTGAAACTACCGCAAAAAAAATTGCTCTACATATGCATACACGTATATACATACAGCACACACACACACACACACACACACACACAGATACACACACGTATTTCAATATGTATATAAGCAGAACAAAGAGCATTATGAATTAAACAGAAATTTTGAAAGAGAATATTCAATTTTGTTTGGATCTTGGCCTGGCGCCATCTATGGTCAGCGAGCAGCAGCTGCGCGCGTTGCACTGCTTGAGCACCGTTTGCAAGCAGTTAACTATGTACTGTCGCGTGAAATCTTTTGAATTTTGACAGTTTGGCGGCTTTCATCGAACCGTTAGCTCAGCTGTGCTCCAGTTTTTAATACCCTGCAAGTGTTGATTGAATTATGGGGTATATGCACACTTGTATAAGAGACCGCAGGAGTCAATAAGAGCATCCTATGCATGTACATTTTTTATTTTTATTTATTTATATGAATAGAAAGAAATTTGTGAAAAATTGGAATACAAATTTGAAGAATAATGTGAAGAATTTGCTAATGACGATTCTTCTGTGTGTCTTTAGGTGTATCACTTAAGTTTTCGACATGTCTTTGAATTAAAAAAAGATTTTTACCTTATACTTTTAAAGCAGATAGTTAGTCTATCTAAGCACATAGCTCGCTCTTTGAATTCATGGAACTCAGAGAACATAAGAGCTGGGGATACAAAAATTGGTATGCAGCTTTATCAATAAGAAATTTTCTCATATATACTTATCTTTTAAATAGATTGCAATCGCAAACATTTACCATACATATATCAAATTATCAATAAGAAAACACAAAGTTATCCAGCAAAAGTTTACGTTTGTTAAGGTAAGATTGCCCCAATTCCAACTGCAGGTATGCACATATATTTCAGTTTGCTTTAAATCTCAGTACAGGGTATTTAAGCGTCAAGCACACTTCTTATATGCATTTCAGCTTCTTCTTCATTATTAATGGGTAAGTGACATTGCACTTTTGTCACTCTCTGGCGCTTTGTCTTACTGTACATTTTCATTTTATTACCGTTACGCCCCCCTCCTCCCTCCTTCTACTGAGTAGCCATTGTGAACTTCGCACTGCTATTAAAGCGACATCCCGCAAAAGTCAAGTGAAAATATTTTGGCGCCGCTTTTGTAACAGCCTAGCCTCCCAACCCCCCCCCCCCCTCTTTCCCTTTTCCAACACTGACAGTCCCTTAAAGTCCCCCCCCCCCCCTTATATTAACTGAGCAGATTTGAGGCAATCTGCCGCTCATTTGGCTGTTGCCTCTGTGCGTTTGCGTTTTTAATTAACGGCGGTTTCTTCTATTGCTTCATGAAAGATTGCAAATGAAGTAATTATAAAGAAATGAAAATGAAAAAACCAACGACAAAATAAAACAAGTAACAGGCTTTAGTCGGGAGTTCCCGACTAGGGGATACCCTGAACACCAATTGCAGCTCGCACTAGAGCCAAACCAACAACTAGTCGATACTAAAATAATATAATATACAAACTGGTTTATTTATTTCATTTCTAGCTATGTGGTGGTAGCGAGGAGGTGGAGGTAGCTATAAAATGAAAGATACTTGATATATCTTATATATACTATTCTAGAAGCTACATCTCAAGTTTGGTGACTCTAGCTCTAATAACTTACGAGATTTGCTCAAAAAACAGGATTTCGATATCGATTTCTATCGATTACTTGGAAGCGAGGCAACTTATCGATTATCGGAAACAAACTCGTACTGTGCGGGCACAAGGAGGAGCTACATTCCAAATTTCAAGTCTCTAGCTCTTATGGGTTTTGAGATCCTTGCGTTCATACATACGGACGGACGGACGGACATTTCTAGATCGACTTGGCTATTGATGCTGATCTAGAATACATACACTTTATGAGGTCGGAGATGCTTCCTTCTGCCTGTTACATACATTTGCAAAAACATCATACCCCTTTTTACCCATTTTTAATGGGTTCAGGGTATAAATATATGTATACAAAAATGAGCGCCGAAGATGGCCAAACGTTTAAAAAAAAATCAGTTACGACGCAAGAAAAATTAACGGCATTTGATTCAGTTTTGAGCCACAGTTCGTGCAATTATTATTGCTGTTGTTGCGTGAAATGCGTTCATGGTCAAAGTGTCAAACGTGACGTAACGGTACACTATTCACTGATCCCAAATACAGAGCATAACGGATAGAGAGCGAGAGAGAGAGAGCTTAACGTATCTCCAGTGTTAGCAAGAGCAAAAGACTGCATTGCTAATCGATAAGTGTTTCAATTTAAATTTATCGAAAGTAACACTAAATATCGTTAAGTTAATCGAGCATCAACCTGACCCAATTTTCTTTAAGTAATCATTCACACGCGTTCGTCATAAACCAACTTACAGCACTGCTTGCAAGCGAACTGTGTTGCAAAAGTGCCGCAACATTGTTCATCAGTTTGTACAACTTTTCAGCAACTAATTAACATTTTGGTACAATGTTCTCTCTGCCAAGCGTTTCTCTCTTACTAGCCACAATCGTTGTTATCGAATTACGAACTAGCTATCGATCAATCGATTGAATATCGACTCTTACTGATTATCTTTTATCCGCTAATCATCTTTATATATATTGTACCCAAACATAATAGAACGATATTACTATTGAAATCGATAAGCTAACCGAATTCTCAAGGAAACTTGTATTAGTTATCGATAAATTGATAGACTTTCAAATTGACCTACAAAACATCAACGTATCAACATCATCAATCAATTGACAGCACTGCTTGCAGCCGGACAGTGTTGCAAAAGTGCCGCAACACGCGACGTTTTCGAATGTCACATTTGAAATTTGATTTTCACACATTTTGGTGAATTTGATGACATTGTCAGCGATTCCCCATTCCGATTACGCTAAATTCCAACGTCCCAAGCTGCGTGTGTATATTCGTATATTCGTGTATTCGTATTCGTATTCGTATTTGCATACATATTTGTATTCGTATTTGTATTTGTATTTGTATTTGGGCTTTAGTAGCACTTTATTATTTATTCACTGTTAAGTTGAATTTTAGCTGTTGTTCGGGCTTTTGGTTTTTATTTTGTTTCTTGACACTTTCACTTTTCTCATTAAAATATGAGACCGGGCCGTGCCGACCCAGCGACAGGTTTCTGCTGACAGCATTACAATACGAACACGATTACGAATAAACGAATATGAATACTTACATATGAATACGGGTACGAACAAGCCGTCAACCGCCCGCCGTTGCCCTAACCTTATAACACATGCCTGTACATATGTTTTTCGCTGATTTCATTTGCCCCCTGCTCTTGCTCTCTTCTCTCTCTCTCTCGCTCTCCCTCTCTCTCCCTCTCTCTCTCTTTCTTAGTCCTGTCATCTTCTTCTAAGCCTCTCGTTCTCTCAGCATTCAGATTCCTTAGTATTATAATTGGAATATAGATTGGACAATATATTGTTATAACTGTTTAGCTAAATCGTCTTGCTATCGCTTTCGTATCTTCCATGAGAACGCAGTGGCTCAGTCTGGCAAAAAGTTTTGGCAGCTTGATAGTTATATGTCGCCTGGCAGATACATAAGCCAAAGTGTCGCCTGGGAGATACATTAGCGATAGTTATCATCAAATTTTTGGCAAGATCATCGCCCAGTAAGGCGACTCCCTAAGAGAAAACAATACGAAAATCTCTGACAGTTGTTGTTATTATTATTTTTAGTTTTATTATCTTATTTTATCTTATTATTATAATTATTATTTTTATCATTATTAATACATTACTTAATATATTTATAATTATTGTTAGCGTTAGTATTAAAATTAATTATATTAGTTTTATTATTATTATTATTAATTTTGTTGTTATTATATTATAGGCATCCCCGACCCCGTATAGTATATATATTTTAGATCAGCATCAACAGCCGACTTGATATAGCCATATCCATCTGTCCATCCGTCTATTTCGTCTGTCTCTTTGTCAAAGGAACGATTGGTTAAAAAGTTGTTACTGATATGTAAATCATTTCTTTAAATATAGATAACTTGACCAAACTCGGGATTTATGAGTTCCCTTATGATCCTTAATATATGCAAAATCCTATCAACATCGAACCAATATTTCATATGGCTGCTAAAGGAAAGATCGGTGAAGCGTAGGATCTTATATGGCAAAGTGTTCTGTTTTCAAACAAACTCAGCATTTTCAAGCTTCATTATTCTCACATATCTGCATAAGGGAAATGTCATAATTTTTTTATATTATTATTTTTACATTTTTGACTTTTATTATTATGATTATTACTAATTGTTTCTTTATTATTAACATTATTATTATTTATTTTATTACTATTAATATTTTTATTATAATTTTATTTTTCTTATCAATATTATTATTTATGCTATTATTATTTTATTATTATTTTATTATCATTATTCAATTTTATTAAAAAATTAGGCTTTCTATTCAAAAAGATTTTATCCTATATTGTTTCTGATATGATATTTCGTTTTGAACTTATTTCGAACGTCTTTTCGTATCGCCTCATTATCTTCCCAACGATAGAGCTTAAAATAAATACTTACTTATTTACTTGCAGGGTGTGCACATACTTTTGTAATTCTGCTTCTGCTTCTTCTTCTTTTTCTTGATTTTCGAATTGTGTCAATCTTCATCAGAGCAGCTCCCCTCGCCAGTTAACCCCCCCCCCCCCTCCACCCACTCACACGTCTCGAGCGAGGAAACCAGTTTCCAATTACGAGCCGCCAGTCACCGAATTCTGTTTCGAATTGCTTCTGCTTCTGGTCACATCTTCCGAAAAATGCATTTTGTTCGCCCTTTGAACACACACACACACACGCACACACACACACAGCCAGGCACATAATTATGGAGAGTTCCAGTCATGCCTGCAGTTTTTGGCAGATTTTTTTTTCCTTATTTTTTTGTGTTTTGAGATCTTTAATAACTGGTTTTCGATTTCGGTGTTCGCTAACGGTAAAGCTAAAACTTCGCATTGTGTGGCTAAAACGTATTTTCCCAACTTTTCATGTTGCCTATTTGGAAAATTGAAAAAGCATTGCACGACATTTGGGGATTTGTTTTCAAATATTGCACAATGGGTTTTCGGCCGAAAGCGAGACGCAGCGAACGGGCGAGGGAGTGAGAGAGAGAGGGAGAGCGTGGGCTGGAAGACAACAACAACTTGTCGTTGTTTAAGTAGTTGTTGTTGTAGTTGTTGTTGTTGTTGTTGCTGTCTGTTTACAACTTCGCCCCGCATTGGGAACTGGGATTGGGATTTGTGCCCCAAGTCGAGGCTGAAGCTGCGACTGCAACACGTTCAGGCATGTGTGCGAGTATGTGTGTATGTGTGTGAGTGTGTGAGTGCGAGTGTGTATGTGAGAGAGAGAGAGAGAGAGAGAGAGAGTGTGTGTAAACGGGTCAACCGCAAACAGTTGCCACAATTCGCTGGCAAATCAAGTTCCTGCGCCTGTGCATGCTGTGTGAATCAATGTGAATAAGTGAGTGCATTCAACAGGCAGCAGCTAAATTAATTGCAAACATATCTCAATACCCCCTCCTCTTCCCAGTTGTAGATTAGATTAATGATCGGAATGTTTACTTAAGCACCTTAATTAGCAGCATATTCATTTGTCATGGTATTCGTGTTGAATGAATGAAATGAATAAAACCCTTTGCGGTGCATGATTGATGTGATTTGTGAATATTTTTTAATTATTATTTTTATTACAATCACTTAAATTTAGTTAATTTATTGATGGAAATCATTTAGTTAGTTTGAGTATTTTGGCTATTCATGCCATTGCCAATTGATTCGTTCACTCAATTATTTTATTCATTTGAATAATTGTTTATTGTTTAAGCAATTTATGAGTATTGTACTGCATCCTAAAAGGTCTGCTTATTCATTTCATATTCGTTCTTCTCTTGTTAAGTTGCTTATCCATCAGCTTATTCATTATTCACTCGTATTATTCACGTATTCAGTTGTTGATTTGTGAAGTTTTATTTTAATATTTGTGCATTCGAACGAGTAAATTTATTGCTCAAACTTCCTGATTCATTCACTTTGAGTACTTCAATTATGAACACAACATTTAATAGATTCGTTGATTCAATTGTTTTTTCAACAGTTGTATTTTTGTGTTTGATAAGACTCCCGCTATGATTATTCATTTGCATGGCCAACGTAAACCTAATACAGAGCATTCATTCACTTTTTCTTGACTGAATGAGTATTTATTCAAATAGCCTGACTTTTCTTAGTTTTGAATTGTTTTTTCTCTTCTTTCTTTTTATTCATACATAGTCAATTAGTATTTGAGTTTCGATCAACTCAATTCAACTTAATTCAACTCATATTTGAATGCATTTATCTGCATTCATTCATTCATTCACAATAATTAAGTCACTTCTTCACATTTATTCACTACTTTGAATCTTCATTCTTAAATTGATAAATAAAGTTATTCGTTTCTGAATACATCTGGAATATTCAATTCGTATTCATGCACTTTTGCCTTATTCAGTTATTTATTTATCAGTTGAGCGAATTATTTGACTTAACTTTTCAGCTCTTATTTGTACTCATTTTCGTTGGGGGCTATTTTTCTTTTATTTACTTCTATCCAAATCCTTTAATTGATTCACTTAGTTATTCACATAGTCGCCAATTTATTCATTCGCGTTTGAATTCATTTATTTTGGCTCTTCTCTTTCTTTTTTTTTCTTTCCCATTTGTTTTTTTGCGGCCAACTTTTGCAACAGCAGCATAACATAAAACAACAACAACAACAACAACAATAGCTGCGATCACAGCAACAACAACAGCAACAACAATAGCGACAACGACATTCGTTTGTTAACAAAATGCTTATTACAACATCGCCGATGACGCAGGGCTTTTTTCTTCCCCTGTCCAGCAGCAGCAGCAGTAGCAGCGGCAGAAGCAGCAGCAGCGGCAGCGACGGCAGTCGTTGGCGCTCTCTTTTGTTTTGTGCTCTGCCTCACTCTCGCTCTCACTCGCTATTTTGGCTCTCCTATTCATTTCTTTTGTGTGTGTGTGTGTCTCTGTCTGCAGCACTTTCGTTGCGCTTGCCCAAGCTAACGGTAAAAATTTTGCACTGCCTGCGCTCACTTGCGCTTTCAAGCTGGCTGCGCTTGAGCTTGAGCCGCAGCTGAGACGCCGGCGCTGACGCTGACTGTGTGTATGTGAGCCTGAGCCTATGCTGCTGAGATTTTTGCAGTTGTTGCTTTTTGACTCTCGTGCTGCCGCTGCTGCTGCTGCTGCTGCTGCCGCCTGCGACTACCGCTGCTGCTGCGACTTTTTGGGCTGCGTTTTTGAAATTGTTAGCATATTTTTACAGCTGGCCAAGACGCGCAGCCGCAATTCGTTGACGTGCGTTCATGCCAAGCGGTCGTCGCTTGTCGCAGCTCCCAGCTAACTACACACACGGCCATCGTGCCCCGCCAACCTATAGCCCCCGGCTACCCCCATCTCCATCACTGGCCTCGCGATCGCGCAACGAAAGTAAAAGTGACGAAAAAAGAAAAAAAAAAAACAGCCAAAAATTATCCAAAAACGAAATACGAAAAATACGACAAGGAAAACAAACTAAGATATTCTAACGGTTAAAAAAGCTAAGCGGCGCTCGAGCAGCGCTTATTACACAACTGGCGCCCCGAAAGAGAGGAAGAAAAGAAACGAAGAGTTTTTTATGTGTGCTTTTTGTGTGATAATTAAATATCCGATTTTTCGCTTTGCCTCGCTGTGAAAATGATTTAAACAAAGTGTCCACAAAGAAATTTTTAAAAATATTAATAAAAAAAATAAAACGAAAAGCAAACGACACACATTTTGGAACTTTTTATATAGGTTTTTGGAATTGTTTATGCACACACGCACAATTTATTTTTATTTTTTTTTCGATATTTTTTTTGTGTATTTTGAGTGAAAGTGAAGCAGGGCAAGCGACGCGTCGAACGTGCCCCATCAATTTGTGGGATATTTTATTTTTTATTTTTTTTTTCTGCCTTATTTAAATCATGCGCTTACAAGGCGCGCTGCGGCCGCAGCTGGTGATGCTGCTGCTGCTGGCGTTGGCAGCGACTGTCGCGCAGGCGGCCATCGACAACAAGGACAACAAGTCCTCGCCCATCATCAGCGCCGATCAGCACAATGTCATCAATTTGAGGCTGCACACGGAAAACAACAACAACAGCGGCAGCGACGCCGACGTCAGCTTTGATCTGACGCGCACGCAGCGACTGCGCGATGCGCTCAATGTTTTCGATCTGTCGCTGCTCGCGTCGCAGTGGCCACGCCTCGAAGCCACACGAATGCTGAGCGTAAACTGCACGAAGGACATGCGCAGCTATCTGCACGGCCTGACCGATTCCAAAATGTGGGCTGTGAAAAGTAAGTAGTAGAGTAGATATATAAGTTGGGTTTGATGCGATTGTAATTGGGAACAGTCGATAATAAGTTGGGGTTGATACAATGGAAAATGGGAATTATCGATAAAGTTGGGTTAGTTACAATAGCAATTGGGAACAGTCGGTAAGTTGGGCTCGATACAATGGAATCAGTTGATAAGTTGGTGTTGATACATTGGTTATTGGTTTGAATCGATGGAAATTGGGAACAGTAGATAAGTCAGATTAGGTTACGTTGGAAATTTTGAACAATCGTTGAGATGGTTTATTTACTATAGAAATTGGGAACAGTCGATAGGTTGGGCTCGATAGGATGGAAATTGGGAGCTGTCGACAAGTTGGGTTAGTTACGATAACAATTGGGAACAGTCGATAAGTTGGGTTTGCTGAAATATATCGAAGAACCAAAAATATATTAAATAATATATATATTATATGAATGTGGTTAACAGAACTCGTAACACTTGCTTTAACTTAACTCAGCTCAGAAAAAAGGAATTCTTCTTTTTAAATATATTTTAAGTTCCTACAAAAAGGCAGCTTGTCACAAGCATATTCTGAGATCATAAAATTCAGAGTCTTTCTGAAAATATATGAGAACAGCTCAGAAACAAAATGAGTATGAAGAATAAGAAAGTATTATAGAAGAAGAATAAGCTGAAATACTTAAAAGTGGAGACCCATCAAATGTATAAAATATTTATTGAACTGTTTGTTAATTTCAAGCTGATAGCTTCATAAATTGTATTTTTATATCGCAAAACCATTTAAAATGTTGTGAAAATATGCAAAAGGAAGCAACTGTGACCCTGTCAAGTATGTATATATACATATATTCTTGATCAGGATAAAAAGTTTAGTCGAATACGGAAGCCAAAAGAAGCTAGAGACTCGATTAAGCTCGGGATTTGATCATTTATTTTTCGATATCTCCCTCCACTTGCATAATATCGATAAGAATCGATATTGAAAAATGTTTGTCAAGCACATCGCGAGAATTATCAGATCTACCCACGCCAAACTTGGTCTGTAGCTTCCTATTAGGTATGCCCAGACTGAGTTTATGTCACTTCGTGGATCCAACTTCTAGAATAAGCCAGAGTTGAGGGCATCTACTAGTCGGGCAGGCTCGACTGGAGCGGAGCGCGCTCTGACTTGTTTAATCATATCTTAACGCCCTATATGGCGCATAAATACAATTTGTTGAGCATTTATTGGGCAATCCATAAAACTGGCGACCATTATCCATTATCTGAGCAATCAAGCAAAGTGCCAAATCATTTTCGATTAAGTTATATGCATATGAAATGCATCGATAGCTTTTGCATATATTCATATATTCACTTTTCGGTATACAGTTGTTTGTTGTTGTTGTTGGTTGTTGGTTGTTGCTCTTGTTGCTTTGGTTATGGAGAACTGAGCGCTGCATGTGAACGTGCCGTTTGCCGCGGCGCATTCTCAACATTTTGAGACTCGGATCTACATAGTTCGAATATGCATGCACCGCGGGCTGTCGACGCCAAGGTCGCAATTAGTTCTTGCCCGACCACAACAACTTGCAACTGCAGCAGCAGCAACAACAACCACAACAACAACAACAACAACTTGAAACAACTCAATTGTGCTTTTGGATTTTGATTTGTAGTTCGTTCAGTTTTCAGTTCGGTTCGGTTCGATTCGGTTTTGTTTTTGTTATTTTTTGGCAAATTGTTTGGTCATTATGTCAGCACCCGGTGTCAGCTTGAACAATGGCCCCTAACAGTATGGTAATTGGATATTGCCGCATAATGCAATACTGCAAATATTGTATTAAGGCTCACCGTTCACTACTGTCCAAAAAGTTAACCAACACTTAAACAAGCTGTCTAACTTGATTTCGTTACGCTCATGTTCTGTCTTGTCAAAGTTGAGTGGGCAGTTCATCTAACTGTTGACTGTACCTGATAAGATGGTTATGCCAGTGTTGCCACCTGGCAAATGCAACCTGCATCTAGTAGCATCTGGCAGCGCTGAGGCAGACAAACAATAAAACATATTCAATATGGCTTTAACCGATCAACTGAAGGTCGTGGCGTTGCCACATTTGACATTTGGTTGCACAGCAGTGTGGCTAAGCCAAATGAATTTCAACTGCCTGTCAGTTAACATGCATTTTGACAGGCAGCTGGCAAATTCGAGCAGTCGTTCGATGATGTTGCCACATCTTGCGCTGACTAGGGCCTAGAAGTCAGCTAACATGAACTTTGACAGCAACATTCAAAGCAACATTTAACATTCAAGCTTAGCTTTTTTTTTACTTTTAGCCTTTGGCAACACAGAACAACGAAGTCGGCGCGTGATAAACGCTGACAAGAGCCTGTTTAATCGCTAACATGAACTTTACCAGGCACCTGGTAAAAGTAGCACTGCTTGCAATCAGCTGCACATGCAACTCGCAGCAGCTGCAACAACAAATACAACAACAAAATTATGAATAAATGTTGTGCGACTAGTTTCTGGCTTTTGGTTGCTTTTTCCAAGTTTTTGGCTTGGTTGCGCCAGCGAGTGCGCAGCACGCCCCCTTTTTTAAACGCCCCCCACACACACACACACACACACACACACACACACACACACACAGGCGCGCACAACCTTAGCAAGTGAGTGACCAACTGACCAACTGACTGACTGAATGCGCGAGTGAATGACCAACTGTGAGTGTGTTGTCCAAGTGAGTTGCCACTCTTTCTGCCGGTTATGCAATCAATTAACACAAAAAGAGAAAAAAGAAAAATAACAAAAAAAAAAAAAAAACCGTCGAGACGAAGCGAAAACGAATGAAAGAAAACAACAACAGCAAAATTGTTGTTTCTTTTCCTTTCGGTTAGTTGCTTTCAAAGTTTCACTGCGTGTGACTAAAAATGGGTAATAAAAAATGTTTAAAATTATGATTCAAAGTTTGTCATTTTAACATTGATTCTACAATAAGATTGATTCATTTTTAAGCAATCTACCAGCTAACCGCAGCTGCATGCGCCTATTCAGCTATTCAGCTATTCATTCAACCGCATTCATTCATTCACTTTAACTGGCTTTTATTCTGATTTAAACGTTTTTTTATTGTCTGAACACATTGAAAGTGGATAGAGAGGGTATGCTTGCTTTCTGTCTAGGTATATAACAGGCAGAAGCAAGAATCTCCGATCTCATAGGGAATATATATTATTGGCGAGGATAACGAGCTGAGTCTGCGACAACAGCACGAGTTTACAAAAAGTTTTCGTTTGTTTTATCGATAAATGCTTCATAACTTTCTTAACTCCGATAAATATCGATTTTGAGATTTGGTTTTTTAAACATAACTAGAAAACTATAAAAGCTACTTGCACCAAACTTGGTTTGTGGCTTCTCGTCTACTTTTCACCTATTTCCCGCCTGAGAGGAAGCTCGACTGCTTGCAAAGGCAGCTTAGCACTGGGTGCAGGGTATCGGCTAGTCGAGCGACACTCTTGCTTGTTTTATGCTCATTACGTTTGGTTTTTGGATTTTTTATTTTGCATTTGATCACGTCAGAGTCTGAGACTTAAAAGCCGTGCACGCCAAGACCGGGCCTCGAGTGGCCAAGATCAATGGCCAATCATTATGGCCGCTTTACCCATTTGAGTCTAGCTTCAAATACCCGTACTCCACTTCGAATAGACCTTATTAACTTGGCGCTTTTATAATTGCATGTCAGCAATTAATATTGTAAGCATATCCAAAATTTAAAGACCTCAACATTTTTCTACTAATACAAAACAAAAAAGTAAAAAACAAAGTACATTTGTACTCAAAACTTAATTTGAGTACAAATCATAATCTTAAATTGAAAAATATACCAAGTCGGAGACTTTCCTTAGGGTCTTCATAACTTCTTTTTAATTAGAAATAGTTTTTTTCAGTTTTGAACATTTTTATAAATTTTTTTCAAAAGTTAAGAACTGGGTTAATGAGGGTTGAAATTGTACTGAAGGATCTGTTATAGGATGGATTAAAATCTTTTGTGTACAAAATAAAATGGGTCATATAAATTTTGGTGTGACTTTTGGAAGTAAAAAGTTCGTAAACGAAAAGTAGACTGAAAACTAAATTTTACTTTTCAGCGCGTTTTAAGCCAATAGCTTTAAAGGTTTCGGAAATATTTTCTAAAACGTTTTGCTATAGTTTATTGTTTTCAAAATAGAAGAAACAATTTTCCTTTAACTAGAAGACTATTTTTCAATATTAAAAAATAAATATTTTTGAGTGTAAGATATATTTAACTTTATGACAATTCTCTAAAATGTAACAAACAAAAATTCACTTAAAGCGATTCGGGTGTTTTTTTTTTGGTTTTCAATTTTATTCTTTATTTTTGGCAATTTTTTTAAATTAAGAAAACATGATGTGAATTTTTTATTTTTTTCATGTACATTCTGTAAAATGTGGATAAAACTGTTTTGGGGCGATTGTAAGATTTTATAGAGATAAAAATGTTTGGAGTATCATATAAATACTTTATTTTTTTTGGCGATTTTTTTTAATTATTTAAAAAGCTATTTTTAGTATCAATTCGTGTTCTGTTGAGTTAATGTAAATTTTGTATTTTTGTTTCAGTTATTAATTATTTTATTCTAAGATATGATAAACAAAGAAATTACTCGACATTTTATAACTTCAATGAAATTTTGTAACTTTGGTAAAATGTGGAGAACACTGTTTCTGGTTTTATGGCGATTTTCTAAGACTCGGCAAACAAATGGAAAATTTAATGGACACTTTTTAAGAAAATTGAGTTTTGAGCGTAGGTTCGGGTATTTGGAGAGTCGTGCATGCCTCATGTTTCTTTAGCGCGCCGGACTACGTTCTGACTAGTTGCCATTGTTGTTGCCGCTTGGCGCATTTGGTGGCAACTACGCTTCGTTGCTTTGGTTGATTGTGGAAATCGATTGGCCACCAACCCCCACACCCCCCCCCCCCCCCCTAGGCCACCCATCCGCTCAGCCCGATCGGCAGTGGCAGTCGAAAAGCTGTTTTGTTTTGGTAGCGCGCCTTGGCAGCTGGCGGCTTTGGCTTTGAAGGACAAACGTTTTAGCCATGGCTGGCTGCTTGGCTGCTTGGCTGCTTGGCTGGTTCTGGGCCGCACGGCATGTGTGTAGAAATCCTGGCAATGAAACGGAGCCAAAAGCGAAGTCCGCAAACGGAGCCGCTCTCATTTGTTGCTGTTGTTTGGCCAAGGCTTTCGTCAGCGTCGCGGCAAACAAATGTGAGCAGGCCTAAAGAGGAAATGCAAATGTTTGCTCGGGCAAGCCCAACGAATGTCGTGCGTGTGTGTGTGTGTGTGTGTGTGTGTGCTTGGACTGTTATGCAAACTTCCTGCTGGCGGCTTTCACGGTGCGTCTTGCCTGGAAACTTGCCGCGAATCGACCTCCGCTTGGCCACAATTGCAATTTGGCCAAATTAACGACTCGTTGGCTGACCTCGTCTTGCATTTCACTCGGCTGCAAAATTGGGCAAACGAAACAATAAAATTGAACAAAAATAGAAATATATATATGTATAAAAAACAAAAAAACTGAACTAATCAAAAGCCAAATTGTCGTTGGCCAACTTGGCGAGCCGGGCCGAGCTGAGCCGAGCCGTTGGCCGGTTTGCAAATTGGCGGCTCGTGCCTGGCCTGTTTTTGTCTTTGTATTTATTTATAAAGTAGTTGTTGTTGTTGGTCATTAGTTTAGACACAATAGCGGCTGGCAATTTTAGGCCAATATGCTTAGCCGACTTTGTGGCCAAGCAAGAGGCGTGGCGCGTGGCGCGGGGCGCAGCTACCAATTACAGTGTTTGTGCAAAATGAAACGTCACGCAACATAATTTCTACTGCTTTCCCATTGTTGTTGTTGTTGCTGCCAGAAAATGAAGAAGAAGCAGACAGGCACACGCACACACACACTCAGTAGTTGCACAACAAATAACAACAACAACAAAAAGCCAAGTCAGCCCAGTTTGTTGCTGTTGTTGTCTTTACACAGCCGCAACAATTGCAGATAAGCGTCGCCTGTCAGCTGCTGGTCAGACAGCCGACGCCGACGTCGAAGCCGACGTCGTCAGCGACAGCGACGCCAGCCGCTGAGCTTATGTAATTTAACTTTAATTTGATTGTTGCAATGTCTTGCAGTTTTTTTTTTGTCTTGTTGCTTTGGCGAAAACAAAATTATGGCCCAGGCAAATGTGCGTTCGCCTGCAGCGGCAGCGGCAGCGGCAGCAGAGACGGCGGCAGCAGAGACGGCGGCAGCGGCAGCAACAATAACGGTCAATATGTGTGGCAGCCACTTTCAACTTTGACCGAGTTTTTCCCCACTTGCTTCAGTTCATTTTGTCAGCTTTGCAGCCTGCCTCGCACGCACGCACACACACACACGCGCACACACACACGCACACGCACACAGAAACAAAAGACTTAGGCAACGAACTTGCTCAGCTCAGCGCGCAATTAACGCAATTTAACTGGGCACTTGATCATGAATTATGGCCTAAACGAAGAGGAGAAAAAATAAAAACAGTCTGTTGCAACTGTTGCAACGTTCATCTCGTGTTGGCTTCAAGTCAAGTCGCTATGACTTGTTAACAATTTTGTTGGGCCATCAAATGGAACGTTAAATGTTTCAATTAAACGCAAAAGTCATGCTAAATGTGTGTGACTGTGTCAGGCGCGGCTCGACTGACAGCCTGACGAGTGCCCAAAGTTTCGCCAGCTGTGCGAATGGAGGAGATCGTATGGAACTCTATATTCAGCTGGACTTTCTTTGGCTGAGCTATTATAGAAATGCCTGCCGAAGGAACTCAACTTTTGGCAGCAAGGATAGCTAAAATATGAGCCGCAGTTAGCTTCCACTAAGTACACGCCCGTGTAAAATTGAAACCCGTGGATCTCCACTTCTATTCATAAAATATGTTTCAAGTGCAACGATTAAGTAACGAAATGTTTGATACGGTTTCCTCCAATGTTAGATACAGGCTAAAGGAATTATTTTTCTTAAACCTATAAACTTATTTATTCCCCGATGAGTTCTTGTATTTATACAATTTTAGAGATATCTTGTACAGGCAATTTTTTGTAATTTCCATAATTTCCAATTACAAAATGTAACCTATTTTAACTTCAACTTTAGATTTAGGTTTTCATCATATTTTGATACAGTTTCTCTGATTAACATGGCCATGTTTTCGGGGATGTGTTAAGTGTGAACCAGTTTCTGCACGTTGCTTGGCTATTTGGGATGGATGGATGGATGGATGGATGGATTACATAAGCAGGGCTTATGAATGCCATATTTGATTACAGACACAATATTTGCACTTGACTTGCACTCTGGCACTTTTGGCAGAGACTCTGCCCAGATGACGGCACAGATTAACGACAATTTGATGTCGATGCGCCTGAAATGGAATTACGAGCTGCGAGTTATGTAAACTTGAGAGGGGAACCCATCAGCAGCAACATCAGCAGCAACATGAACATCAACGCCATCAGCATGATGTTGAATACTCGCATAATCCGTGTGCTTATGGCATACGGAATTGGCCAAGCTGAAACGTTATCGTAATCGTAATTGCCATCGTTTATCGTTTATCGTTTATTGCCGCAAATTGGGGCTCAAGTTTAATGCGACGCCTGCTCTTGGCTGGGCTTAGCTTTGACATTTTTAATCAAACGATTTCTATGTCGCGCTCGTTGCATTCCAGCGAAGGTCTCCCCACCCCTCAGTTCAATATAGGCATAAATATGCCTATATCTATGTACATAGCGACTATATAGACATAGTCGCAGCTCGATCGCCAAGTGCAAGTGCATTCTCGAGGCCTCGTTATGGCTTGGCCCCATTTTCGAATTTGACACTGAAACGCGCGGGTAAAAGTCGCTATTGAAAATCACTTCCGTTAGGTAAAAGCCGCACGTCTGGACGTGTCGAGCATTTGGAAATGCTTATGAAACTGGCCAACAACAGCAACAACAACAACAGCAACAAATAACAAACAACAACAACAATTTGCATGCCGCTCTATTTGGGGTTATTGACCATAATTGCATTGCGTTGTGGCCATTTGGCGATTGCGCATTTTGCGCTGGGCTCCCAAAATGGGTGCCACTTTTTTGTGGCGCGGGGCGCGGGGCGCGGGGGCGTGACAGCTTATATAACTGCGCAAATGGCCACAGAAATGGCAAAAAGACAATTTAAAGCGCCGATGCCAAAGGTTTTTTTTTTGTTCGCTCGCTTAAAATAATTATATTTTGCCCTAAATTGTTTTTATTGTTTTTTTTTTAAATAATTCAATGCAAATTTTCGCAGTCTTTTTGTCTATCGAATTTTATTTAATAGCAATTATGAATGCTTTTTTTTTATCTATTTTTTAATATTTTTATTTAATTTATTATTTATTTATTTTTATTTTTATTTTTTGTTCATTTTTAATTTCTTTTATACATTTTTTATGTATTCTCATAAATTTTGTATTTAGTTTTTATATTTTTGAGTTTCTTAATTTATTTATTTTATTTTATTTATTTTTTTATTATCTTTTATTTCATTTAATTAATTTGTTATTAACTTTTATTACATTTTTTATATTGATTTATTTTAAAATTTATTTTGTTCGAGTACTCGCAAAAATATTTATGAATTTTAAAAGCTTTTGCGCTTTTTTGATCTTAGAGTGGCCGCATACCAATTTTGGTTAGTATAGCCTTTACAGATCCCGAGTTCAACGAGGTTACGTAGAGGGAAAGGTAGAAAAAGACGTATTTTGAATATTTAAACAAGATTTTTCATAATATGCAAATTGCAGCTTAACATTTTTGTTGGGTTTCCTTTAAAACTTGCTAAACAAAATATTCTTTAAAGAATCAATAAGATGACAGAAATTTGGAATACAAATTAAAAACAAAAATTGTATTTGCCAGTTGAAAATTCTGATATATATATATGTATATACATAGATTAATTTATAAATCTCGCATCGTCAATTTCCAATTCTAAAGGCATTCGATTTATTCATTGATTATTGATGCACTATCCCTAATGACAGAAGTTTGCTAATGAGCGGCTCGGCAAATGGCACAGAAAAACAGATACAATTAATACATATTCACGTATTACATAATATATCCATGCATACATAGCATATATATATCGGGCCATTATTAGCTGTAATTGATTTACAATTGAAGTAAATTGTCGAAAACAAAATTTGTGCATTTTCATGATGACTGTTTGGCATTTGGCAGTTGGCAGTTGGCAGAAGTTTTGTTCACGTTTACAAGTTCATCAAGATTTGTAATTATTTTACGAAATTCCATTGCAAATGACTGAGGCAACGAACGCGATTAGCAGTGTTAATAGTGTTATTAATGGCACTGAGCGGCAAATGCAAATGCAGCCCTGAGCAAGCAGAGACTGCGTTTGATAAATCTTTGACATGCGCTCACGTATATATATATATATATATACATATATCCGATCCAATCTGGCACGCACATTACGCAAAACATAACAAAAAACTGACCATTGCCACGTGTTTGAGCTGAAGACAGAAACGCATTTGGTATGTGGTCGGGGGTGTGGGGATGGAAGGGGGGGACAGTGCAGACCCTGGTCAGGTGAAATACCAGTTAGTCATCAGTCAAGAGTTGGCCAAGCCACAAAACGGGTCGCCAATGGCAATGGCTGAAGCAGCTGCCGTAGCTGAAGATGCAGCTGACCTTGTGCTGAATCTCCGTCAGATATAAGAGCCGAAAACGTAAATGAAACGAAATTATAAAGAGAAATACAAAAAAAACAATCCAAAGACACGTAAACATGTGCTCTCCCTTTCTCTCGCTCGCGCTCGCGCTCTCTCTCTCTCTCTCTCTCTCTCTCTCTCTATCGCTCTTTGTTGCCCGCGAATTGGAGCACAAATTGCTGTCAATGTTCGCGGCGAAAGCGCCAGCGGCAACAGTTGCTCATAATGAAGCTGTGAATACTCATGTTGATGCTGTTGATGTTATACCCTGTACCCATTGAGAGTGACCCAAAAGGGTATAAACGTGTTGTGCAGAGGCGACCCAGACATCTGAACGCGTTGATCCCTGACACAACAGAAGCTACAGACTGGAAATATTCCTAAAGCATGCGCAGACCGAATTTGTCGTTTTGCTTTCGATAACCGCTATCGATAAATATCGATTTTGAGACATGGTTTTTTTTTGGCATAGCTCGAGAAATATAGCGGCTAAATGCACCAGACTTGGCATGTAGACTCTCGTATAGTATGCCTAGATCTGGAATAAATCACTTTTTGGACAACTCCGCTCATTCCCGCCCGAATTTGAAAAGCACCCCTCTTTAAAGTTCGAGCCTTGCGCCTTGGTATACACACTCTTTTTTATATATTCTTTCTGCAAATTTCATAAAGTTCGGTCTATAAACATCTGAGTTACTTGAGAATGCATGAGACCTATTTGGTGAGATTTAAGCAACTGGAATATTCGACGCTGGGTAACTCGTAGTCGCGCACGCCCGACTAAAACACTTTTGCGTAGCTCTTATTGCTGCTGCTGCTGGTATTGACAGCGTCTGTCAATTGTCTAATCTTTGGCAATGCCACTTGTGGGCGACAAAGCAACGGCAACAGCAGCAACATATTGCACTTGAACCCCAACAGCAACAACTCCCACAACAACAACAACAACAACTGAGACCAGCATTGACATTGAAACTCTGGCAAAAACATTGCGGAGCACGCATTGCGATGTCTCCGTTCCAAGACCTGAATAACAATTGTTGCTCGTGCGTTGCAAGGCAGCACCGCAACACCGCAGCAACTGTTGCTGTTGAAACTAGGAAGTGAACATTGCTGCAGATTTGGGTTGCAGTCAGGCGAACAGAGGCTGGCATATCAAGGCTTTGACGATCTGCGCTTGCCAAGCGTTAAATTGCGTGCTTTGCCTTTGATGTGACGCAATTAGGCGAACATCGCGAACAGCAACAGCAACAACAACAGCAACAACAACAATTGCCACTCATAACTCTGAATTGCGCTCGAGATGTGCTTGGCGAGATATTTCAAAATACCTCAACTGTTAAGCTCGAATCATAAAACTGATTAGCTCTTGGCACGTAATGCAAAAGATCTGAACACTCGCCGGCGGCATTCTAAAACGAATGGGAGCAGTTTTTTATTTTTATTGAACGTCTGAATATTAGGCTTAAACAGTTTTTGATTATAAACAATTTTTCTTAATTACATAAATTAAACGTACAATTTAAGGGAGTGGACGGGATAGCTTCTAATGAAGCTAACTCTGCTGATAAGTCGCTGATTTTTAAAAACTCAGACTTTGAACCAGCGAACTTCGGCTTGTTGGTCCGACGCTCAGACATGTAATCTTTAATATTTAAGGAAGCAAAGCAAAACTTAAGATTGAGATTTCTGGGCATTAGTTACACAATAGAGAACTGCATAAAAATAAAAAAACTTAAGAAATGTACTTTAAACAAGTACAAGGTGCTCTAGTCGAGAGTGCCCGACTAGCTGATACCCTAAATCTTCTTGGTGGCGGTAGCCAAAACTATATACTTGATTTGTATATGTTTACTATTCTGGAAGCTACATATCAAATTTGGTGACTCTCGCTCTTAAAAACTAAGAGATTTGCTCAAAAAACAGCATTGCAACATATCGATTTGTATCGCAAGCTATCGATTATTTCAAACACGCTCGTACTACGCGGGCACTAGGAGGACCTACAGCTAAAATTTCAAGTCTCTAGCTCTTAAAGGACCTGAGATCCTTGCGTTCATACATATTGACGGACAGACAGACGGACAGACAGACGGACATGGCCAGATCGACTCGGCTATTGATGCTGATCAAGAATATATACTTAATGGGGTCAAAGATGCTTCCTTCTGGCTGTTGCATACATTTGCACAAATACATTTTACACTTCTTTGCACCTTTTCAATGGGTTCAGGGTATAAAAACTAAAATGTTTGGACTTTGGTATTGAAGCAACTGGAAAGCGTTTTATTCGTCGAAAAAAGTGTTTTAACCCGCAAATAAATGTACAACACACGCCTTTAATGTTGACAGATTCCCCCTCACCCAAACTTTTTCCAGCTGTCAGTTTATTGACTCCCAAGTTCTAATGACAAAGTTGAACTTGGGATAATAATTTGCGATCGTGCCAGTGCGTGTTCGTGGATAGTTTAGCCCTAATCGCAGTCAAAGTGCGCTCACTGTGACAAGCAGCTGCTGGCAGTAAATTAACTGGGCCAGCAAAAAATATGCGACACTTTTTATACCCTGTACCCATTAAAAATGGGTAAACAGGGTATAATGTATTTGTGCAAATGTATGTAACAGGCAGAAGGAAGCATCTCCAACCCCATAAAGTGTATATATTCTTGATCAGCATCAATAGCCGAGCCGATATAGCCATGTCCGTCCGTACGTCTGTCCGTCCGTCCGTCCGTCTGTCCGTCTGTCCGTATGTATGAACGCAAGGATCTCAGAACCTATAAGAGCTAGAAACTTGAAATTTTAGATGTAGGTCCTCCTAGTCCCCGCGCAGATCGAGTTTGTTTCCGATATTCGATAACTTGCCCCGTTTCCAATTAATCGATATCGAAATTCTGTTTTTTGAGCAATTTCGGCAAATAATAAGAGCTAGAGTCACCAAACTTGACATGTAGCTTCTAGAGTATAGTATTTTTCATTTTATACCTATCGCCTATCAGAAGAAGTGGGTTCAGGGTATCCTCTAGTTGGGAGAACCCGACTAGAACCTCTTAACTTGTTTCTCTTTTTCTGGCGGGCTTACAAACTGCGTGTGCACCTTGAAAACTAGTCAAATAAGCGAGATAAAATTCTAAAAGAATGTAAACGCAAAGTCGCGTTCAATAATGCGTCGAGAATCGGAAAGATTACAAAATTGTTTAGATAGGTGTATACCCCGTGGCATGTTAGGGGTATGTGGGACTTAGAACATTGAAGATATCAGCTGCTAAGGAGATATTAGAAAAGCATTAGCGGATCTTTTCTACTTATAATAGATGGTTCTTCAAAACGACCTTTACTTTTAAAAAAAATAATAAAGTTTTAAGCATATAGTATTTGAAAAGACACAATCTTAACTTATCAAACAGCTCGATGAAGTTAATCCACTTTTGGGCTTATTATAATGCGATCCCAATGTAGCGATTAATTAGAGTGCACTTGAGATCTCTCTAAGAACAGAGAAAGGTGTTAAATTTTTTATTATTTTCTACACATACAGTTATAGAGAATACGAATCGAAAAGTATCTGATCTGACATATCTAAGCTATATAGAGCTATCGGTGATCTTAGCTAACAAATCGATTGTAAAGATCTTAACTAATAAATCACTTGGAACGCATCTGCGCCCACAAATCATAATCATCATCATCGTCATCATCATCATCATGACGCGCAGCTGTGTCTATAAGAAATGTGGAGTGTTTGTTAAAGATCGATCATCAGCAGAAGCTGCGCTTTTCGCACACAGCGTAAATTGTTTGCAAATCTGTTTCAAGATCGTAAACTGTCAACGAAATAACAACATCGAAACTCAAATAAAAATAAAATGGGTATTCTTAATTACAAATTAAAAAAAAAGAAAAAAGAATATAGAAAGATCTCGAAAATAAAATAATTATAAATATTATTAGAAAATAAAAGAAGGATTTAGAAAATATAATATTGAAAAATAATATGCAAAGATTTCGTAAATTTAATATTTAGAAATATTAAAAAAATATGTATATATAGAAGATCTCGAATATAAAATATTTAGAAACTTTATTTAAAAAGAATATAGAAAGATTTCCAAAATATAATATTTCCAATTTTTATATAGGCTTTATTTTACAATTTACAATTATTACAAACTTTTCTTAAGATAGAAAGATTTCGAAAGAGAATATCAATATTATATAAACATGTTCCTCCTTCTCTATAAAATCTGTTGAAAGACTTCAGATTTGTGCTTTATTTGAATTTGGATCTTTAAAGAACTTTCTCTACCCGGTGATTTTCCATTCAAGAAGTTTTTACCATATATTCGAGAAATAGCTTGAATTTATATTTAAATAGGTTCCCCAAAAAAAATCTGCTTATTAAAAGAACTTTTTACACACCTCTGTTGACATTTTCGTCGAGGTGCGTTTGGTTATTATTTGGAATCCACGGGAAGTTTGTCGAGATCTGTGGGTTCTTGAGAAAGACAGAGATTTGTCAACGTTGGGTACCTGTTTGGAATTTGAAGGAATTTGTTGATTCTACTGATTACGACGGCAACGAGAGGCAAAACAAACAGAATTTTGGGCACGGCCAGAAGTGTCATGATGTCGTCTTGGGGGCGGGACGCCCGGCCAAAGGGCCGGAGCACACGTAAAGCACATTAAACAAACTGAAGACTCAACTGTGACATGTAAACTATTTTTGGGCTGACCAAAAACAGCAACAGCAAACTTCATAAGCTGCTGGAAAAACGATTTAAATAACGATAATATATAAACAAAAAATAATATTAATAATCATTTTTTAATGGGTTTCCGAATGGTTCTGACGCACGTTTCTTGTTGCTTTAATTGCGTGCTTTAAATTTGAAACGCGTTGCAAACAATAAAAAATACACGCAAATAAAACGTTTGTTCTTGAGCTCTGTAACAATTGAAACTACGTCGGGTATATTGGTGCAACAGGCAGCTGGAATACATATACTCCAGCTATATAGCTATGTTCTATGTCCAGCTATACGCCTGTCCGTTTGTCCGTCTGTCTTGCTGTGAACACACATGAAACTGGGCAATTGCAATAGCTGGAGACTTGTGTTTGGGCCCCTTTCCACAGACTACTTGAAGTTGGAAGACTATACGCTGGTATCTACTTCTGTTTTCGTGTTATCGATAAATATCGATTTTGAGATATGGTTTTTTTTTTGCTTAACTCGAGGAATATAGCAGCTAAGTGCACCAGACTTGGCATGTCGGCTTTCGTATAGTATGCCTAGATCTGGAATATATCACTTTCTGGACAATTCCGCTCATTCCCGCCCGAATTTGAAAAACACCCCTCTTTAAAGTTCGAGCCTTGCGCTTTGGTATACACACTCTTTTTTATATCTTCTTTAAGGCCTGCAAATTTCATAAAGTTCCCACTATAAACACCTGAGTTACTTGAGAATACATGAGCTCTATTTAGTGAGATTTAATCAGCTGGAATGTTCGACGCTGGGTAACTTCTAGTCGAGCACGCCCGACTCGCGCACCCTTACATATTTACTTTTGGCATTTTTGTTGTAATATTTTTTATTTTTTTGCAAACCTTTCGCAATGGGCCGCGCAGCTCTATAATAATATTAAGTGCCAGACGACACTACAACTATTTGTTGTTGTCTCATTGTTGTTGTTGTTGTTGTTGTTGTTGTTTCTTTTTATTGTTGAACTGTTGTTTCGTGTGTTAAGCACATTATTTATGATTATTTTTGTGCAGCGTTTCATCAATCAAACACAACATTTCAACAGTTTTTTTTTTATATATTTTTTATTTATTTTTCTGTCGCTGTCATTTGATGGCGCCCACCGCGGGGCGTGCCTGTGCCCTGTCCGCCTCTCCGCCGCAAACTTGTTGAAATAGTTGTCATTGTTGTTGTTGTTGTTGTTGTTGTTGTTGTTGTGCTGTAATCGGTTTTAGTGTTAACACCTCTGTTGCGCAGGCGCCCCATTTCAGATAAACCCCAATGCGATAATATTTTTTGATTTTTGCCCAACCTCCACAGCCTGCCTCCAAGAGCCGTCCCTCCTCCCCCCTCTCCCTCTCTCTCTCTCTCTCTCTCTCTCTGTCTCTCGGTCAGTCAAGCCCGCTCTTGACAATTCGCTGATTGTTTTCAATTGGCGATTTCATTGACACTCAAGTGACAATGAAAAAATAGCCAAAAACAAAAAAAGCGAGAGAAATAAAAGAAATACCCACTAATCGAGCACAACAAGTGGCATTTTTAAGGCAACAAAACTCTGGCCATAAAAGCCAAAACCCGAGCCTCAAACTAGCCAAAAAAAAAATGAAAAAAAAAACAGCATATAAATCTTAGCGTAGCTTCCTATAGACAATATTGATTCTCAGCTAGACGACAATTATTTAACTAC
Organism: Drosophila montana; assembly: GCF_035044405.1. Taxonomy (NCBI): domain Eukaryota; kingdom Metazoa; phylum Arthropoda; class Insecta; order Diptera; family Drosophilidae; genus Drosophila; species Drosophila montana. Next base: position 185,510 of record NW_026998301.1, read on the forward strand.
ACAGTAAACACAAGTATTTAACGCATTCTTCACAGCGTGCAGGGTATGCTGCACATTTCTGCTGCGTATGTAACAAGTGCTATGCGAACTCAGCTCGAGCTGAGACTGTTTTGCTATAGCTTAAGCATATATCAAGGCCAGCCTGATATTTTTTTAAATAATATAGTTATAGAGGAATTGAACAGTAGTTGGGTATACAAAATAAGATAAAAAATATATAAACATATATATTATATTATTTACTGATATGTTTATATATCTATATGTATATACATTTTTAAGATATATATACATATACAAATACAGATCAAGAAGTCGAGCATTACATATATATATATAGTATCTGCTATCTGTATATATAGCCTCTGCTTTGCGAGGAAGAGTGTCTACTTTTCGACATGCCGAATAAAAGCAACTTTTTTTTTTTGGCCTAAAACAAATCAGCTAATAATTATTAAACAGAAGTATGACAGACGAAGTATCTATAAACAAAGCACGTTATTTTTAGTGGACAAACTTATTAAAATCATAAATACTCGATTCGCATATGCTGCGAATTGCGATTGTCTCTGGGATTGGAAAAACCAATTAGTAGGTGATGCTTAGCTAGAGAAGCTCTCACAGTATTATCTAAAGCAGAGCTTTTACCCGAATCGCTGCAGCTGGCAGCTTTATCATATAGGGTATACACAATTGTAAGATTAACTTGTAAAACGTTTTAAATATTCATGTTTATATGTGTATCTTGGTAGAATTACAAACAATCATACTACATATAGCAACTATATAGCTTAGTAAATGAATTGTTCTGGGATTTGAACCAGCGTACTTCTTGTTCAATTGCCCAAAGGTTCATCAAACGAGGACTCTTAAACTTATTACACCAATGTAGTTTCAAAAAATAACAAGTTATTCAGTTCAAATTGAAACTTAATGCATGCGTACAATCTTATATTATTATGTTTTTTATTATCATATATTATTATATTTGAAAGAAAACAGCTCGAATCTTAAGTTAACAAAGCTATTCTTCATTCTTTGCCCCTCCACGGCGTCTCGCTACGAACCATGCCCAACTACCTATTAGATATTCAATATGATCGTATGTATAAACGAACTACTAGACATTGTGGATATTTCTGCTTCAGACTTGGAATGAGCTCCATATCTCTTAACTTAGCTCCTATAAAATCCAAATTTATAATAATTTTATGTAACCCAAAACAGTTTGAAGGTTGAAAAACCGTTTCTTAAGTCGATCTTTTCGATCTTTCAGATTCGGTTTTAATAGATCGGTCAACAACTTTCAATTAAGCTAGCTCATGTTTATTGCTGATCTTAAGATTATGCCCCTCCCACCGTCCAACGCCCCTCAATGCAAGCCTCATTGACCGTGTCATTTTTTTTTTCTCGGATCTCGTTTTGTGGAGCAGAGACCTTGCGGCCAGACAAGAATTGATATGGGTACAACGGCGAGTACAAGCGAGACTTTGAGTACAAAGTACATGATAAAAAAAAATGTGTTTTGTCGAGCTGGGGTTAAACGGTAGTCATCGAGTCAGCGAGAGCGAGAGAGAAGACGCTGGTCCAAACGCTACCTGGTTTGGACTTTTTCCGGCTGCTGTTGCTCAGCTCCGGGCTTTTGTCATGTACATCGCGACGTTTACCTTGATGGGAGCCGTGTCTGTGTCTCTTTGGATCTGTCTTGCGGGTCTCTGTTTCATCAGTTGATTACTTTTGTCGGACGCTTTTGTTGAAGACACACGTTAAACGCTTGAATGACACGTTCAATTGAACATGAGACATCAAAAAAAAGAAAAACCAACTGAGAGCTAAATACAAATGAAATCCGACTAGTTAGAGGTCCCACAGATCTACGAAGACCTCAGCTGTTACCGAAAAAATGCGAAAGAAATAAAAAGAAAAAAACCAACCAGAGTTGGCCTAACAATTACATAAAAGCCAAAACAACAATGTCCCAAAGAGCCAACAGAAATCAAATGACCTCAATCGCAAATTAAATTGAAAAGAGAGAAAACAACAACAACAACAACAAAAACACGTTTAAAGTTTAAACATTACAAAAATGTGACAGAGGGCGAGGTGGGAAGCTGCGGACAGCGGGCGAAAGACAAGGGCTGGGAGCGTGTGGGAAATAGGTAACTCAGCAAGTCGAGAGTGCCCAGCTGGCAGATACCCTATACAGAAAAATATAAATCCGAATTATTGATATGCACGAAACTTGGCCTTTATATGCTACAAGGAAACCCACACACCGATAGTCTCTAAGATATGATTGAAATATGTATCGATATCGATATTTATCGATTTGGGGCGAACAAGCGTTGCCATCTAAATAGCTTGCGGTGCGTAGAGTATGCGAGCAGCAGCCAACCAAATTGTTTGTCTCCAGCTATTATCGATATTTATCGATACCTAACGATATTTATCGATTCTAATCAAATCCGTCCAGCTATCGACATTACTGAGCTACGTGCCGTATGTGCAAGATTGCAGTCTCTAGATCTTAAAATCGATTGCATGCTCGTGCATAGTTTAATATCGATATTTATCGATTTTAAAAGCACATGCCTATAGAAATCGCCGTGAGCGAATTAACGTAACAAATTTGTTGTACTTTTACTTGAGAAACTAGTATACACTTAAAATAAACATTTGATATATCGATAAATATCGATTTCGATAAAACACCAAGTAGGTCAACAAAAATCTTTAAAACTAGTAGTAAATCTCTGCGTCTGACTGCTTTCGAATGATGTACCTATCGAAATGGGTGATCGATATATATCGATTTTCAAGGATCGACTTAGACTTGAACAGATAAACGGTCTTGGGAATATTGACTAAGTTCCTGATCAAAGATATATACTGATTATGTTTACCTCTGCCTGTTGCTTGAGTGAGCACAACTTCAGCATACCCTACTTACGCAATTTTATTGGGTATTTAGAGTATCATTTAAATGGGTCACACTTTTGGCACACACATTTTGGCGGGCCGAGAATTGCCCAAATTAATTTATAATATTGGTTAATCAATTAACAGTGCGCTAAACGCTTAGCCAGGTGAGGAAAATCAGCTCCCAATTTTCACCCCACATCCCACCCCACCTTCCGCGGCCAAGTCTCCCCACATCACAACCCCCCCCCCCCCTTCGCCCCTCCTCTTGGCAAAACGCAATGCAGCTGCCCCGTGCGGATCAAGTTAAAACCTGCTCACGGTCATGGCCTAATGCAGCAACAAGCAGACTACTTCCCCTTTGCACAGCACCCCACATCCCCCCATCCCCCCCCTTACCAACCTAACACCAGTGCCCCCTCAGCACCGCTCGCGCTGCCTTTAATGAAAAAAAAAAACACGCGTAAATCTGCGTCTTGGTCAAGGCGAGCGCCAAAGGTGTTGCGTTCGTTTGCAGCCAGAAGGAAGCCAGCGCCACGCACGGCCCAACAGCTGGCATTAAAATTGTCAACCGAAATGCCAAAATGTCTGCAACAACAACGAACAAAAACAACAACCAACAATCAACAACAACTTTGCAAACGACAACAAATTGTTGCGCAGTCGCAGCTTCAGCTTCAGTTGCTGTTGTCTTAATACCCTGTGCCCATTGCAAATGCATGGAAAAAGGGTATTTCAATGTTGTCCCAATGTTTGCTACAGCCAACAGCAGGCATCTTCAAAACCCATATCTTATATATTTATATATATATATTCTTGATCAGTTAACTCCAGAGCGGGAGAGTTGAATGTTAGAAGGCAAAGCCTCCTTTAGCCCGCATAGATCAAGTTAAGTTCATTGCGTTGCCGCGAAATCGATAAATATCGATAATCAGCTGAAGGTTTTTGCTCATATCTCGTCACTCACAAGAGCTTAAGTCACAAAAGTTAATATTAAGGCTATCAAGTTGTGTGCGCTAATCAAGCATATTTTATCTTTTCCCCATGCCCCCAAAATTGAAAGAAAGCCGCATTTGTATAGGTATTTTCTTGGACCTAGATATATACACACATTTGGATGTTATATTTGTGCTCAGAAAATCTTAAATGTATTGGACAATAAATGGCTTAGTTATTTAGGAAGGTATTTCCCTTAATGTGGGACGTAAACTGAAGAAGAGGATCAGCTTGAGGCTGAGCGCTTGTCGCTGCTGATTGCAGGGTATCTGCTAGTCGGGCACTGCCGACTAATGCAACACCTACTTGTTTTGTTTTTGATGCTGTGAGCTTTCAGTTACGAATGCAGCAAACTGGTTGCGAACTGCCCAACTGGCAACTGGTTACAAGACAACTAACAACATACAACAACCTACAACAACAACAACAACAACCTACAACAACAAACGCATAGTGCAAATATACGTATTATGAACAACACAGGAGAAGATCACATGGCAAAGCTGAGCTGAGACATAAATTCACAGAGGTGCCACAGTGGGCAACATGTTGCAAGCAGGCAAACGGTAGGGCAAGGGGTGGGGCAGGTGTGGCGGGGAGGGAAGCGGGGCCAGCAAGCAACATTATATAATAAACAACAGCAGAGCTGAAGCAGCTGCAACTTTTTTATGCGCCACCAAAACGCGAAGACAAAACGCAAACAAATCAAAGACTGGCACGCAGACACCCTGTAAAAGGCTCTAAATGCCAGTAAGCAGAGAAAACGCAAATTACAGGGCATAACAATAAATTAAATAAACTAATTTTCGAGAGCCTATTTATCAAGTTTCTTAAGCTCAGCTCCTTTGAATGTTTGAGAGCTACAGAAAAATGTGCGGCTGCATATCGATATTTATCGATTTTAGAGCCATTTTATCGATAATAGGCTGAGAGCTTTGTGCCCAATATAACCTACCCTGTGTGCAGGGTATAAGAGCGGCAGTGGAGAGAGGAAGAAGTTGGAAGAAAAGGAGAAGTTGTAATTCGCAGAGATAAGTGTTCGATTTGGGGTCTTGGCTACTGTGAGCGCACATTAAATAATGCCCTTCTCTTTAAACATTTTCTTTATTTTATTTTATTTTATTTTATTTTATTTCATTTGCATTTTTCTTTTTTTTTTTGTATCTTTTTCGCAGTGGACGATGCTTCCGGCCATTATACATCCGGTTTCTTCTATGGCAACAATTATTGGATGGGTTCGTTGGCCCTTTGCGATGCCATTTACGATGGCTCGAGCACCATCGACAGCAGCAGCAGCAGCCCCAACAGCACCGCCAGCAAGGACAACAGCACAGCGAACAATGGGAATGCCAATGCCAACGGGAACGCGAATGGGAATGGGAATGGGAATGGGAATCGGAACAATGGACTGCCCTTTGCCGAGGCATATGCCGAGGCCTACAGCAGCGTCTACAATGCGCCGCCTCCGTTTCTGCCCGGCTTCTATGTGCTCAAGCTGCAGCTAAATGAGACGATGCCAACACAGGTGGTAAGTTGAATGTAATCCCTGACACAAGAAAGCAATTGAAATGCTAGTGAGTCATGAGAGAGAAGTGTATTATAGAAAAACGAGAAGTTAAAGTTCGTTCGAGCACTTCTTTTGGTTCATTGCCCAAATGAAAATGAACTAACTTCTCTTGCGGAGCATGCTTCTATTGCATGATGAAGCGAGAAGCGAGGATAAGTGAAAGTAATAAGAGCAGCGAGAAGCTCAGACTTCTAATTTTGTCGTAAGCTTAACAGTTGAAGCAGTCAATCAGCGGAAATCGCACAGCTTTGCCTATCGCAATAAAATATGATATGATTGCTTCTCACTTTAAGCTTATTTCCTTCGTTCATATTATCTATTAAAGCTAACAAAACGTTTAGAAGTTGGCTCCAATTGGCCTGAATGATCTGAGAGTGCGATAATTTGTAAACATAAATTGAAGTATTGCTTTGTAAATTCTGTAGTGGCGCTTCATGCTTCTGTTTGCTGCTCACGGCTAAAAATAATTTCAAAGAATTAATGTCAAAGTCAATAATGAATTGGGTATACACAAACTACTCTAGCGAGGCATGCTTTTTTTGGATTACGAAGCGAGAAGCGAGGTTAAGTTAAGGTATTGAGAGCAGCAAGAAGCGCATGCTTCTTATTTTGTCGTATATTTTACAAACGAAGATGTATCCAAGTAACTCAGAGCTTTGCTTATCACATTAAACAATGATAACTTCTCACTTCTTCGCTTCTCCCTGCTTCGCTTTAGCTGCTCAAGCATCTTTTTTTAATGATGTTCTTTATTTTTTGTAGCTGCGCACCATTTACATGGGCATGTGCCTGCCCTCCACCTGCAGCATTGCGGACGTGCATCGGATGAGCGGCTATGCGCGGCTGGAGCTGCCCAGCCGAGAGCTGCGCGTGCTGGACATACGCGTGCCCACGGACAAGGAGTTCAACATATGGTCGGACAAGACCTTCTGCCTGCTGATGTAAGTACCAAAAGCGACTGCGAGAAAGAAAGAAAGACGACCCAAAAAAAAAAAAAAACAAAATAGAAAAAGAAAAAGAAGAAAAAAACTCACTTTCAAAACTGAGCGTGAGGCTAGGCGCTAATGGCCAGCGTAAACAGTGTGTGCCCCTCCAGGCCGCGGGCGTGGCTGTACCCGTGGCTGTGCCCGTGGCTGTGGCTGTGGCTATGGCTGTGGCCATTAGCATGGGAAGTCGTGTGAAATGGCCGAAAATAATTGAAAAGCGAAACTGTCGACAGGGGGAACGGGACCACGCCCCGCATTTGTTTGGCCAACCTATTAACAGTCCTCCCTCCCCCCTCTAGCGTGGTATCCGGCATTGTGCTCGGCCTGATCTGCTGCGGCACGCTCTACGAGATCTACTTGACGCGCCAGCTGCAGGAGGCGCTGCGCCTGCAGGACAAGGAGATGATGAACAACAGCGAGACGAGCTCCGGCATTGGCTGCGCCTCCTCCGACTACAGCGACACGATGACCGGCCACGAGGACCCATTGAAGCAATCAATCAATCAATCCGACTCGCTGAAGCAGCTCGACCAGCTGGTGCTGCATCTGCCGCCCGCCGGCGACAATGACAGCGGCAATGGACACCATCACGAGCACGAGCACGAGCACGAGCACGAGCATGAGCATGAGCTCGAGCATCACGATCACGAGCGCATGACCGTGCACCATCATCATCGTCATCAGGGAGGCAGCAGCGGCAGCAGCAGAAGCGGCAGCGCAGTCGTTGGCATCGGCAGCGGCAGCGGCAGCAGCAGAAGCGGCAGCAACAGCAACAACAACAACAACAACAACAATAGCAACTCGGATGAGCACCTGGAGGGTCACCTGCACGAGCCAGAAAAGCTAAGCATCTACTCGGAACTGTTGCTCTCCTTCTCGGCCATCACGAACTTCAATGCGATTTGCGATCGGAACGTGGGCGCCGACACAATACCCTGCATCCACGGATTGCGGGCCTTCAGCATGGCCTGGGTCATACTGGGACACACGTGCATTGTTGTCTTCAAGTATTCGGACAACATGGAGATGCGCAAAGAGGTCGAGCAGAACTTCTTCTTTCAGGCGATCACGAACGGACCGTTCAGCGTGGACACGTTCTTCTTCATCAGCGGTTTCCTCATCTCCTACCTGTACTTCCGGACCAATGCCAAGGGCAAGCTGAACAAGCTGACCAAGGGCACTAACGAGTTTACCGCCGGCACTGCCCACTTTTTTGGCCTGGTCGCTTATCGCTTTATGCGTCTAACCGCCCCCTATCTGTTTGTGCTGGGCGTCGTCCAGGTGACAATGCGCTACCTGGCCGCCTACTCCATATTCGATCCGCCGACCATGGATCACATAACCTGCCCGGACTATTGGTGGCGCAACATACTCTACATCAATACGCTGTTTCCCGTTGATGAGATGGTGAGTGCCAGCCACTTGGTGTCCGATTAGACTAGCCTAATCCAAATCCCTCTCTCTCTCTCTCTCCCCCTCTCTCTGCCACTCACTCTCAATCTCTAGTGCATGTTGTGGAGCTGGTATCTGGCGAACGACACGCAGTTCTATATGATCGGCGCCATTATCCTGATCGTGGGCGTGAATCATTTTAAGCTGTCGGCAATCACCACGCTGGTCTTTCTGGTGCTATCCTGGATAACGACAGCCGTGATTGCCTTTACGAACAACCATCGTCCGAATACCGATGATCCCTTGGCGCTGTTCGACAAGATCTACGACAAGCCCTGGACCAGGCTGGGACCGTATTTAATTGGCATGGCCGTCGGCTGGATATTGTTCCGGACCAATTGCAAGATCCGTTTGCCCAGGCTGACGGTGGCCACCGCCTGGACGCTGGCCATGTTGAATCTGTTCGTGCTCGTCTTCGGCCTGTACCGAACGGATCTCTCGCAGTTCACGGCGGCCGCCTACAGCTCGCTGAGCCATTCGGCGTGGGCGCTGTCCCTGGCCTGGATCACCATCGCCTGCTCGACGGGCTATGGCGGCTATATCAATTCGCTGCTCTCGGCGCCCTGCCTCTATCCCTTCTCGCGCGTCACCTACTGCGCCTATCTGGTGCATCCCATTGTCATACGCTCCATGGCGCTCAACTCGGATGCGCCGTTGCATTTGGGCGGCGATTTGATGGTAAGTCCTCCCCCCTCTCACTCTCTCTTTTTGACTTTCTCTATATGTGTCTCTCTCTCTCTCTCTCTCTCTCTCTCTCTCTCTCTGGTGTCTTTACAGGTCGTCATGTTCTTTGGTCTGACGGTCGCCTCCTATTTCCTGTCCTTTGTCGTCTCGATGTCCTTCGAGGCGCCCGTCGTCACAATGCTGAAAATCTTGTCACCTAGTCGAAAAAAGCGTCTCGCCTAAGCCGGCGTCCTCCCCCCACACTATTTATGCGCTACTATAAACGAATACATATACTACTTTATAATACCATACAGAGAACACTTCTCCACACACACACACACACACACACACACACACAGACACATCTATCTATTCGAATGTTGTCTCTGTTTCCCCTCTGATTTAGCACATTCTCATTCGTCTCAAGCAAGCAAATGTCCACATATTTATAGCATCGATCGTTCATTAATATCATTCCTCAACTATTTCAATTTATTCTTTAAACCTCTGTTTGCTCTCTCTGCCACTCTTTCTTTCTTTATCTCCCTAACATTCCACAGATTTGTATCTATATATATTTTTTTTTGTTTCGTAATGTGTACATTTTAGTCGTCTAATTTATTCCAAAGGTTTGGAAATCTTGTGCGTGTCGAAAAATAATAATAGTACTTAATAGTAATAATTATATACATAATATATATGAAAAACATAAAACAAAAACGAAAACAAATCCACACACACACACACACACACAACTTTAGTACCTAATTTTACAAGTTCTTGTTGTATATATATATACTATATAATATGTAAAAACCTTTAAATAAAACTGCTACCAAATAAAAAATATATAAAAAACGGATAACTTCAATTTAAATTCGATTCTTATCGAATTAACTGCACGATAGCTGGTCACATTACTCAACGAAACAAATGCCCAATCAGGGCTGGCGAAAATTTATCTGATCTAAATAATTAGTTGTGCTTTGAAACAATGAATATTTGTAGTAGCCTTTCTATGCAATGGCTTTTAATAAAATGTTTGAATTTTGAAGCACTGTAAACAAGTTAATTAAAGAACAAAATTCACAAGTTTAAATCAGCATATTTTGTTGGCCCTCTGCTGAGTGTGGTGTAGCTCCGACAGTTTTTGGTATTTTTTAGTGCTTCGACGAAGCTTAACTCAATTAACGGTTATTTTTGCAACACATCAGTTGGAGAAAATGTAGAAAAGGTTGCGTCAGTTGTCATCATTGCGCCGCTGGATTAAAGCACCCAACAAATCAAGTCGAAATTAAAAAAAAGAGAAGCCCCACAAACATTTGTTTCTGTGTGGGGAGCGTAGCGTAAGCTCAGAGCCATTGCCCACTGTGCAACACCAGTCGGGAACGTTGTGCAACACTGAAATAGCTACGCCGGCATTTAGCGCACTTCGATGTGCATTAATTGAGAGACTTTTCCAATTTTCAATTGCCAACGCCAAACACCAGCGCCTTTCGACTCATTCGCATCCTCAGCTCAGGGCGTTGGCAGCACGGACATCCTCATCAGCTGGCGGCACACCGCGTCATGGCCATGCCTTCGATCTCGACGCTGGTGGGCGTGGCGTTTTTAGCCTACATCCTGCATTCCATATACCAAATGTCGCAGCTCTTCACGACGCTAAAGTGCAGCGATTCGCCCTGCTACACATCCTTCCTGGCGGAGCGGCCGCGGCTGCAGCTGGCGCTGTTCAGTTCGCTGACACGTAATCCGATTGCCTCGGAGGTGCAGGACTTGTACAAGACGAAGCGCTTCGATTACGGCAAACCCTTTGATCAGGACTTTAAGCTGGATGTGCCGCTCAAGACGCGCCGCAACGGCACGCTCTACTTGCATGTGGTGCTGGCTCTGGAGGGTGAGCCGCTCGAGTGGCGCACCCTGCGCCGCGAGGGGCCCACCGTGCTGCATACGCTCAGCATGTGCGAGTATATGTTGCCGCGTGCGGAGGCCTTCAATCTGCTGGGCGATGGCGAGAAGCAGTCGTCGTCGTCGTCGTCGTCGTCGTCGTCGTCCTCCTCATCATCATCATCATCGCCGGCGCCTGCCAAGTCGGCATCTGTGCCCGGCGAGCGGAGCAAGTCTGGTCTACCCATCACACACATACGGAGCGATGTGTACGTGACGCTGCTGACGGATCTGTTTGCGCTCTCGCAGGCGGACGTGCCGCCAGAGATGGCCCAGCTGATACGCGTGAATCGCATGCAACAAATACTGCCCATACTGCAGACGGACATGTTCAATACACGGCTCAAGGATCTGGTTGCCGTGACGAGCAACACCACCGAATTCACATTCAACTTCCATTACAAGCCCGTCGGCGTGGGCAAGCTGCGCCTGATGCTGCTCATGGAGCATGCCACACAGGCGCTGCAGACGATCGGATTTGCCAGCAAGGACATTGACGAGGTCAAGGGCATCTTCTCCGATACGAATGTGTACCTGCTCTGCGGCACCATCTTCGTGTCCAGCATACACGTAAGTAGCCATCATATATAACATTTAATTACTATGTATTTAACTGCTGCACTTGCTCCCTGCCGCAACAGATGCTCTTCGACTTTCTGAGCTTCAAGAACGACGTGTCCTTTTGGCGCCAGAAGCGATCCTACGAGGGCTTGTCCACGCGCACCACACTCTGGCGCGCCTTCTCGCAGATCATCATCTTTCTGTATCTGCTCGACGAGCAGACATCCTATCTGGTGCTGGTGCCCGTCGGCCTCGGCACCCTGATCGAGCTGTGGAAATGCAAGAAGATATTGCGGCTCGAGCTGAGCTTCAGCTCGTTCATCAGCCGCAAACTGGAGGAGGTGGATCAGCGCAACGGGCAAGCACAGCCCGCCGCTGGCCAACTGGCCGAGCAGCAGACGCAGCAGTTCGATCGGGAGGGCATGCGCTATCTCAGCTATCTGCTGTATCCGCTGTGCCTGGGCGGCGCCGTCTATTCGCTGTTGTATCAGCCGCATCGCTCCTGGTACAGCTGGACCCTCAACTCGCTGGTGAATGGCGTCTATGCTTTCGGGTTTCTGTTCATGCTGCCGCAGCTGTTTGTCAACTACAAGCTCAAGTCTGTGGCGGCTCTGCCCTGGCGCGCCTTCATGTACAAGGCCTTCAATACGTTCATCGACGACTTCTTTGCCTTCATCATCACCATGCCGACGGCTCATCGTGTCGCCTGCCTGCGCGACGATATTGTGTTCCTTATCTATTTGTATCAGCGCTGGCTCTATCCGGTGGACGCAACACGCGTCGATACGGGCATGGCCATTGATGAGACGCCGCCAGCCTCCAGGGGCACCGGCTCAGGGTCTCGCCCCAAGCGCGACTAAAGCCATGACATCACAATGCTAAGTAGCTGCATATTCCGTCGATTTGTTTAGCAAATAGTTGCAACCATTGGCTGTAATCAATATACCCTACACACAGAGAAACACACACACACACACACACACACACTCACCCATGTAAGTGTTTATTGTAGCAAATGCAAGCGCCTCCACTTAACATTTGTTTCCCCCCCTCGAATTTTTAATTGGTATTTTTATCCAATGCACGCCCTCAGATTTGAGTGCCCTTTCGGTTTGATCCTTCAGATAGGAAAGTTAAGAGAGAAATTAGAAGTGTCGCCACAAATTTGTATAACCTGTATATAGAGCAGGCGGAGCGGCAGGCATCATCCCTGGAGGAATTATAATTTACCCACGAGTTGGCTGACGCATAGAAGAAGGTATATTCTTGATTAGTCGGGGTCGATATGTTCATTTTTCCCGTTGCTTCGCAGACAAGTTTCCCAAGCAGGCAGTAAATATGTCTAGAATCGGCCAGATCGGACCACGATAACATATAGCTGTAGCTTTCGGTCGAAAATGGGTTTAAATTTGTCGAAAAAAAACGTTCTCTTTATACTACCAATATAAACACAATCTCTTGTTAACATCGGAACATTTTATTATATAGCAACGGTTGAGAATTAATATATTGTCTGCTTTTCAAAATATCCCAAGTAAGGAAAGTAAGGAGCAAAGTCCCATCATTAGAGCACATTACTAGATCATATGATATGGGAGTAGATAAATCTCGCACATGGTAACAATCTGTTGAGAAAAACATTGCTAATATAATTAATATTTATGGAATTAACCGGGAAAAAGTACTCGATACATTTCTTTGATTCTCATCAATGTCATTTGTTATCCTGAAATATCCATAAAGATGGCCTAGCATAAATAGAGGGTAGTCGGACAGTTACAGTGGGAACCACAAATGCTGCTTAAAATAATAATAATAACTATTTGCTGGACAATTTGAATAATGGCTAGCACTTTCCCAAGTTGGAGGATAAAAGACGGCACATCCAGTTAGAATATGGAATATTATTTTATCTCAAAGCTGTTCAGGGGTTTGTCTTGATTTTTTAATGGAACATGTTTATGTTCGGCGCCAAGCGACGATTTCCAACGTATTAAGCATTTTGATGGGCCCTCAGATACATTTAATGATCCTGACTGGGATACACTGGGGGTGTGCTCACATATTGATCTATTTGTATTAGGTTTTTTGTTTATTTTTTTGCAGCTGGAGCTGTGTTTTGTTGTTGGCAAAAAAATGATTTAATTATGTATAGTATATATAGTAGCATTAGAGCTTAAACTAAACTGCCGAAGGAAAAGGGAGTTTGCCGTGCCATGTCGTGCGGTTCGACAGGGATTAACAGGACACTCGCTTAGCCGTTACGTATGCCCAGGGCCTGCTCCAGTTCGGCGCGCTTCTGATTGACCTTGGTGAAGAAGTAGCGCGACACGGCCTCGTGCGTCCAGGGCTGATAGTAGAACTCGGCGCGTCGCTCCTCTTCCGGATTGCCCACCACATCGGTCATGAGCTGCGGGGCAAACAGTTTAGGGGATTAGAGAAGATATCCAGATCAAGCATATTTGTGTTAACTCACCTTAAGGTCTCGCGTCTGGCTGATGATCCAGCGATGGATAAACATTTGCGGATCCTTGGCAAAGCTGAGAAAGAACTCGCGATTTGTTTTCATTTGATTGATTGTATCGACGGTCTCGTGTATCTTTGTGTCCAAGCCCTGGATCTCCTGCTGGCTGGCGGTGCTCATCAAAAAGCTATTCATTTGGGTCTTGAGCGTGTCGTCCACCTCCACATCGATATCGTAGCAGGCGGTCTGTTTGTTCTCCGCGCCGCTCTCAATGAAATGATTGATGACAATCGGATCTGGCGGATGGAGCAGCGGATTCAGTCGCTGTGGTATCTCCGCAAATTTCATGCGCTGACAGCTGAAGATCTGCTCCAAATATTTGTCACAATTGATATACTCCCGCTCGTGGGCATCCTGCAGCTTGTGCGTCTTGATGTACTGCCACAGCGCCGAGATGATGACGGGCCGCGTCTGTGTGTGCACGCCCAGCAGCCGGGCCAGGCGCGGATCCAGTTTGAACTGCAGCGGCTGGTAGTCGAGCAGCAGCAGGATGGTGCAGCGCACATTGCGATCGCCAGGCCGTTTCACCTGAAACCCATCCGTTTCCTGTGTGGTGTGTGTGCGATGCCATTCCACCAGATGATTATCTGGCCCATACAGCTCCTTGTCCAGTTCGATGACCAGCGATTTGAAGAACGATGAGAATTTGCGCTTGATCTTTGTATTGGGATCACCCTTGCCGTCCTCCAGCAGACGCCCCTCCACACGCAGCTCCCAGGAGGCAACGGCGCCCTCGTCCCCATCATTGCTCGGCTCCTTACTCGGGTAGAATGTATTCGAAATAAAGATGCGCAGCTTGCGCTTTTGCTTCATCGGTCGCTTGAGCGCCTCCTGTATATCCAGGCGTTTGCGCATGATGGTAGCGTCCAGTTTCCGTTCAAATGTTAGTAGATCCATGTACGCCTGAGATTCCGGCACTAGGTCGCGCACCTTTTGGGGCAATATTTTGTCCGCCAATTTCTTCTTCTTTTTGGCGCCAGCTACAAACTCGCCCTTGTTGGGACCGCTGTTTAGGCTACGTGACTCCGCCGAGCGTTTGCTGCCACCGCCGCCGCCAGCACCACCGGAACCGCTGCCGCGCAATCCGCTCTGGAAACTGGGCTGGGTAGTGCGCTGCAGCAGCGCGGGGCCGGGGCCAACGGGAGCGGTAACGCTGCCGGGCACTGGCTGCGTTGTATTCGGATGTAGCGGAAAGCCGCGTGGCTGCACGCAAAAAATGAATGAAAAAAAAACCAAGAGTGAAAATTGGCAATTAATCGATGATTGATTTGCACTTACCGGGAAAGTGGTGCCGGTGACTGGTGGGTAGGGACGCATGCCAGGCGATTGGGGTGGTGGCTGGTAGCGCGACTGCACCGGCGCTTGGCCAGGCGCAAAGCGTTGCGACATTTTTAATTCTGCTTTGCGTTAAATTACTTGGCAATTGCTGCAGTTCAAGAAAATTACAACCTTTTTTATTACAACAACGCTGCGTCACAAAAAAAAGTCTGTAAAATGGCGTCGAACTTAGAGTTGTAATATATACAAAGTCGCTATCGATAGTTGGGCTGTTGAATAAATACCCACATATCGATGAGTATATATATATTTGCCGATACTTATACTTTAATGCTATTGCACTCTGCGTTGCTTCCAATCTCGTCCGGCGCATTTAATTTCTGTTACGTAATAGGAATTTAAAATCGAATTTTTCGGTTAAGATGTGGCTTGTATAATTTAAATCTATATTAATATCCTAAAATATATTTATTTCTTATCAATACACACCTAAGTGGTACATTTTACAAATATATGATAGTTTTGGGTATTTTATGCCTGCATAATGTCCGGTCACACTGACAGTGACTAGCGGCTTTGGCTGTCACAGTTTTATCGATAAGCACTCAGTTGCTTGACTTTTATTATTTTCATTTAATATAAAAGTTGAAAGTTTTTGTTTTCGTAACCAAAGCAGAGAAACGCAACGAGCATAGAATGGAGGAGGAATGGTGGCAAACCAATTTGCGTGAGCTGAATGCAAAGGGCAAGCGCATGGAGACGCTCACCAGTATGTTTACGAAAATCAACAAACAATCGGCCCTGCCGCGCCACATAATTGAGTCGCTGCTGCGTGCGCCGGCGCTCTACGAATGCGCCATCGTCGAGGATGCTGACAAAGAGCCGCTGGTGAATATGTCCACTGATTTTATAGGCAGCTGCCTGGACCAGCTGCAGCTGGACATGAGCGATGCGAATCTGCCGCAGCTGCTCAACCCCGCGCTGCATCATTCCAATCCCGCCCTGCGTGCCTTGGTGCTTAACAATCTGCTAAAGGAGCTGCGCCGCCAGACTACCGCCAGCGAAATACAGACGCTGCCCAGCAACGAGCTGCTCGTCTATGTGCTAGACGAGCTACAACAGACGGAGACGCAGTGCAGCGCCGCCGCCATCAACATACTGACCATTGTGCTCAGCCAATGGCTTAACGATGCCGGTGTCCAGTCCAAGCTGGTGCAGCTGCTGCAACAGAACGAAGTGGTACGCTGTCGCGCCTACGAGCTGGGAGTGATGCTAGCCAAGCGTAGCGCCGATTCTCTCAGCTCCGTCGAGTTCATACTGGATGCAGCGCTCGGCGAGCTGGACAACGATGATGTGCTGCTGCAGGCGAGCGTGCTGGAGATACTGGTGCCTTTGGCCGAGCAGAATCACGGCCTCAGCTATATGGAGCGACGTCGCGTCTTCGAAATCATCAGCAGTCGCGTGCAACGCATCGAGGAGCATCCGTTGGACACCCTGCTCATACCCAGCATCATGAAGTTCTTTGGTAAAGTGGCTGCAGTGCAGCCGCAAAAGATCATCGTCGGCTATCCGCACATGCTGGCCTGCCTGTTTGAGCTGCTTAAGTCCGGCGATGAGGCTGTCCTGCCCACGGCCATGGACACGCTGGCCAATCTGGCGAGCTCGGTGCAGGGCAAGAAGCTAATGCATGCCCAGTTCCAGCCCGCCATGCAGCAAACATTGCGCAAGTATGCCGACTACACCAAAAGTCTCTCGCCGCCGCTCAAAATACGCTTGCTCAACTCTCTGGATATCATCTTTACCCAGGAGACGCCGGCCAGCTCTGAGTTGAGGTGGGCATGAGTTGGCCCTTGGCCCCTATGAGTAGCTGGCACTGCCACTAACTGTTTCTATTCCTCTTCTTTGTTGTTGCAGCACCATTTTGAAGAACTGGTACGAATGCTTTGCCAGTGGCCAGCAGCTGAACCACATCATGGAGCTGCTGCATACACCATTTCCCGATCTCCAGCTGGCCGCGCTGGGCCTGCTGAAGACCCTCTGCCAATACCAATGGGGCATCAAAGCTGTGCAGGGCACAGCGGGTGCCATTGAATTTTTGCTCTCGCGTCAGCCCGATCTGCACAAGGATGTCAAGTATCTGAAGTGGAAGATTATGGAACAGCTGTCGGTCAGCAGCGAGTTCACGGCCACCGAAACGGTGCGCTTCACCGCCTACGTCAATGAGGGACCATATCATGTCCAGAGCAATGTCAACATTGCCACCGAGTCGCAGGGCAATCAGTAGCAACAGTTGCTACCACACCTGTCCAGGCGGACACCCATACCCGCATTCACACTCACTCACACACAAATACACAAGCCCTTAGCATTACAAGTTACTGTAAATGCACTCAACTTTTGAGGTTATTCTGCAGGCGTAACTGTGCCTGCATTTACAGTTGAACAACTTTTGAGGTTAGTTTTGGGTTTCTTTTTTAACCCAGTTTGAGAAATCCATTAAGAAACCAATATGTCTCGTTTTCTTTTTTGCGCAGCAAAATTCCAAATATATGTATTTAATTACACGTTTGTATATTTGATAGAATTATATTAAAATTTAACTATTTAGATCACATGTGGATAAAATCGCGCTGCACAGTCCCGTCAGCTATCTACAGGTAGCTCATATGCCTGTGCGACATGCGCTTGCGCCCGGATCCTCCAATGCCTCCGGCGCCGCCGCCCAAATGCGCCAAACTGACGCTCAGACCGGACTCGTAGCCGGTTTGCGTCTGGGAGCGCGTCTCATTGTTACCCAGCGAGCAGGTGGGCAGCGTGTGACAATATCGGCGCAGCTGCTGCTTAAACGCGGCCGTTGTCAGCGTGTAGAGCACCGGATTTAGCGCCGAGTTAACCGGCAGCACCAGCACCGCCAGCCAGGCGTACAGATCGGGCGAGATGGCACAGCCTAGAAGAGCACAGCATCACGTCAGTCAGACGAGCCCACAAATGCGAGCGAGTAAGCGATATTGGGTTACCTGACAATGCGGCCACCTTGACCACTATAATGGGCAGCCAGCAGGCGCAGTCTGTGGTCACAATGATGGCAAAACTGCAATGAAAAAGAAAAGCAAGCAAACATTGCAGTCGACGCTAACCGACTGCACAATACTCTGTTCTGTTCACGGCGTAAAAGCAGCTGCCAACTACCCGAAAAGTGTCTGCTTTCATTATTGTCTGGCTGATTGTCAAACTGTAAGTAACTAGAATGACTTTCAAACTGTAGGCGTAGAAAGTATTGAGATTCTTGTGAAAATAATTCTGATCAGAACTTTACGCTTAAAGAATATCGCACGATAAATTCTATTGAGAATTCTTCTTGGAAAATTTCTATTTATTTCCATCCCAGAATATTCCTAAATAAGGATTTAAGCTAT
Organism: Drosophila montana; assembly: GCF_035044405.1. NCBI lineage: Eukaryota > Metazoa > Arthropoda > Insecta > Diptera > Drosophilidae > Drosophila > Drosophila montana. The sequence continues at coordinate 203,822 of NW_026998301.1, forward strand.
CTTGATCACAGTAAAAATTAAAACGGTTATAACCTGAATTCGAATACTAAAAATTAGCGTAAAATGTGCAAATTGATTTGTTTTTGTTCAAAATATTTCTACTTGATTTGAGTACAAAAAATTCGTAATTTATCTTGCAAAATTGTAGAGAAACCAAATCTACAGATAGAATTTGTTCGTTTCAAAACTGTGGAAGCTACAAATAGGTCTGTGCTCTAACTATTCGAAGTTCCTAAAAAAGTTGCAAGCTTAAAGTTTTTTTGAGTCGAAAAAATATGGAGTCTGTAACAAACGAATATGGGCGTTTTTTTTATTACAATGATGTCTATTATACCTAAAATAGGGAATATGAAAGTAGGAAGCTTTACACGTATGGTTATAAATGCCCTGCTAGGTCGTTTAAGAACCCTTATGCAAAGCCATGTTCCATTTTCAAAGATTCTCCTTTCAAAGAGTCCTAAGATAATTTCCCAGCGTAACAGATAGATAATCTCAGCTGACTTCAAAAAGGAGCAGAACTACCAAGCACTTTAGCAAAGCTCTATCAAGTTTAACAACATGTTAAAGTGCTTGTTAACTGTAATGGAGACACAAGAAAACGCTTCTCAGTTGTTGGCAGACACTTTTAAGCTGTTGTGCAACACTATTTTGTAAGGATTGCCACTCGCATTGTGGTTACTTTAGCTGTGCAGAAGTCAGCCCTTCTTTCAAGCTGATGACAGAGGAAACGCGTCTCTCTGGACTCGCGAGCTACCTTCGGGCTAGACTTGCCGCCAATCGACTCACCGCGTGGCCACCACACTCTCGCGTCCGCTGTGCGTGCTCCGCATGCCGCCGCCGGAGTCGCGAATCGCCTGCAGCATGCGCACATACGAGAAGAGTATGAAGATAAGCGAGATCGTGTTGATGCAGATGAACAGCAGCGCCGAGTACTCCCAGCCCTGTCAAATAACCGAGTAAATACTTTCCATTCGATTCCCCTTTGCATGCTCACCTTGGCGTAGGGATCGTGTATGTGCAGCGAGAGGCAGACGCCGTTGTTGCCGTAGAAATGAGCGCCAAAGTAGTCGTTGGGCAGCAGCGGGGCTGCGGCCAGTCCAAAGCTGATGCCCCACACCAGCAGCAAGCGCAAAACAATTCTGAAAGCGAAAAATAGGGTTTGATAGATTCATTTGCGTTACACAACACTGCAGCGTGAGCAAAGAGTTTTGAACACAAATCAATTGCGTTTCACAGCACTGCACTGAGACTGCGATAATTATAAACTATTTAGTAGTGTTATAAAATGCACATTTTAAACGTTGCTTATCCCAAATCATTTGCGTTTCACAACACTGCAGCGTCAGCTTATGATAATATATAACTATTTGGCAGTGCTATAAACATTTAATTAAAAAGGTTACAAAAAGAGATATTGATATTAAAAGATAGAAAAGTTTGTAAGACAAATAGAGTCTAAAGTCGCTTCAAAAGAAAATACAAAAGACTTTAATAGAATTATATATTTAAGTTGTTCTACTGAATCTTGAATACTTTCAAACAAGTCAAAGGCTTTTAAGAATTCTTGTATTTTATGTTTTAAACATGACATGTGTATCTTCCGCCCCAAAAAGTATGCTACGAAAACATGTTTAGCTACCTGTTAGCTATAAAGCTTTCTTAACTTGTGGAACTCTCCCTAGGGTATAGATATGAAGCCTGAAACTAACACCTAATTGGCTAAATGGTAGGAAATCTTTTTCATGTGATTATTTGTTAAATTTGGTTCGAGGCTAGCAACAATTTCTTGCCTTTACGTCAGACTCTTTTGGCTCAAACTTTGTTTTTCTTCTTGCTTTGAACAAAATAATCTGGTTCTTTCAAGTGAATATTTATTATTATTATTATTATTATTATATCATATATTTATTATTTTATTATTGATTTTTAATTTTCCCTAAGCAATTCTTTTTCTCAAAAAATATTGTTTGGTTCAGATTTAGGTTCGACTGTTTTTTACCGATACTAAATAGGTGTAATGTTCGTTTAATGCTTGAAATACTTTGGCACTTTTTCAGCAATTTTTCGCCAGAATGCATCTAAATTTGTAGCTTACCGAATCTTTTCCGTATCGCGCGGCTTCAATGGCCGTGTGACAGACATCAGGCGATCCCAGGTGACCAGGGTTAGCAGCAAGGTGGAGGACTGACAGCTGAAGGTGCTCAGAAAGCCTGCAAGAAATGGGATTATATTGGTGGAAGGCGGCGGATCAGAGGGGAACCCGGGGGCACACACCTGCAAAGGCGCAGAGTCCGCTGTGCCGCCAGGATTCCTCGTGCCGTATGTACTGGCCGCGAAAGCTGATGTCCGCGCAGGCGATGAGCGTCAGGTAGATGCCCATGAGGAAGTCACTGACCGCCAGGTGGCGCAAGTAAAGCGAGTGCTCCACATTGCTGCGAGATTTGTAAAAATAACGGCCGGCCAGGACGAGCAGATTGCCCACCACCGCAATCGAGGCCATGATCCAAACGCTGTGAAGAAACAAAGGCAAATATCTATGTAGATGAAACTGATTGACTGACTGTCAGATTGATTGACTGACTGTCAGATTGATTGACTGACTGTCAGATTGATTGACTGACTGGTGATCAAAGCACAGCCCAAGGTGTTAGAGCTGGGAAGCTGCATTTTTTACAGGACTAATTTGAAGTGGGGAGAAACTTGCATTTTAGACGTGTTTCACGCTTCTCTGAAAATTCACCCTACGTCGTGGAAAATTGAGTTCAAAGTTTGTATGGTCTCAGCTTTAAGTTGCTTCCTATAGACTTCCGACTTTTAATTCGATCAGCTTAATACTTATTTACAAAGATTGATGTGAAAATTCATTTGAGACTTGTTTCGAAAATCCACTGCCCTGGGTGGAAAATAAAAAATCAAAGATTGTAGGGTTATAGGTTTAGGCTTTTTATACATTCAACTTTATGATAACGTGTTTCTTTGTTTTCAAAAATTCCACTCACACATGTGAAAAATTGGCGGAAAATGGTTGCATATCATCTTTTCGTTTCAATTTAATCGTCTTCTTAATTCTTTTCAAAGGTCTTTGGGTCTTAATTCGATGGACTTCAACCCCGCTTTCAAATATCTATGCCAAAACTATCTTGAGACGTTGAGTGAGTTTCCGTGTAGATTTAAATGTTACAATTTTGTAAAATGGGTGGAAAATAGACGTGAAACACAAGATGGTACGGGAGATTTAAACTTTCCACGGGCGGAAAATGGGTGGAATGGGTGATGATATCGATAATTGAAAGCAAAAAACGTGAAAGTAAAAACGGCCGTAAGTTGTATACAAATATGTATAGAGAGGGATGAAGAGAGACAGACAGAAGTGGGGTAAATTGTAGATAAAAAGAAAGAGAGAGAGAGAGAGAGAGAGAGAGAGAGAGAGAGAGGAGCACCCACAGTGCGTATGCAAACGGAATATCAATTGCCATAAATTTAGGCAATTAAAGCAAATTTAAGTGCCCAAACACGTCGCACCCCGCCTCAAACGCCAACTCAATGTTATTGGCCAATTAGGTGTAGCCGCCTTTGTGCCACAGAGTGTGTGGGTGTGTGTGGGTGTGTGTGTGGCGCACAATTGTCAAGTGTCTGGGTGCTCATTATTGCATTCATAGTTGCTGCTGTTTGTTCGTGGAATTATGATTTGGTTGCCAGGACACGGCGCACACTAGTAGTTGGCATTCCGCATCCGCCAGCTGCTGTCGAGGACAATTCTGAATGCTACCCTTCTACTTACGATGATTGCCAAGATAGTGTGAGGGGTTAGGGGGGAAGAGGAGGGCTGGGAAGTGGTAGCCAGTTAGCAATGGGACTGTAATTTATGCCAGCTTCAAGTGTCCTGTCATCCATTCATTTGCCTTACAAGCAAAAATCATGACACGTTGCTGGGTTAATGCTAAAGTAAAGACAAGGACTTCTTCCCACACACTAATATTTATAATTGAATGACACTTGCCCAAAGTGTGGCTTAAAGTTGAGCTTTAAAGCGATTGCTTAGATGGAGAGAGCGGGAGCTTAATTTAATTGCATACACAGCTTATTAGCAAGATTTTTCTTGTTGAAGGAGCTTAATTGTACACATTACAATAAATTTATTTAAATTTGTATAAGTCTTTAGTAGTTATTCTGAGCTTGATGACATTTTTCATAGAACACTTGTAGCCTGCAACCCTTGGACTATGTGAGCTAAAAGCCTTAAGCTGAACTTTTAGTTTAAGCTGAAGCTTGATTAAAATCCGCTAATGTCATTTATATTTTCAAAGTGCGCTTTGAGCTAGAGTGCAAGCTTTAAAGCTAAGAATATGCTTAATTTTGTTCGGCTCATTGCTAAGCGTTAAGCTTGAAACGAGCTCTGAGCGTAAACGTAGACTTTAAGCTTAATAGTGAGCTGAGTAAAATAAAAGTAATATTAATGTATAGCTTTAAATATTGCAAGCTCTGTTGGAATACGCTTTGAGAGAGCTTTCTGGCCTGGAATAAACATTCAGCTCATCATAAAGCTTGGCTTTAAAAGTTCTCTGCGAGTGAGCTTTAAGCATTTATTTTGACTGATGAAGCTTGATACAGCTTGATAGCTTTTTATTTGTGTGCCTGGTAGTAGAACGGCAAAAATTATAATATTCCGCATGCCTTATGATTATTACTCAACTCACCTTAAGTTTATTTCTCTGTTCAACATCTAGACAAGATGTCAATTGATTTCAGAAAAAATAACCTACCAACCACCTTAGCAAAGCTCCATCAAGTTTAACAACATGTTAAAGTGGTTGTTAACTGTAATGGAGACACAGGAAACCGCTTCTCAGTTGTTTGCAGACACTTTTAAGCTGTTGTGCAACACTATTTTGTAAGGGTTGCCACCTGCATTGTTGTTAGTTAAGCTGTGCAGAAGTCAGGCCTTCTTTCAAGCTGATGACAGAGCGAAACGCGTTTAAATGCCTTTTAAAAGTTTTTCAAGCGTAATACGAAGATTTCGATCGAATGGATATGCAACTATTTATATATATATATATATATAATGAAGTGTGTGTGTGTCCTTAGCTTGAAATTCTTACGTGCGCTCAAATATCGCCCGAAATTGGCGGACAAAATTCGAGAAGGCGGACAAAGTGTGGCTCAAATTGGCAGATAGTGGGAACAATGACACCTCCCGCCAGGCAGAGCAGATAAAGTGGAAAAAACAAACAAAGCACTGTGGAAGAGTGTTAAATTTTTATGAAAGCGTCAACTGAAAAAAAAAAATTAAAAAAAACCAGAAATAATGGTTATATTCAGCACACCGAAGATCAAATATACTAGCAGACAGGTGGAAATACTTTAATAGGCAAGCTTTCCGATTTGTCAAATGATTCCAGCTATATTGTATATATATATCATATGATTTAGAAGTCCAAGTCATTAAGTCATGCAAATATGATAACAGATCTCTCGCAATTGCCGAATTTGAAATCTTGAAAACGAGAGAAGTTTACCTCTACGATAAAGTATTACGCTGTCGATAAGAGTTGACCTGTATTTAAGGAGCATGCTGGAACTTCTTAGTGCCATGTTTGGTTCAGATATCTAGAGAAGTTTTCCATTCAGCTATATATCAGCTAAAGGGTATAGGGATCCGATAAAATTCTATATAATGTTAAATTTCTGAAGAATTAAAACTGAGAGCAGAGGGACAGACAATGTGGCTATATCATCACGTCTGTTGATGCTGATCAGGAATATATATATGCCTAGTGTTGGAAATGTCTGCTACTCATGACAATATTACAATACTCCCTTTAAGGGTATACAAATAATGCAGCAGGCACATCCCACGGCTGCCCAACGTGCAGGCATTCGCAGTCATGCAGACACACACACACACACATGCACACTAGTTGTATCTGCTGATATTTGCTTTGCAGCTTATACGAACAGGAAAATGAGTAGACGAGCGAGTAGTCGAATGAGTGTACTCAAACACATACTCAAACTCACATTAGACAACTTGCCAGAGTTGGCAGCGGGAAAAGTGAAAAACTCAAAACTCAGACAGCACGCAGAGCGTGTAAATGTAAGCAAAACAAACAAACAAACTGGAGGAAAACCGAAGGAATAACGTAATTTTCATTTTCACACAAGGCAATGCCACAGTGGGCATGGACGGGGGGCGTGGCACTTGGCAGCGTCTACATTAGCCACTCACGTCCCACTGTGGCAGGGCAGCCAGCAACCAGATAATCACTCAGCCACGTAAGCAGCTGATGACAAGTGCTGCCCGTCCGCTCGTCCGTTTCCCAGTAAATGAAAATGCCAAATGGAAAAGGCGTTTTTCCCAGTTTCGACTGCAAGTCCAACAATGCAATTGGCGCCCAAAGTGGGGTGCGGCTTATATCTATGAAACTATCACTAGGCTGTTGTAAGCTTGCATCTAAAATTAGCCGGGTGGACTTACTTATTTATAATTATAATTATACTAATATTAATAGTGAATGAACGATAATAATAGTGATAATAAAAGTAATATTATTAATAAAAAATAAAAAAATATCTATATAATTATCATTATCATTATCATTATCATTATCATAATCATAATCATAATCATAATCATAATCATAATCATTATCATTATCATTATCATTATCATTATCATTATCATTATCATTATCATTATCATTATCATTATCATTATCATTATCACTATCATTATCATTATCATTATCATTATCATTATCATTATCATTATCATTATCATTATCATTATCATTATCATTATCATTATCATTATCATTATCATTATCATTATCATTATCATTATCATTATCATTATTATTATCATTATCATTATCATTATCATTATCATTATCATTCACATTAGCATTAGCATTAGCATTGTCACTATCATTATCATTATTATTATCATTATCATTATCATTCACATTATCATTATCATTATCATTATCATTATCATTATCATTATCATTATCATTATCATTATCATTATCATTATCATTATCATTATCATTATCATTATCATTATCATTATCATTATCATTATCATTATCATTATCATTATCATTATCATTATCATTATCATTATCATTATCATTATCATTATCATTATCATTATCATTATCATTATCATTAGCATTAGCATTGTCGTTATCATTAGCATTAGCATTAGCATTAGTAATATTATGATGATGATACTTAGTTGTTATTATTAGAGTGTAAATATAAATGATAAGTTTCGCCAATATAAAAAAGAGTTAAAATGTTCAAAAATGGTGGAAGGAGTTTTTCAATCAAATGAAAAGACCCCCAGAAAAGAGACAGCAAACGATGCTTAAGAGGATTCCGATTGTAGTTAAATGATAAAATTCTCACCCTCAACTTTGGCCTGAATGCAACCGCAGTAAGTTTTAGCCAGCTCCTTTTCTTTTTTTTTTGTAATATAGTTTGTTGATTGGGAAACAAAGTAGGTAGCTGGCAGCAGGCAATGTGCGGAGCATTTGTTGTCATATGGTATCAGTGTATAGTCAAATCCAGTCATAATATTACATGTACATTGTCGTACTCAAATCGAGAAATAGTCTAAATTTTCAAATTGCATTTACTGTAAGTGGTCGGCATGCATTTTGAGTATCAGCGTCAAAATCAAGAGCTTAGCGCCGTCGTGGATCTGGATCTGGTTGTGCGCAATCGAGGCGGGGGCGTGCCATGCGCCGGCCGCAACGGTCTAATGGTGGAGCCGCCATCGACAGCCCCATTGGGCAGCACGGACCATCAGCATCAGATGCGATTGCTGGTGTTACGCGAACGCCTGCGCCGTGCCCTCTACAATTGAGCGTCGGGTTGTTCCGCCGTCGATGTTGCAGCCAAATGAATTTCGCCAATATCATGAAATAGACCAACAGCAGCAGCAACAACAACAACAACAACAACAACAACAGCACGACAATAATAACGACGAAAACACAACTACGAAAACAACATACAACAAAAACAACAAGAACAAGAAGAACACATTCTCAAATTCAAATACAAACATTAAGGCGAAAAACAATCCATAAATTGTTTTACTTAAAACCGCTCCTTCGCTTGCTTAATTCAAATTAATAACTGTTGCCCATTCTCATTGCTCTCTCTCCCTCTCTCTCATTCTCATTCTCGCTCTCTCACTCTCTCTCCCTCTCCCTCGCTTGAAGCAATGCACAAATCTCAAGAGCTTGCCATTTAATTGAGTTCAAAGCCAACTGTCTAGTTCTGCAATACTTTCAACTCTAAATTAAGTGTTGTAAAACGCTTGATTAAATTACACAAACTTTCTCAACAGTCGTTAGGCAATTAGAGCCAGTCAGTGTAGGTAGTTGCTTAGGAATTGAACATTGAATTTTACAACTTTGCGAGTATTTGGTACTTAGATTAAATACATATATTGCTTGATTCATATTTATTAAAATAGATTCCAAGCAATTAACGTATACTATTTAGCATTATGGCTAGTTAAATTTATTCAATGAATTTGAAAATGCCTTTAAAACAGTTTTCATATTATTTTAAGACTGTTTTGGACTTGCTTAGATAGATTCTTTATACCCTGAATCTATTGAAAATGGGGAAAAAACGGGTCGTTAAAAATTCGATCCGTTGCGTAAATCGGCAAAACATGAATTCAGCTTTGTCCAACAGTATCTGCCAAATAATTGCCACGAACGAAGCACGAACAACATGCAACAAACATAAACATAAAGCTAAGCAAAATGGTAAACAATTAACATAAACATAAACATAAAAGAGGGCGTCGTAAGTTGCACGTTGCCTGCCGAGCTGCAGCCCAAGGATTTGAGGATGAAGCTGGCTCGAGTGACGGGGGGTCCGGGGGTCAGGGGGTCAGGCACTTACCTGCCGCGCAGTAGCTGGTTATCGAGCAGATGAAAGGTGCTGCTGATGCCATCGCCGCGGGGATCACAAACGCGTACATGCAACGCGGCGCGGCACAAATGGAACCAAGAGAAGTAGCTGCAAGAGATAGGGGAGAGAGTCAGAGAGAGAGAGAGAGAGAGAGAGAGCGGCATGGCAATTACAAACAGAACGAGTTGTTCTTTAGTCGGCTATAGCCGACTGCGGCATACTCTGCTCACAGTCTAATTACCGTTTAGGTCAATCGAAACGACTCTGCTTGACTATTTGCCAGGGCTGCAAAACCTTAAAAGATGTCTTGTTGGTTCGTTTTGCGCCCTGCCTTTTAGTTCGCTTCGTGCTTGAACCAACGTGTTGGTTCAAACCTTGATTTTGTCATAAATTTTTGACATTTTGCTGAGACAACATAAATTGTTAGCCTACAATGGCCCGCTTTACCAAAAATAATCAATGAGCCCTGAATATATACAAATATATTTGGACAAATGCAATATAACATTTACTTATGCATCGGAACAATGTATTTTACTAAAGTCTTGGCTTTGCCCAAATGGGCGTGGCACAAGTATAGAGTATTATGCAAAGAGTCAAGTCTCTTGCGGCCCGAACACAGAGGCCGCCAATATGCGATTTTTCAGTTTGTGAACAGAGTATAAAAAAAAAGGTGTAGCTCATTAATGCGCTCTCACGTGGTGTTTCTAAGGTATATACTTACATAAAGTCGAGACTGCTCAGATTTTGCAGCACAGCCGGCTCGAGGGTCTTAAAGCGATTTCCAGTTAGCAGCAGGGAGCTGAGATTCTCCAGACAGTCGAAGGCGTGCAAATCGAATTTCTCGATTTGGTTCTCATTCAAATGCCTGAGAAAGAAGTTATGCCAAGGTGTGAGTGTGCAAGTCTGTGTAGGTGTTGTGTGTGGGGCTGCCGCTAAGCATGCAACAACTTTTGGCCGCGTCGCTGCAGAAGTTTTATCATTAATGTTGCAGCTGTGTCGCAGCCATTTGTGTGGCTGGCCAGATAGAGAGAGCGAGAGAGAGCGAGAGAGAGAGAGAGAGAGCTGCTGCTCAATATGCATTGGCGAAAGGCAAACCAAACTAGTTTTCCTGTCATTTTTTCTAATATTTTTTTTCCATTTTCTTTTTTTCTGCCCACATTCCAGTTGAATCGCTTGGCGTGTCCCTTTTGTCTGTCATTATTGATAAATGAAATTCCTCAAGCGCAAGCTACACAAACACAAAAACCATTCACAGCCTGCCACCTCCCCCCCCCCCCCCCCTTCCCTTATTCCGTCTGTTTTTGTGGCAAGAGCTTAAGCCCAACCAAATTGAAAAACTCGCTGGCCAGATAAGACGCGACAGATTTTTATATGCCTATCAGACGCTTCGCATTTTCTGTTGTCCCAAACATATTTCTTTCAAATACCCTGCAGAAAATTCTACACAAACGCGGCATGTGCGACGCCTGAATTACACATGCAAAGCCTAATTATCAATGTACTGAACATTTTTGCATCTAATTACTTTTGAATTGTTATTTAATGACTTCCTCTGCTCAAATAATTATTTAAGTATTAAGGCATAATTACCTAATGTAATTAAAGTAATTAATCAATTAATAAGTAATTAACTTTATTACGTTTTAATTACTCGAGTATCCAAATATTAATATAATGCTAGTTGACATATATGTTAGACATAATTACCAAAGTAATTAGAGTAATTAATTTATTAATAGGTAATTAACTTTATAAAGTTCTAATTACTCGAGTGATAAAACAGCTCAGTATAAGTAACTCCTAGGCATGGCCCAAAAGTAAATTGACTGTGGTTCGGTGCACGATTTCAATCAATGCCATGCCTTTTAATTTAGCTCCTACGATTCACAGGGTATTTGCATAGTCAGTCAGTTTAATTGATTGCTCTGTTTGCAGGCTCAAGTCGATGCGCTTCGCTTCGCCTTGTTTTTCAGTCTTGCATCTTGCTTTCCCTTAACTAATTTGCCCACTCGCAGGGTATTCGCATAGTCAGTCAGATTAGTTGACTGTTCTGCTTCTTGTTATTGCTTTTCAGTTTGTTGTTTTTGTTGTTGTTGTTGTTGTTGTTACTTACAAGCCTTGTAGATAGCTGAGGTTGCAAAAGGTTCCGTCGCGTATGTAGGACAATTGATTGCCGGCCAGAAATCTGTAAGCGAAAATGTAACAAAAATTCCGGCAATGTGAACAATGTGTGGGTCGAAGGACACCGCCCCCTCTGCTAGAATTCTCCCCTCCATGAATACTTACAAGTGCCGCAGCTGGGGAAATGTGAACGTGTTGGCCGCAATGCTGGAAATTTGGTTGTGCGCCAGCGACAAAGTGTGCAAATTGACCAAATTGCTGGGAAACATGCCCGGTCGAAGCTGCTGCAAGCGATTATTGTTCAGGTACCTAAAGGAAGCGAGGAGGAGAGCAATTTATAGACCGAGAGTCGAAAATGCTTCAAGCTGGCGTCCACTTACAGCACCTCCAGGCTGTGTAGCTGAGCAAAGACCTGCGCCTCAAAGTGTGATATCAGGTTGCCGCGCAGATCGCTAATGGGAGCACGGCAACAGTTAGGGATAAGTTCTCAGGACTCGAGATATACTTACAGATCCTCCAAGTGCTGCAGATAACGAAAATCGCCGCTGCCCAGGCTGCTCAGTTGATTGCGTGCCAAAATTCTGCAGGTGATTCGAGATTCAAGAAAAACTTTGCCACATTAGACATAATGCTATTTTAATGCGCCCAACAAACAGTCGACAAAGACAATGACAGATAGGGCACTGGCGAGGAGGCGACCCGACTGCGAGTTACCCTGTTCAATGCATGCAAACGCCTCTAAACTGCCTCGTTTCCTACTATACGAATTCTCTTCTGTTCTATTCTTGCATAACTTCGGTCTTTATTTTCCGATCTCTATCAAATTTGCTGTGTACAAATATTCAAGCTGAATTTTGAGCGGAAAGAGAAGGAATGTATTACAAAACTCACTTGACAAATTTGGTGTCTATAGCCGTTAAAAGCCTCGAGATATTGCCAAATAACCTAAACTCCAAATCGATATTTATCGTTTTTGTGCAAGTGAAGCAACCTATCGAAGATTGTTAATTTTCTAGCCGGATCTGCGTTACATATTTGGTAACTAAAGCTCTGCAAATGGAAGCTTTTAAGTGGTGGTATTTGCTTTTAAAAAGTAGCTTGTTATCGATTTTAATCGATTTCTTGTAAACGAAACTGTTTATCGATGACTTGAAAATAGCTTGACCTGGAGACAACTTGGCATTAACTTTAAAATCTTTAGTTTTTTAATTGTTCGCAGATCAAGATAAATACGTAGGGTCAGGCAGACGGACGTTCAGGGCTAGATCGACTTGGCTAATGCCTGATCCTGCCGATCAGGAATATATATGCTTTAAGAGGCTGTAGATGCTTTACCCTGTCTGTTACATACATGATACCCACTATGCAATGGATGCAGGGTATAAGAGAGTGATAGAGAGCGAGAAGGAGCGACAGACAGACAAAGAGAGAGAGCGAGAGTGCGAGAGGGGCAGAGAGGGAGACAGACATACAGTTAGACAGCATTTTAATAAGCCATTAAATGCAACTCTGCGCCCACTCTGCCACGCCTTGACTGGGCCAAACTAAATGTCAACGCGGCGAGCTGCAAAAATTGAAAACCGAATGCGGCCAATGCCAGCAGCAGCTGTGCCTCCCTCCGGTGCAGCTACCCGCAACCATCCCCCCCCCCCCAACACCCCCCGTCTACTGACTTAGCCAATTCACACACCCCCCGCCCCCCCCTCCGCCCCTTGCACAAACTGTAACTGAGTTGTTTATGTGCTTTTGTTTTGTTTTCTATTTTGGTTTCCGTTGTCGCCGTCTGCTCTTGTCCCTTTTTTGGGTTTCTCAGACCGAACACCGGAACTGTGCCACGCCCACGGTCACATCCACAACGCCCAACAACTTTTGACTGCGTGTGCTAATATTTTTATTATGCACACAACTACGAGTCGATTTCGTATGCCCCTCGCCTCCCTCTAACGAGAAAAACCGCAGCAAGAGCTGAAGCTCGGCTAGGGCCAGACAATGGGCCACTTTATGGCCCCAACTGGCAACCGGTGCGTATACGCAACAATAGCTGCACGCACACACACACACACATAACTATTATCTGTTGTTATTCATCTACACACACACACACACCCACACCTACACACATGCACAGGCACAGCCGCCCACATGATGATACAATCAACAATTGTGGGTGCACATAACTGTCTCTGCTCCTGTGTGCAATATTTCCACTGCATGTGTGTGTGTGTGTGTGGGTGGGTGTGTGTGTGTGCCTGCAAGCTCTTATCTCTGCGCATATTATATATCTACAGTTATTGGCAATTACAGCTTTTTTCGTTCCACCTCTAGCCAGGCCCGTTAATAAGCACATTTGTTATGTGCAGCCCGCCTAAAAAGTTTTGGTCCACCCCAATTGCGCACGTACAGTTGCGCACAAAAGCTGCCACCGAAAGCTGCTGGCAAGCCTATTAAATCGCCTATCGTTCAATGGGGTTTCATTTTAATTTAAATTATAAAATTATAAGAAATACTTCCGTATGAATTTGGTTAGAAAAATTTAATTTAAATTAAAGTAAAGAAAGCGTATAATATAATATATATAATAGTATATAATTGTGCAGAAGAAAGCAGCTTTGACCCTAGAAAGTGTATATATATTCTCGATCAGGTCGATGAGTCGCTTAAGCTATGTCCGATCTTGGGAGCTAGGGAGATGAAAAATATATTTTCGATAACTCCTCCCATTTCCTAATATCGATAAATATCGATTTTAGGGCATCACATTATAGGTACAGCCTTGCGCTTCGGCAAATGAACACCTTCGCTTTTGGGCTTGCTTTTTATTGCCTAATATCAGCTTATCCTTGATTTGATATATGTGTATATACATATACATAAAATAATATTGTTGAATTGATATAGTGAAACTTGAATAAACTGAACTTTTGCTGCTGTAAATTAAATGAAAGCGGTTTACTTAAACAGTCGTTTTTATACCCTTGCCGAGGGTATTATAAATTTGTCAAGAAATGCGCAACGCATAAAAGAAGACATATCCGACTCCATTAAGTATATACATTCTAGATCAGCATTAACAGCCGACTTGATAAAGCCATGTCCGTCTGCTCGTCTGTCCGTCCGTCTGTCTCTTTGTCCTTCTGTCTGTCTCTATGCGAACTTGTGTCTCTTAGTTTGAAAGCCTTCGTCTTGAAACTTTGCATTGGTTCGTCTTTCTGTTGCAGGTAGTAAATGTGTCGGGCCAGATCGCAACAGTATATTATATAGCTGCCATAGTAGGTTCGAGTATGAAAAACCTATTCTTGTATCAAACTCGGCAATTACTATTTAAACTTATATATGTGGCAAGTCTTATCAAGATCGCACTTCTATATTATATAGCTCCATAGGAAGAATCAATGGAAAAAAAACTCCGCAATCACGAGCTTCACTTTCCTCACATATCTGCCAAAGCCATAAGGCGAATGTTTGATAGAGTATTAAATCTTCTTGTGCCGAAGACATACCTGGGCTTACGTGTTTTTTTCTTTTGACAATTCTATGCAATTTATGTTTATTTTATTGGCGAGCGCCACATAAATAGCTAATGCCTGAATATTTATAGCAAGCTAATGTAAAATTCAAGCTAAAAACTTACTTTTTGCGAATTGCAAATTTCAAATGCGTTGGCCAAAGCTAATAAACAAGCCAAAGTAGTTCAAATGAATGTGTTAATTATGTGAAGAGCGCATAAAAAGGCCTTTAAAAAATACAGCACACGCGGCGTATGCGCAATTTGCCAACGAATAGCTTTGCATAGACTTGGGTGAGGAAAGGACGTGGCCAAAATATGTAAGGCACTTTAAATAGCATTTAAGACTGCGAAAGTGTAAAAAAAAATAAGCTGCTGTATGTCACATGCATCCACATGTTCTCTAAATAAATTTTGATATAGATATAGGATATGTACTCCCCAAATATTGCAAATGTTGCGAAATCATTTGGATTAGTTAACTATATAATATGTGAACCAACTCTTCCTTATTCCCTCTGATTATAAGAAAAAAAAATTAAGAAATAAACGAGAATTTAAGGATATTTTCGGCACGCCGAAGTTCGAATACCCGTTTAGACATTTGCCTTGAGATATGGGAGAAAAGCGACGCTCATAAATGCTGAGCTCGATGAAAATCGATTCTTACTAAAGAGCTTTATAACATAGAAGTGCGATCTCGATAAGATTTGACTCATATATAGGCAGCAGATTATAAGTAAATGTCGGGCTTGGTCAAGATATCTTGTAAAACAAAAAAGATATCCACACGAGTACCAACTATTGACCGATCGTTCCTACGGCAGCTATATGATATAGTGATGCGATGCGGCTGGTTCCGACATTGTCTTCAACAGAAAGATGAAAAGTTTCAAGACTTTAGCTTAAAAACTGCGAGACAAGTTCGCATAGAAACATACAGTCGGACAGAAGGACTTGGCTGTTGATGCTGATCTAGAATATATATATACTTTAAGGGCTCGAAAATGTCTCGCTTTATGCATTAGATGTCTCCCTTTTGGATACGCCCATGTCACACTGTTTTTTATATAGTTCTAGTTGTCATAGTCATATTAAGATGAAATTGAGCATTTGTCTGGATAACTTTTTGTTTAGTTTTATTTAAATATCCCCAAATACATCACAATATTTCGATTATGCGCAGCTAACTATATATTGTATTATAATCAAAAGTATTTAAGTCCCGGCAAATGGTAACTCTTCAATTATTAAGAAGCACATAAAGGCAACGGTAAATTAAGCATAAAGTGTGACCAAAGGCGCACAGTTAACGATTAATAATGCGAATAATTATAAATTAATAGATAATAATACTCACAAAATGCGCAATTGATTGCCCGGCGCAAAGAAATGCTCTGGTAAACGCGATAATTCATTATCGTCCATATAACTGAAAAGGAAAAAAAAATTGGGGGAGGCAAAAGTTAATGTAGAACAAGAGAAAAGCAAGCAAGTGTGTGGCGGTCGGGTATAGCCGACTGCGCAATACGCGTTCACAGTTTTCCAACAGGCTATATGTCAAATTAATTATCAGTTTTCGATTCATGTCGCGATCTTAAGAGAAGCTCGGCAGAAGTCTTCATATAAAATTTGTTCACTCTGGTCACTCTAAAACCGTAAAGCTTGTCGATTTTCAAGATAATATGGCAACGCCTCACGTGGGCGCTGCCATATAAACCTAACATTCCACCTGACTCGGGTAAACGAACCGACTGTCACAATATACTCTTCTGCAAATTATGAGCAGGGTATACAAGTTGTTTGCTTGGGCGTCAGCGTTGCCATACTATCTTATAAGTCCATCTGAAACAGATGATCGGAAAGACGGACAGTCGAATCGATGGTCGGACTTTGAACAAAGCCAATATACTCTTCGGCGCATTGTGAACAGGGTATACAAATTGTTTGCTTTCAGAGAGGAGGGCCAATTTGAAAAGGCAGCCGCCGCAGCGGCAACAACAAATAAATAAAGAGCACATAAATAATGAGACTTAATTATGAGTTATGCCCCAACCAACACCCTGCCTCAGCCCGAAGCACCCCCTCCCCCCTCCCCTCCCATCCCCACCCATCACCGAATATATACTTACAGTGTCTTTAGTGGAATGGCGGCCAGTCTATCGAATGCATGAGAGGCAATCTCACGGATTGCGCAGAGCTTGAGCACCCTGCGTAAAGGGACGAGTAGAGTTACAGATACAGATACAGATACAAATAAAGATGCAGATACGGATACAGATACAGATGAAGATGAAGATGAAGAAACAGATACAAATGAAGATGAAGATATGTGTGCGCACACATACTTAGAAACAACAATGAATAAAACTTAATAAATATGAAATTCAATTGTCAAGTTTTGCCGCACAATGAAAATGCGGCTGACGGCAAAGAGCAGAAACTTCAAGTTAAGAAACGCTAACAATTTATTTATCTCTTTCTCTATCATTATTCCAAACCTAACAAGGTCGCTGGGCGTTACTTGAGGCGTTTGTGAGCAACAGGAAAGCAACTCACACAAATTCAGAAATATTCCATTTTCAGAGCGAACACTTTGCTTCAGTGCGTCAGAAATCGTTAAAGCTGAATGGAGGCTTCTTTTCTTTTTATCAATTCTTTTTTAATACCCTGTAGGGCTAGTAGATATTTTGCAGGGTATCTGCCAGACAACAATGCTATTTGCTCTTCTGTGTTAATAATCCTTGATTGCCTTTGCTCAGATTTTCTTATTGTTTTAAACTGAATTATTTTAGGCGCTAAATAAACTTTTATTATTTACAGGGTATTATCGCGTCTGGAAGTCTTGTATTTCAGTTGCTTACTCTTCTTTTTCAGTTTTTTAATTGTAGGTTGTAAGATTCCTTTTCATATCTCTGTTACTTATAGGGCAAAGTTTTCATTAGCTAGCTACAGGGTATCTGCTGTTCGAGTCAGTTCTTAAAGAAAGGTTTCCAGCTATGTTTCAATAGCCGCCCATGGCAAACTTTGTTGTATGGTCATGAGCATGGCACATGCCTTAAGCCTTCTATATGTGCTAAGACTTTTTACAGGGTATGTGCTGTTTGCGATGGTATCTTCTAGTCCAGCACTCTATAATCGTGATTCCGTTTTTATGACTTTTTGTTGTGAAATGTCACATTGAGCCGTTTAACTAGGCGACAGACCCCGAAAACTGCACTTAAAACTTCTACAGGGTATCTACTAGTCATGTACTTTTTTTAAAGTTATCCACTGAGAAATTGGGCATCTTTTGCCGATGAAAAAAACCTTGCATATGCTTTAAGCAGCCCACGTGCACTCCAAATTTCGCACAGGGTATCGCCTAGTCGGGCAATTTGGTGTGAAGCGCTCGCACAATTGTTTTGATAGCCTCACATTGTTAACTCCCACACTTTTTGATTATTACTCGAACGCATATGCTTTGACAGCCTGCGGTCAATTTAATTTCCACACGCGTCCCACGGACCACGCGGACGCCTCAGCCGGAGGCGCCGCGTCATCTTTGCGTCTTTTCGATTCCCATGCGATATAATTGGGGTGTCGCCGGAATTTGTCAATTTCAAAAACGAGAGACCCGCAACCAGATGGCAACACTTGACAGCGGCTTACGTAGATGCGGCTCAAGTGCCGTCCAAAAGGAGGCCAGATGGTGGGCGTGTCCGTGTCCGTATGTGGGCGCGTGTGGGGGTGTGGTCGGGCAGAAACTGTCCCAGTGATGGATGTCCAAGTGCTTAGGCTTAAGCAATGTGGCCAATAGGCAATATACTCGTATCCAAGACGGATAAGGCGATTAACTACAAAGTCTGGCAACGCAGACCGTAGCTAATGAATCAACTATGGCCACACTGAGCGAAAATCCCAAGTAATCTAACGTAAATCTTAACGAATTTAAGCTGGATATTAAATCTTAAACTTTATTTATTTAAACTGTCTCGACGAAGCTCTCACTCTTTCTCCCCCACTCTTTCTCTATCTTCCTCTTTCTTTCTTTATCCTTCTCTCCTTCCTTCTCTCTCACTCTTTCTCTGTAAATTACTTTCCATGTTAAGCTTTCATTTTTCTCGAGATCAAATTATATCTTTCGATCTCTTTCTTTCTATGTCCCTCTTTCTTTCTTCTCATTCCACACTGTCACCCTCTTTCTCTGTCACTCTCTCTCTCTCTCTGTTTCTTTACCCCTTTCTTCTTCTTTTCCACTCTTCAATCCAATCTTCAATCTTTCTATGTTTCCACTGACTCCTCTCTCTCTCTCTCCCCCTCTTTCTGTCTCCTCGTTTACTTTCATGGAGAGCCCACAGCATATTGACTTTCCTCATTATCTTTGGTCTTTCTTTGCGTTCAAGCTATATGTTTGCCTCTCTCCCTTTCTTTCTTTCCTTCTATATCCCTCTCTCATTATATTTTTCTCTCTCTCTCTCTCTCTCTCTCTCTCTCTCTCTCTCTCTCTCTCAAACATATGGAATGGAAAGCAAGCAATAACCTCTCATTCTCTCCCTCTTTTTCTTTATCCATTTCTCTCTCGTTTTCTTATTTACTCTCTCTGTCTCAGCACATAACATGTTAAGCTCTGTCTCTCTTGTAATCAAACAATGTCGTTGTCTCTTTCTCCCTCTCTCTCTCTCTCTCTCCCTCTATCTTTGCTTCTCTGCCTTTAAACATCTTCATTTGCTATGATCAAACCATATATTTGCCTCTCTATATCTCTCTTTTAAGACCCTCTCCCATTCTCTCTCTCTGTTACTCTCTTTCCCTCCATCTATCTATCTATCTTTATATCTATATATTTCTCTCTCTCTCTCTCTCTCTCTTTGCTTGTCTGAATGTATGGCATTGGGCATATTGACTACCTTTCTTAGCTTCGCTCTGTCTCTCTTCCAGTTTTACTCTCTCGCGCAGTCACTCTCCCGTCACCTTAGCCTCTTCCTCTTCAAGAAATTAGTTCCAAATTTACTCTCCTGGGGCTTTATACTGTCCTTTCCCGTAATCTTGTGCCTAGTTTTATCTGTCTCCATCTCTCGCAAAAACACGCTCCACTTAAGCCAAATTTAATAACTTTAGCTTCTCGGATCGCTTTTCATATTTTCATCTGTGGATAAGTTTTCGGGTGTTTTGCTTTTCTTTTGTTTCTTTTCTGCAGTGTTAACGAAGCGTCTCACATTTTGTCGTATGTTAAAACGGTTTTACGGCTTTAGCCTGGTCGCCGAGAGAGAGTGTCCTTTAACACAGTAGCACATAAACTGCAACCGGCTGCAAAACACGATACGAGCTGTCTGCCCCATTCCCATGTACCCCCCACTCAGCCCCCCTGTCACCCTGCCACACTGCCACCCCGCGCCCGCCCTGCCATGCAGTCGAGTTGTGTGCGTAATTTGTATGTGCGCCAGCGTGTGGCTGCTTAAAGGACACAGCAGGAGGCTAATATCTGGGACTGTATCTTAAAATTTCAACAGCTAAACGAAAGCATCTGCAATTGGTTGGCTTCCGGTCGCTGGGCGCTTGAATTTCGATTTTAACGAGGCCTCAGCCGGAGCTTTACGGGCTCCGACTTATAGCTGGCGTCCATTACTCACAGGCTCTCCACCTCGGGCAGCCCGCCGAAGAAGGTTTCGTCGATAACGCCAAAATTGTTGCCCGTCAGGTCGCTGTGGATAAAAAAAGATAAAAAGAATACCCCAATTTAGTTTGAAATCAATTGGTTTCCCCAAAAAGACAGTATAACAAATATTCGTACAAGCTATAAAATATTGAAGTATATTTATTATTTAATCGAGCTTTATACTAACAGAAATATTGGTGAGAAAAGGCATGAGAAGTAAGTACATTTGGAACGGTGAAAAGCTGTGACTATGATGTGACCAAAAATGTGTAAGATCTTGGGAAATCTTAATCTTAATATTAATTGAAAATTTATAGCTTAAACTTAAATTGTTTTACCTAAAGAAATGCATACAAAGTGTGGTGAGAAAAGGCATGAGAAGTAAGTACATTTGGAACGGTGAAAAGCTGTCACGATGAAGTTAAGTGTATCAGAGCTTGGAATATAAAATATATTTTTATTTTCCATAAATGATTTAAGCTTCTATTAATGGGCTTTATTCCCATATAAATATGTAGAAAGTGTAATGAGAAAAGGCATGAAAAGTAAATTTATTTGGAATGGTGAAAAGTTGTGACCATAAAATAGGCAAAAATGTGTAAAACATTGGTATGTAAAGTGAACCTGAAGGAAATTTAACGCGAAAAAAAGCCTATATAGATTTCGTCAGCATAATTGGAGGACACATGGATTGATGACTACCCTTCAAAATAGCATAAAAGTAAAAAACATTAAGTGTCTTTGGAGAAGGGTATTAAAAGAAAAAGGCGAGCGAAAATTGAGGAAATAAAAGTCAGATGCATGAAGTAAAATTAAATTAATAAATTACTAGGAAACAAAAGAGCGGAAACTATAAAAACGACCAAATGCTTAAATGTTAAAGCTAATCAAAAGCTTAAATAAAACAAAAAATGAAAGTACTCTTATACTCCTAGGGAGAAAATTTACATTATATTCATAATTTGTATGAGATGATAAATTCCACTTTTTCTTAACTTCTCTCAAGGTACATAGCGTTGAGTTCCTGTCAAACTGTTTGCCAAACAAGTAGCTTGATTGCATTTAACTTAAGATTACAAATAGTGGCAACAGCGTCTTGTAAAGTGCGTCACTTACATGTTTGTTAACCAACACTGATTGGTGCTGCCACATCTGCAAATTTGTGCCAGGTGGCAGCAACAAAATTCTTGCTGTTGGCCAATAACTGATTGCGAAAGTTGGACATACATGATCTTACCTTAATGGAAAAATACGGCAACACTGTTGGGTACTTACAGCGTTGACAGATTGTTGGTGGGCAGCTGCAGTGGCAACGCCGTGAGCTGCTGAAAGCGGCACAAGATCTCATTGCCGCGACACGGGCAACTGAAGTTCTTTGCATTCGGCCAGTCTGCAAATGAATCAAAGCAGAAGAGAGGAAAAAAAAAAGAGAAGATGAAAATGCGAAACGAAACGAATTCGCGTTAACGAGTATTTACTGTGCGTCGGGAGGGCCACATTACATTTGAGATGCGCATCAAGGATAATTGTCATTTGAGTCTTTTAATTAAATGAATGAAAACTGAATGGAAACTTGCGAATTTACATGCGAAATTCTATAATTAAAATGCGAATGCGACTGTGAGAGAGCGAGAGAGTGAGAGTGAGAGAGAGAGAGAGAGAGAGACGGAGACAGAGAGAGGTGCATAACCTCAATGCGCAAAGCGTCCGCTGGCTGGCGCCACTCGCACAATGTTGTCGCTCTTAACGAGGCGCCTTAATTGCTTTGACCTTGTTGTTTATCATGGTTTTATCAGTCATCGGGTACTCACAACACACGCCAATTGGTTTGTCATCCATGCCCTGGCGCCCGAACGAGCTCTTGCGGAACAAGTGATCCCAGTACTTGGCATCCACCTCATTGACGCAGTTCCACTCGTCCGACCTATCATCACATTCCACACTCCCATCGCAGTTGGCACGCTGCGGCACACACTGCGCCGTCGTATTGCAGTGGAAGTAGCCCGCCGGGCAATTGTCCTTCTCGTCGGGCAGCAGTATACCCGAATCGAATTCATCCAACTCATCAGCCTCTGCATCTACCACGCTGTTGCCAAGCATAAACATCGTATTGCCTTGTCCAACACTGGACTTTATCGCGCCTCTTGACTGCTCCACACTAAACGTAATGCTCGCCAAAGTCATTGAAGTTAGCGAGAGCAGCGCGGCGAGTGCACCCAGGGTTAAGAGTGCTGTCAACGAGAGAGAGAGAGAGAGTGAGAAAGAGAGAGAGTAAGAGAAAGAGAGTGTGAGAGAGAGAGAGGGAGAAAGAGTGAGTGAACATGTTGATTCTTAGTTTACCATTAAATTACAATTTAAATTCTTCCTCAAGAATTGCGATTTAATTTCTCACTGAAAAGGTTTTGATTAATATTTAAAATGAAGCATAAATTCATTTCTGTATTTTGGGAAAATACAAGCTTCTCCTAGCATTTGCCTCTGAAAAAGTTTGGTTAGTTTTATAGAATTAGGAAATCAGAAAATAGCAATTGGGAATTAGGAAATACAATTTTGAGTACAATCGACATTTTAAATTTCAACCGATTTATCTCAGTACATTCCATATATTTTGAAAATATTCTAAAAAGACATATCATATATTCTAAATATCAACTTTTTGTGGGATAATTATATTATTATTATGGGGGTGGGAAGTTTTGACCTACATATGTCTATTTCGGATATTTGAGGCTACCATTTTTACATGAATTTCTACAAAAAATAATCTTGTCAGATGTAGATGCCAAATTGATTGAGAGGCCGAATCATGAACAAAGAGCCAAATCTCGTGAAAATCGGATTAGATGGACTTATGGGGAATTTTGACCTATGTCCAAAAACGGGTATTCCCTACCCTAACCCGTGGCACGGTTAAAATATATTCTATCAAGGATCTTTCAAAATAAGTCTTAACGTGCACCTTCAGCACATAAGGTAACTATAGTGAAAATTTGATCTTCCTGACTAGAAAGAATTTGCATGCGCTGGACGAAAATTAGTTATATGAATATATTTTATATTATTAAGTTATATTGCTTATATATATTGATAGATATATATGTATACATATATTTATTTGAAAACACACAAGCCCCAGCGAATATTTTCCAATCAAAAAGCTGCCAATAGTCAAGGCCAAATAATTATTAAACGCATTGTAAATTATCAAAATTATTGATTTGGCAAATTCGAGAAAGCAGCTCCCATTGATCAGCTGCAGTTTCTCCGCCGAGTTGATTACAAAAATGCAAATTGAATGGGGGCAAAATCGCCTTTTTTTTCTATACGCCAGTAAATCTCATTCTCAAGTAGGCCAAACTGGGCAACTGTGGGGCAACACGAATGGTTGGCTTGGTTCAAGCGGTCAGCTTGTGACGTCGTGAATATTATAAAAAAAAAAACTCCATACTCCATACTCCATATAATTCGTCAAGTTTGTAACCAGTTTTTGTGCATTTAAGCATGATTTTTTTTGTCTTGTAGGCTGTTTGCTAGTCGCATTGACTGTACTTTTTTTTAGAGGGTATGCGAATGTTGTGCAGTCAATCATTGTTGCTAGTTATTTCTTAGATAATAATGTACTTATTTATCTATCTATATATTGAGTCAGACTTCAGCACAACTCATCTGTCCGACTGTCTCTTCCATGAGCTCCTCTTGGAACTCGACCTCAACTCTTGCTAAAAGCATTCATATCGCCCGAATATATCCTATAGCTGCCCTGTTAACAATCGATTGTTAATTAAGATATAATTAAGAAAAGCAAGTCTAGACATATAATTGTGTATAATTGCTCTAAATATGAAATATGCTCAGTCGCACCATTTACTCGTATCTCTAGATATCTCAGCTAAGTCCGTCAACGAAAGTGGACTTAATCTGATTTGATGTGTTTTGGTATTGTAATATATCATAATCTTCTATAGATAACATATATTTTCAATTATGAGCTTATGCCTGTGCGGCTTAGTTGCCTGAGCGTCGCACCAGCAAGCTGTGGGTCGCTGGTTCAAATTTAATATTTTTTTTTTTTTATTTTTGTATTTCTTTATTTAGTTTAATATTTTAAAAATTATTGTTTACAAGGGAAAGAAAATAATTATAAATTTAAAAAAAAAGCACAAAGTTTGGGTTCGAAGCCCCGTGAAGAATGTGTGCGCTAGTTGTCCGAGCGTCGAACCAGCAAGCTGCAAGACGCTGGTTCAAATTTGACAGCAATGAGCAAATGCTAATTGAAACGGCTTTGTCTCTGCCCAAAGATATCGCAAATTGATTTCAGTACCCCTCACATTTTTAAAGCTTATCGGTTGGCATCAGTTTAATTACTGGAAATGGAAATGGAATTGCTTTTGAGACAATCAGCCTTTGTCGGTTAATTGATTCCAATTCCAATCGCAGTTCCAGTTCCAGTTCCAGTTCCAGTTCCAGTTCCAGTTCCGCAGCACTTGGCGATTGATTCATCATTTATCATTTTTAACGATTGCATTAAATGCAGAGCACTTTTTACGATGCATTTGCCAGATGGCAAATATGGAATGGGATTGGGATTGGGATTGGGGGCAACAGCCCCCCATCGCTGGATGCGTATCGCAAATTGCGAATTGGCGAATATGTGAATATGTAAAATATGCAATGAAATTGTTTGTAATAAAAATTATGCACAGTACATTTGGGCCGCGGCTCAATGGACCGTGAAATGCTCCAAAGAGCCGCCTAGACCTTGGATATTTGGTCGCGAGGGGCGCGAGTCTGGGGGCCCGAAGGAGACACTTTCCGCATCATCGATAAGCCATCAATGTGGGTGACTTTTTGATAGCTGCGCTGACAGCTGCTCGACCAAATGTGAATTTCAACGTTCGGTTATAAAACAAAAACAGAAAAAGCAGCAAAAATAAACAAAAAACAGCCAAAGGTAAACAAATAAATGTAAATGTAAATCAGACAATGTGCAATAACAAGCAACAGCAACATCAGCAACAAAAGCCAAATCGAATTACAGCCAAGAGAGAACAAATATAGAGACGGGGCAGAGGCAATAAACAAAATTAATCATGTGAAAGCCGAGATATGACAATATATGAATACCCTATGCACCTCCACTCAAGCTTAAAGCTTAAAGCAACTTCCACATTAACGAGCACGAAACTTTTCTGGAATATTCTTATGTAGCCCGCAGATAAGTCAGAAGCAAAACACACGAATTTTCGTTTGCAGCATAAACAAACGAATCGTTAATTACGCAAATAAGTGAAAACAATAACAAAAACAAATCAAATTATACTCTGAGTCTGATATTGCAAGCGCATTGTTCGTATGCCCTGCATTTGGGGTATTCTCTTGTATTAGAAATAAAAAAGAGAATAAATAAACTAGTTAACAATTTTATAAATTCGAAAAATTTAGAGCTACTTATGTTCATTTGAAGGCGGCTTTGCTAGCTGCAAACGGTTTGAAAACGTTTGCGAATGCGATGCAAAAGGGAATTGAAAACAGCTGAATGATGTTCATAGAAGAGACCAAGAGAGAACGAGCATGGGAGAGAGAGAGAGAGAGAGAGAGAGTGAGAGTGACAATGAGAGTGAGATTGTGAGTAAGAGGGAGAGAGAGAGAGAGAGAGAGAGCGAAAGCGAAAAAGAGAGAGAGAAAGAGAGAGCATGGGAGAAAGTAAGCATAAAAGATAGAGGGAGAGGGAGAGAGCGAAAAGCAGAAAGAGAGAGCGATAAAGGGAGAGATAGTGAGCAAGAGAGAAAGAAAGAGAAAGCATGAAAATACTTAAGTGCAAATCATTTAAAGTCAAATCTATTTTTGATATTTCTCTGGACAACAAGTTTTTTATAGAAATTGCAATAGATAGAAAAATATCAATTTAAAAAATCTGTAAAAAGAAATAAGCACCCATTTTTATCGATTCCTTGACCTCAATAATTTAATGTGAATAAATATTAGAAAAATACTTTTCAAATAATTAATAAGAAAAGAAAAGCTTGAATCTCTGTCCAGTCTTTTAAAAATTTAAAAATACTTAATAAAATAATTATTAATACCAGAAAAGTCTGAGTCTCCGTCTAGTCATCCAGAAAGTAGCTCAGCAACTATTGAAGCTACAGATACAAAATTTAAAAATGTATCTGGGCTTTCCTCGAATACATTTAGGGCAAAGTTCTTAACCAGTTTATCCAACCATGCATAATGATTGCTCAATTGATCTGAAGTTCTTTTAAATAAATTGTTTCCTGCTCAGCAGAGCAGAGAAAAACAGCTGCATATTTTCGTTTATAGAAACAATAAATTGCGCTGCGATTTGTTGAATATTTTCCATAATAAACAAAATAAAAAAACCATATTTATAATATGCTAAATAAACTAAGTATATGAAAGAGCGCAAGAAACGGAAGCATAAACTTAACTGAAGTCTTTATTTACTAAATGATGACGACGAGAGTACGAAAATATTTCGATAACGATTTATTTGCTGTCTAGTAAGTTGACGGGATGCTTCGCAAACGTGCTAAGAGTCGCTGTGCGGTTATGGCCATGGCCAAAGACAATGTTAAGGCAACAGCAGCAGGGCATAGAATTAAGGAAGCCAACAATGGTAGCCGGAGGAATTGCATCAGCTCATAACTCAGTGACAGCAATGAAAGCCAAAGTCAGCGAATGGCAACTGCAAAGCTGCCCGGGTCCGGGTCCGAGTCCAGCGGGGCCGGGACGTGCCCGCAGCAGGCACCAAGATGACTCCATAAAAGTGTAATTAAGTGGCGCCCGAGCTGGGACGAGCAGGGACGAGCTGGGACGAGCTGGGCAAGCGACACGTGTTGCTAATGTGTGCATCCGTCCGGCTGGAAGGGGGTGAGGGACGAACGCGAACGCGTGTAAACAAGCTAAGCTCGAGATGTTTTCTCGCCCAAACCTCCCCCCCCCCCCTTCCCCCTTTATTCGGATCCAGCGCCTCGGCCTGTTGCTGCTGTTGAGCCTGCGGACGTTTGTCAACACATTTGCCGGCAAATTGAAGTGTTTGCGGCAACGACGCGCTGTGATTGATGAGCTGCAGAGCGTAGGTGTGGGCGGTGGACGGTGGGCGGTGGACGGTGGGCGGTGGTTGAGCGGGGGTGGGTGAGCGGGGGTGCTTGGCAGGGGTCACGCAACCACAGCCTTGGCCTTGTCTCAACTTTGGCCACACAAATTCCCAAGCGAGCCCTGGCAAACGTCTTGCAATGCAGCCAACAGTGGGCCAATCGACACACACACTCGCACACTCGCACACACACTCCCGCACAGTCTGGGCCAAATTATCATTTGGCCATAAGCAAACAGAAGCGTTTCAACTTGGCGAACGCCATCAGCGCGGTCAATTGCCTGCTTTTGTTTATGTTTATTTCAAATAATTAAAGCAAATGCAACTCGGCAACTGTGTGGCGGACAGAGGTGAGCGGGGAGTGGGGTAGGGGGCGGGGGAGGGAGGGGGATGGGGGGAGGGGGGGTGAGTGCTAACGAGTGGGTTGCTGGGTTTGGCGCGCCACGAAAATAGAAACCACAGCTATAAAGAATAAGGCAAACGATCGACTCCGAGACACACACACACACACACACACAGAGACACACCGAAATAGCGTAGGCAGATGTTATCGGGTCGCCGCAGGTCGAATCGCCTGGGTTCTGGCTTGGAGCTGGTTGTGCCCGTTGGGGCCATGTAAACAGCTTGTCAAATTTGGGCGATTATAGGTCGAGTGCTTGGCAAGTGGATCTTCCCTTTGGCCGGGCGCTTTCCATTTTGTCTATCTTCCCAATGACGTCCGTTCCATGCCTTGCCAATTGCCACTAAATATTCCTTAAAGTGGCCAACGCCATGTGCCCGAGGGTCTAAACGTTGACAAGTGAAACAACGAATTTCCTATGCCCTTTCGATGGAAAATAGAAAAATGCGCATAGCTAAAATCATTTTTGTTCTAGAAGAAACAACTTCTAGCTCCCTTCGTCACAATTGATTCTTGAAGAAATTGCATTTCGTGCTAGAATATTCTTAAATTAAGCATAAAATAAATATTAAAAAATTGGTTAAAGAATCCTATTACTTAGAATAAGATAAGTAAATCAGAGCAACTTTTAGTGCTTCATTTAAATAGCATGAAATTGCATTTCGTGCTAGAATATTCTTAAATTAAGCATAAAATAAATATTTAAAAATTGGTTAAATAATCTTAAATCGGAAAAATTGTTAATATTGGATTCTAAGAGCAAGAAATTGCATTTCGTGCTAGAATATTCTTAAATTAAGCATAAAATAAATATTAAAAAATTGGTTAAAGAATCCTATTACTTAGAATAAGATAAGTAAATCAGAGCAACTTTTAGTGCTTCATTTAAATAGCATGAAATTGCATTTCGTGCTAGAATATTCTTAAATTAAGCATAAAATAAATATTTAAAAATTGGTTAAATAATCTTAAATCGGAAAAATTGTTAATATTGGATTCTAAGAGCAAGAAATTGCATTTCGTGCTAGAATATTCTTAAATTAAGCATAAAATAAATATTAAAAAATTGGTTAAAGAATCCTATTACTTAGAATAAGATAAGTAAATCAGAGCAACTTTTAGTGCTTCATTTAAATAGCATGAAAGTGCATTTCGTGCTAGAATATTCTTAAATTAAGCATAAAATAAATATTAAAAAATTGGTTAAATAATCTTAAGACTTAGAATAAGATAAGTAAATCAGAGAAACTCTTAGTGCTTCATTTAAATAACATGAAAGTGCATTTCGTGCTAGAATATTCTTAAATTAAGCATAAAATAAATATTAAAAAATTGGTGTAAGAATCTTAATACTTAGAATAAAATAAGTAAATCGGAAAAAATGTTAATACTTAATTCTAAGAGCAAGAAAGTGCATTTCGTTCTAGAATATTCTTCAATTTAGTATAAAAATTCCAAAAAAAATTTTTACAAGTATTATAATACTTAAAATAAGATCATTATTTGTGCGTAAATTGAGTATTGTATTTAAATCTTGTATTTAGAAATTTTGGGAATTTAAAACCGTTTCTAATATACAAATATTGTTTGTAAGATTACGAAAATTTAGCTTAGCCGAATTTTTGGGGTTTTGCCTGCCTTGTATACCCTTGCAGAGGGTATGATAATTTTGTCCTGAGCCCATTAAGTATATACCATACATATATTCAAGATCAGCATCAACAGCCGACTTAATAAAGCCTTGTCCATCTGTCCGTCCGTCGGTTCGTCTGTTTCCTTGTCCGTCTGTCGGTTTCTATGCGAACTTGTCTCTCAGTTTAGAAGCTATCGCTTTGAAACTTTGCATGGATCCGTCTTTCTGTTGCAGGCACTATTTATATGCTGGAACATATAGCTGTTATAGTAGAGATCAGTCGAAATGTAGGTGATTATTTGGCAAGCGATTTTCATTATTTCCAGCATTTATGAGCTTCACGTTTCTCGCATATCTGCGAAACTGTAACAAGGGTATTAAATCTTCGGCGTGCCGAAGATATCCTTGCTCTATCGTTTTTTTTTGTAAGCTTCTTTTTTTTTTGTCAATTGTCGTTATCAGAGTTGAATTGCTTTCCTTAACCTGATTTCAAATATATATTTCCAAATCTTGCCCTTTTGTCCAATAAAAGAAATTAAATGAGTTTCAATTAATTAAGAGGCCAGTCTATAAAAACGTTTACGAATGCGCTGCAAAGCAGAATCGAAAACAGACCAAAAATCCGAACAACTCTGACCAAAAAACCAACTCGAAGCAATCGAATTGCCGATTTATATTTTGGCCAAAACATTTTTCAACTGCTTTGTTTATGGAAAACTTTTAAAACAATGCAAATTAAAATTATTTATTTATTTTATCAGGCATTGTCTTGTCCCACGGTGAGGTAAGCGCCGTGGCCCGATCCACAAAAAAAAAATATATACATATATATATATAGATATAGATACATATTATATAAAGATGAAGCAGATAAGCGGACTGAGAAATTCCAAAAGTTTTATTCACTCGACGGCCGCTGTTTAGATTCAAATGTTGTTTCTCTCTAAGTAGATTTTCTATAGCTCTTGCCTGGCTATTCGACGTCTGTTTTCCAGCTGAAGTGTCGAAACTATCCACTATATAAGATATGTATGTACATAGGCTCGCCCATATCCAGCCAGAGATCATAGACAACGTGCACAATCAATGCGGGAATTTTAAATACAATTCGCTTAGCCGAAAAATAAGTTTTGTAAACAAGCGGCTGTTAGAACTAAGTACAACAACAACAACAACAACAACAACAACAACAGAGAGAGCAGTAGAAATAAACACAAAGGGGCGGCAGCTAAAAGTATGTTCATGCCACACCGAACCCCCCCCCCCCGCCGCCCTCTACACACACCCCCTGAAAATGGCAGGCGTTGTAATTGCCGCAGGGCGAAGACTTTATTTTTAAGCAAACCAAAATTAGCGAATATTTAAATGCTAAATGCTAGATTATGTACGTGTATATACAATGTGGTTGGGCTGAAGTGGCCCACTTGGCCCACAGATACCCATGCCTGCCGCATACCAATGGGTTAATTGTTAACCCATTAAAGCCCGACCAATGTTCACAAGGCAATTGCAAATGTGCCACGTACATATGTATGTATGTATGTATATTTTTGTTTGCTATACCAAAAAATTTAATTACTTCATGGGCCTCGAGTCCCCGTCGCCCCCCCCCCCCCCACCCCCCTTCCGTGTCCCCTTGACCTGTAGCATGCCAAGTGTATTAATCATAGTCAGCGGGGCCGAAAGTCAATAAGTGGCAACAACCAAAGCACAAATGAATATAAATGCCATTGTCCTAGGGTTCAGCCTCAAGCTAGAGATGGACGCGTGCTCAAATAGCCGAAAGCTTGGGCATAGATTGGGTGCCATAAGATTTCCAGCTTCTAGCTGCTTTAAAGTCGCTTCTTCCACAAAAAGATTAAACTAAGCATATTTATAGTCTCTCTTCAAAGTTATCTATCTTCAGGGTCAGCTCCATGCATATATCGATATATATATATCGATAAATCGATACTTCTACTTATTATTCCATAACGTTCAAATATAATAACATTCAAAACCAAATCGATTTATCGCTATATTTTCATCAATTATTTACATATATAGATATATGTTATATTGATATATTATACAATATTTTGTATATCGATATATTTTTGTATATGATTCTGATTTAATGACGATATAGAGAAATAGTAGAAGGAATTAGGAATTAGGTCTAGCCAAAAAGCTTGACTCACTTTTATAAATCCCGACGGTCCCGATTTGACATGCTTGGAAATCTATCAATGTCAAATGCTTTAAAAATATATCTAAAAAGCTTTAAGAATCAGAAGTGTGTTTCCTGGCAAGATCTGGAAACTTGTTCGCTTTAAAGGGCCAGCTTTATAGTTTCCAGATTTCAAAAGCCAGCCAAAATGACCCGAAGAAAAGCCGAAGGCTGTCTTCATGCTCCTTTAAAGTCGTGTTCATACGTGTTCACGTTTATTGCGTTCATCCATGACTTCACGCCAATTATAATATCAGGGTTTGAGCCCGAACATAGCTCTTAGGATCGTGCTCGTGTTGTTTTGTTCCACGTCGTGTTCGGTCGTGTTCGGTCGTGTTCGCTTTGAATAGCTCCCGTTGGTTTGCTCTCGCTGGCGTCAATCTGAGTTGGCACTCATACGCACTTTCTTAGCAGAACGCGACACGAGCACCTCGTGTTTCCCCAAGCAGCCTCGTGTCTCGTGTGACCAGACACGACTTACGCCCATCTCTAATTAATGCCTTGTCCTGGCTTCCTTATGCCCATTCGCATCCCGTTAAATTAAGCGGTTTGCTGCCCCACACACGATACTTTGGCTGCGCCGCCTTTACGCTTCAATCAAGAAATTACGCATGACATTTTTCATCGGGCCAACACACACACGCACACACACACACGCACAACCATGGTATTTGCCACTGTGCAAATATTTAATTTTTTGCCTATTCCCAGTTTATTTTCTTTTCGTCCGTTTACTTTTTGCTTGGCGCTTTTTTATGTGCTTTGGCTAAAAGTCAGAGTTTGACAGTGACAGACAACCGAAATCCCCCGCTGCCCGCAACGCTGCATCCGCATGTTAATTATTTGAAGCCAGCCTGACATTAACATGTCTGCATTCCTTAACACCTACCGCCCTGCCCCACACACGCTTCCAATATGCTCAGGATTGAGCTGCCAGCACAGAGTTCTTAACTCTTTAATCCGATGGGATTATTAACAGTTCCAGTAGAGTTTACGGGCAGCTGCTAGTTTTACGATTGCGATTTTGCCACTGGTGATTTTGTTATGTGAAAACTTAGTTCATTTACTTCAAATTCGTAGTTTAGAAATTTGAGTGTATTTTCGTTTTTAATTAAATTAATTTTTAATTTCCTCAATAATATGTTTGCCTAGTCAAAGTTATACTACATAGAGCAGCTTCCACCCATTTTCCACCTGTCAATGTGAATATTGCATTTCGTATTCGTAACAGTTCCTTGAGCTTTCCATATAAAACGGGTTTAAGAGCAAACCGAACCAACCCGTTTCCGCCCATTTTTCACGCACAAGTATGGATTTATGCCAAAAGTTCCATTTCATCGCTGACATTTGAATAAACACAAATAGTTTTAACGAATTTCTGGCATTCCATTTGGCATCACATTAATTTAAATAGTCCAAAACACTTGCTAAGCCCCAGCTGAGCACACGACTTAAACGTTTCGGCAAAGTTTTGTCAGCTCTAAGCTGCCCATAAACGTTCATTTCCATTCCGTAAATTCCCTTTGAGGCCGATTGCAAAAGTGTTCAATGTTTGGCAGAAATGGCTGTTAGGCTCTAAAGGAACACGTTCCTATCATTGGTCTTAAGTGCTTGCTACCAACTTCCGGCTGTCATTTTGGACAGCTGCTTTAGGCATAATCCACATGCTCATAAACAGTTGGCATCAATTCCTCACAGACAATCACTCAACGGGGATTGGCCACAGATAGGCGGCCACAGCGTCCTGCCCAGCCTTGGCTGGCATCACTTAGCCCAATTGCGAGCCGCCGACAGCAGCCACTGGGAGGGTATGCCAGAACGGATATGTTCGAGCTTTCACTTACATCAGGGGACCCTCATTGTCGGGGGCCTAATGATGCGTAACCTTTTAGCCTGTCATTACACCTGCCGACAATTCAATTAGGCGACGGGCTTTGTATTACCGAAAATAAAAACTTGGGTTAAGAATTACTTTGGAGCACAGCAAAGCAAACGGCGAGTTGCGACGATACCCTGTACTTCAATTCACATAATTGCATTTACCGTTTTTTACATCGAATCGTTAATCTATTTAAAGCACATGCCCCGGAAAAATGGAATATCAAATTCTTGAAAAGCGCCGAGCAAAAAATAATCGATATTGTGTAAATTTCATTTGCCAGGGTATACATGAAACTATATATCATATTTCAGCTCGCCAGCTTTTATGAAATGGATCGAAGAATTTCCATAAAAAAATGCGTTATAAATTATTAAGAGCAAAAATTGAAGTAGCTTTTGGCGTATTTCTTATGCTCGATTTTATGCGTGTCAAGCTGGAACACAATTAATTCGGGATGTCGCTAAAGAATCGCCCAATATCAAATTCATTTGCTTTCGTAGGGCATAAAGAAAGATGCATACCAAATTTCAGGTCGATAGCCCTGATAAGCCCTGAGTTCGCATAGGCAAGCAGTTCAATACGGATAGATCGAACCATTTTCTTTTTAACATAATTTTCTATTCAGTTTTATAGCCTGCACCTATTGCAAAGGGTTAAATGGGGTATAATGGTTTTCTGTTGTTAATGTACGTAACAAACAGAAGGAAGCATCTCCGACCCCATAAAGTATATATATTCTTGATCAGCATCAATAGCCAAGTCGGTACAGGGTATTCAGGATTCATACAGATCGGCTGCTGTTTAAGGCTGAATCAACTTTTGCTTTATGCGTGCGCCTGGTTACAGGGTATTCGGGATTCATACAGTTTGGCGTTATATTAAAGCTATTGAAGCTCGTTACAGGATATTCAGAGTTCAAATAGGTTGAAGAGGGATTAAGGCTGAATCAACTTTTGCTTTATGCATGCGCCTGGTTACAGGGTATTCGGGGTTCATATAGGTTGGCGTTATATTAAAGCTGGATCAACCTTCTGTTCATGCTTGAGCCTCGTTACAGGGTATTCAGAGTTCAAATAGGTTGAAGAGGGATTAAGGCTGAATCAACTTTTGATTTATGCTTGAGCCTGGTTACAGGGTATTAGGTTTTCATATAGCTTGCAGGTAGATTAAAGCTGGGTCAACTTTTGCTTTATGCATGCGCCTGGTTACAGGGTATTCGGGGTTCATATAAAGCTGGATCAACCGTCTGTTTATGCTTGAGCCTCGTTACAGGGTATTTAGGCGCATGGCGTTGATCGGGCTTGGTTTGTGTTTTCTTTTTTTTTGTTGTCGCATATGCCTGGCACTTGTCACTTGATATTGGGGTTTAGTTTTTGGCGTCGATTAGCGAAGACCGAAGAACCGGCCCTGCGGACGGGGTCGGGCCAGTTGCGGCTACGTCATTAGCTGCACATCTCGGGCGGCAAATGTGAGCGGAGCGTCCATAAATAATGATTGCCGGCTATATGGGCCGGTATTCAAATTACAAACAGCCGGGATTACTCGACCGACACGGTTCCGGATGCCCAGCCCCCGCCCGTGTCGGGGGCATCAGCCGCGGGCGACACGCGCTTAAATGGAAAATCGGGCAGCATTTTCCGTGTGGCAGGCAATGGACGTGGCCGCAGACTTAGCTCCGGCCAACTAGTTATTATTATGGATAAACGCGCGAGCATTTTATTTGTTTTTTCCTGGCGCGCTTCATTTTTCATGGCCCAGCCAAAAGGATTTCGAGTTGTGTACTTTTTGGGCGTGGGTGGCGAATTGTGCGAAAAGAAAACTTTGAAAGTGGCCCAATAAAAACGGCACCTTCGTTTTCCAAGTGAGGTGGCAACTATGCAGCTAAAACAAAACTATTTGAGGTTATGTGAACAGTGTGAACAGAGTGCAGCTGCGTTCATACCAAAAGTTCTCGACAAAATCTAGTTGATGGAAGATGTAGAATTTACCTGTTATTACTTTTTTTTTTTTTTGGGATAGCAACTCTGTTGTATAGACAAAAATAACTGTGCTGATTGACTGACTGATTAAGTGGCTAATTGAGTGATTGACTGACTTATTGATTAACTGACTGATACAGTGATTGACTGACTGACTTACTGAGCGATTGATTAACTGATAGACTGATTGACTAACTGAGTGATACATTGACTGAGTGGTTGATTAGTCAGTCAATCAGTGATTGATTGAATGACCTTAATGATTGATTGACTAACTAAGTTGATTGGTTGATTGAGAGACTGACTGATTAAGTGATTGAATGAGTTACTAACTGAGTGATAATTTAACTAACTGTCTGAGTGTTTGATTGACTGACAGACTGAGTGATTGATTGACTGACTGATTGACTGACTGATTGACTAACTGACTGACTTACTGACTGGCTGATTAACTAATTGATTGTGTGATTGATTGATTGACTGACTGACTGACTGATTCACTGATTGATTGGTTGAATGTTTGACAGGCTTACAAAAAGACTTATTGACTTGCCAAATAAACTAGCTGATTAGCTTACGGGCTGAATGATTGACTTCCAGCATGACTAACTGACTGACTGATTGACTGAGGGAAAATCTGTCTGACCAAGTGATTGATGATCAATGCACAGTCCGACCGATTACTGTTGCCAAATGTGATGTAGGTGCACGCTAAGCCCGGACTTGGGGAAATTCCAATCCAAATTCATCTTCAAAGAACTATGTGAAAATTCATTTGAGACATGTTTCAGGCTCTTCGGTATGTCCAACCCTCCCGGGTGGAAAACAGACATAAAGGTTGGACGAACGAACGTTTATTGTTCGGCTTCATATTCATCTACAAAGCTTTTCATTATAAACGAATTAGTGCGTATTTCGTCTTAAAATTAGTTTGCATTTCATTATTCCATGAACGAATTTTCGAAATTCTGTAACAATGTGGCAACAGCAATTTGCTGGTAAAACTCAAGAGCAAATAAAATTTAAGCATAACTTTAACAGGCAGAGAAGGGAACGAGTACTTTTAGCCTTATCTGCAAACTGTAAAACATATTTCATACATTTCATCTAAACATTGAGCTTGAGAAAAGTAAAAAATAAACAAGTAAGAGGTTCTAGTCGGGAGCTCCCGACTAGGGGATACCCTAAACCATCTTCTTCCGACAGGCGATAGGTATAAAATGAAAAATACTTTATATATATATACTATTCTAGAAGCTACATGTCAAGTTTGCCGAAATTGCTCCAAAATCAGGATTTCGATATCGATTTTTATCGATTACTTGGAAAAGGGGTAACTTATCGAATATCGGAAAGAAGCTCGATCTGCGCGGGGACTAGGAGGACCTACAGCTTTCAAGTCTCTAGCTCTTATAGGTTCTGAGATCCTTGCGTTCATACATACGGACAGACGGACAGACGGACAGACAGACAGACGGACAGACGGACATGGCTAGATCGCCTCGGCTATTGATGCTGATCAAGAATATATACACTTTATGGGGTTGGAGATGCTTCCTTCTGCCTGTTACATACATTTGCACAAATACATTATACCCTTTTTACCCATTTTCAATGGGTTCAGGGTATAATAAAGTTCCTAATTAATTGATTTTTGAAAGTTGTTAAATTCATTGCCAAACCGAGTTATGTTTTATGGAAATATCGTGAAGTTTAACGTGCTTGTTAACTTTAACAAGCAGATGAGAGAGATAAAAAATTCAATTCACATTTCTCTCAATTGCAATTGACAATTGTCTATTGTATAATATATATTATTTATTATATAATTCTTGACATTTAACACTTAAAACAAAAAGAAAAGGAAAATGGGAATTTAAATTATTTTTATTTTGAAATTGTTTGCCTTAAATCAGAGATTTGTGTGGCTTTTGATGTGTCCGTCCATTATTTAATTATTCTTGTATTTATTTTCGGCTTATCAAGTGATAAATAAATATTTGCTCCCCAAATCTCACCTCGGATTCATTTCATAATTAGAAATTGTGAATCGGTCAAATGGCAACCGCAACAATTTTGGGCTTGCGGCCAGGCTTTGGCTTTACCTTTGCTCGGCCAACATTTGAACATCTCATCATTTGCCATTTTCCATTTTCCACATTCTATTTTCCATATAACATTTATGCCCGCCCCGCCTCCCTCCACCGATTCGCTTGCCCTTTGGGGATTTGCGAGCAGTTTCATTTGAAAGATCAAACAGCTGTTGGGTAACTTAGGATTGTAATCCTCACACCGCATTGCACACACCGATTGCCGTATTAGCTGGACCCCAGAGGGGGCACGTGGCATGTGGCATGTGGCATCAACTGTGCCCATTCCCGCGAGCTGCTGGATTTGCATAAGCTAATAACCCAACTTTAAGCCTGGACACAGCGACTGGGCGAGCTGAAGCCACCAACGAACTGGCCACAGCAGCCGCAAGTGCAACAAACATCACACACACACACACACACGCACACACACACACACACACACACACACACACGCACACACACAATCGGGGCTTTCATTTTGCCCCACGATAAATCTAAGCGACACCACGCACCGCACACTTACACTTAATGACGTTTTATTACAAATTTAATAGAGTTACGGCAAATGAACGAAACGAAACGAATCTGAGCGCATATCAACGACATTTCCCATACCCTGCACATTGTTCTCATTTTGGGCGCCGCCATTTCTGGTCATCGTCCATTTAATATCATCATAAATTAATATGCAAATTACGAATTTCATTTAACCCAGCGACAAGAAATTGAAATTGTGTTCGTTAACATACCCTATACTAAGTGCATGCGGGTATATTGGTTGTGTGCAACAGGCAGATACACTGTCTGGACCTCAGTCCTGGAAACAGGTCGAAAAAATAGAATTTATTTCAAATGATCGATATCTTACGCCGTGTCCACGAAATCGATAAATTTAGGTTGTAGATTCTTGTACTTTACACACAGCTTTAAAAGATATCAATTGAATAACTTATAAGCTGAAAATTTCATAAAGATCGGACAACAAGCACCGAAGTTACTCACGAACTCAGATCTCAAAGTGGAAAGAAGAGGAAGTTCGAATAATTGTATAGGCAGCTCGGCGCTGGGCTCAGGGTATCTCCGAGTCGAGCACTGCCGCATAGAGCACTCGCTAGTTTGTTCCCATTATAAACGGAATACTCCCCGGCCACACTTCACACCCTGCAACGCATATAAGTACAGCTGGTTTATTGCATGAACTTTATAAAGTTGCGGGTTTAACAATATAAATTATCGAGTATTGGGAAGTTCTCTTCATTTTTACAGTAACAGTTTACAGAGTTTTAACTAATTAATAAATTTTCATCAAAACTCTTTTTAATTTCTCAAAGATTTTGTAGATTTGCCCAACCCTTGCTCTGCAATACTTCAATCAAGAACCGAATCAAACATCTTTCAAAAATGCTTGACATTTTCCAAAGTTTTATAAACAAAACTTATTTGACACTTTATTTTAAATTTGTACGGCAAATCAAAAGATTGCTAAATAAAATGTTTCTTAAAATATACCTGCGTATAAATAAATATGAAGATGTCAGGTGGGATACGAAATTGGGTCACAATATGGCCGAAAATGTGACTGGTTAATATGAAGATAATTAAATGTGGCTTTGCTTAAATAGACATTTGCCAATCCTCAAGAGAATTCAAGGATATTTCATTCCCTCAATCCATTTTACCTACTCCCAACTATGTTATGTTTCTATGTTATACTGTTCCTAACACATCTCTTATGTTGTCTCTACTTTAGTTCTCAAATGTGTTCCCTGCCTTACTCTCAGCACTCACTGTTCCACACACATTTTTGTTTTTAAATTGTTCCTCAGTTTTTTTCCCAAATAAATTCCCAGATTTGTTCTTTAGAGTTTTATTTGTTGTCGTTATTTATTTTCTTTCTCAGCTCTTTCTGTCACAATATCCCCTTTTCAATGCCCAACTCTTTTAACTTTTTTTTCTTCACAACTTCATAATTTGTTCTCAACTTTTTTCTCAAATCTGTACCTCTCCTTACATAAAAAGTTGTCCTTACGATATTTTCATTACTGTTTACAACTCTGTTGACAGCCCTGTTAGCGATCTGTTCCCAGATACGATTTCAGCTCCGTTTTCGGCTCTGTTCAAAATTATCTACCCAAATATATTTGCTGAGTCATATATACACCAAAGTTCTTAAATGTGCCTTGATCACATTTGTTAATTTTGCACTATGCCACGCAATATTTTCTGTTAACTCTTTTCGTTCACCGCTGTTTTCAGATCTATTTTTAAATTTGTACCTAAATCTGCATTTTAATTTGTTCCTTATACCCAGTTCTGAATTTCAATCTGTTCTCTGTTGATTTTACAGTATGCTCTACACTGTTCACAGCTTTGTTTCCAGCCCTAATCTTTAATGCATACTCAACTCTATACTCAACAACAATCCCACATCCGTTTACATATCCCATTATTCAGTTTCCGGGATTATTCTCAAATGCGCTCCCAATTTAATAAACGGTTCTTAACTCTGCTTTTCATCGTTTTGTCAATTTGGTCCCAGCTCCATTTAATCTACCCAACTCATTTAAGCCTTATTTCTATTGTATTCTCAATTTTATTCAGCTTTATATTAAACTCTGCTCATTTCAATCTGTTCTCAGCTGCTGGCAGGCTGCTCAAAACTGTTGCTATTCGTCTTGCTAAATCTGTACCCAACTTTGCACCCAACTCTTTTCCCGCACAACCTAGGTGTTCCCCGAGAGTCGCCCCGGCTGACCCCACCACGATCTCCTGGGACAGACCATGTAAGGCATCCAGTTATTTGGGAGCTGGCTGCTGCTCCACATGGCCAATGTCTCTGCCAGATTGTGGGGCCCGGCGCGTTTTGTTTTTATTGATCGCCGAATGCTGCCAACATAGCGAGTATATAAAATAATTGTATTGAATTGAATACCGCGATGTGTTCCCAATGCATAAACAGTCCGAAAGATTTTGTTTATTTGCTTAAGACTTACGCATCATCATTATCGTCATGACAGATGTGGCCACTGGCCACAGTGGACTTCGAATTGGATTTTCTTGGCTTTCTGCTTCTTTCCCTTCTTTTTCTTCTTCTTTGGCTATCCGAAAATCCAATAAACAATCAACACA
This sequence comes from Drosophila montana, assembly GCF_035044405.1. NCBI lineage: Eukaryota > Metazoa > Arthropoda > Insecta > Diptera > Drosophilidae > Drosophila > Drosophila montana. The sequence continues at coordinate 244,465 of NW_026998301.1, forward strand.
AATCTTAAGATTTGTTGCGAATCAAACTGTGAAAAAAAAACACACACACACACACACACAAACACAACAACAACAAAAAAACAAACACAGAACGCGTCACGCTTAACGACTTTCCACTGGAACTTAACTGAGATCAGTGCGCGAGCAGTTCGAATTTTCGGTTTTGGTTTCGAGTTCGATAGAATTCGAATTACGTTTCGTATCTAATGTTAAAGTTTCCTGCTCCTTTAAACATTTTTGCTGAATGCGCGCATTCGTTGGCAGCGCGCTCGCGAAGCTAACGGTAACAACTGAGGCAAGCGAACGCTTGCAACATGTGGCATGTGCTGCCGCTGCCGATGTCGATGCCGATGTCGATGTCGATGCCGGTGCCCGACGTCCGACGTCCGATGCCGAAACGTACTCAATGAACAAACAGCTGACAAATTTATGAATGAAAAAAGCTTCAAGCGACAGCCGCAGCAGGCGTCAAGTTCAAGGTGAAAAGCGTCGCGATGAAAGCTCTTCGCTCTTCATTTTTTTGTTTGCTTGCCAAAGCTCAGGAAAGTAACGGAAATTAACCGTTCATCTTTGAACTCGGAACAAACGTGCATTTTTAATACATAACAAAAGTAATAGAGCCAGAATTAAGGGATATTATTGGCACGCCGAAGCTTAAATACCCTTTTAGACAAACAGATAAGTGAGAACAGTGAAGCTCGTAAATGCTGAGTTTGATGCAATTTTCTTGGGAAACAGAATATTTTGATACACAAAAACTCATTTTTCGATCGGTTCTTCCTATAAGCTATATAATATAGTAATGCGATCTTGTTAAGACTCGACTCGAAAAATATTGGCTACAACAAATTTGTATTCTTTGGCATAGCGTAATGAAAGCATGCAAACCTCTAACTCTTACTTGAATTCATGAGAATCGCATAGTGAGGCGATATTTCATATATGGCATGATTTTATTTTTTGCAGCGCAAGCGTAAAATAAACATAGCTTGCGTTAATCAGAAGAGGTAACAAGTGAAACATTCTTCACCTCTGCATACTGTATGAGAACCTTACTGAACCCACTTTGGTGTTCTCAGCTCTTGAAGCTATTGTAGTTAATAACAAGGACGCGTTCGTGCAGACGGGCATGGCTAGATCGAACTGGGTCCAATTTAAGATACTTCCCACTGTATTTAACATTCCTGTGCACAAAACCAGTATACCCTTTTTTGCTAATTTATTAGGGTATAAGCCAACACTGCTTATACACTGCTTTCATAAGCACTGCTTGCAATTCTCAAGCTCAAGTGATGAAGAAATGTTTCTGATTCAAAAAGATCTATTCAAGTTTTACAAACTGAACTTTGGTCTTTATTCTAGCTAGAAAAACGAGGGATCTTCCAGTTTTGCTAGAACAGGCCGTGACTTCAAAGTTTGTGGCCAAATCTCATGTAATATTCCCAATCTTTTGCTCGCTCTCCAAAAAGAAAACCCAAAACTCTACGCAACTTTTGATAAATAACTTATTTAATAATAATTTAATATACATGGAAGAAATATCATGGATAGAAAGACAGACAAAAAAAAAACAAAAAAAATTGTAGAAAATGTTGACAAGATGGACTCCAACAGGGGGGGGAGAGGGGTGAGGTGTCGCTTAGTAGGGCTGATAACTCTGCTGTTGTTGCTGCTGCTGCTGTTGCTGCTGCTGCTGCTGCTGTTGCTGCTGCTGCTGTTGCTGCTGTTGCTGCTGCTGCTGTTGCTGCTGCTGCTGATGGGCTAGATTTGCCTGGGCGAAGATGTGCTCGATCTCGGCATTGCTGAGCTGATCGAAAATGTCCTGGGCCCCGTGGCCGAAGCTGGCGGCCGTCAGCTGTGCCGCCTGGGAGTTAACGGGCGGCAGATAGCCTGAGAAGCGCAAAGAGAGGCGTTGCGTGAGGGATTGGCAGCAATTGGCTTGGACTGCTTGATACTTACCATCAGCTGGCGCGCTGCCGTAGGGCGGCAATAGGGTTATGGCTGGACGGCTTGGCGTGGCTGGGGGCTGGTAGAAGACCGGCTTCCAGGGCTGCTGCGGCTGCTGGGGCTGCTGCGGCTGCTGAGGCTGTGTGGGCTGTGGGGCGGGCTGCGGCTGCTCGGGCTGCTCCGACTCCGGCGTATTGGGTATCTGCGGCGAGGCGATGGCCGTGCCCGTCTCTGGCTGCACGGGCGTCGATCCGGGCAGTGGCACTATGCCGCCCGGAAACTGCGCCTCCGGCTGCCCAAAGCTGGGCGGCTGCTGGGGCAGCGGTGGCTGCACGGCGGCGGGAAAGAACTGGCTATTGGGTGGTGCGCCGGGCGCAGCCGGAAACGCGGGCAACGAGGGATTGGCCGGCGTGGCGGGCACAGCTGGAGCAGCGGGCGTGGCGGGCACAGCCGGAACAGCGGGCGCCTGTGGGAACTGCGGCACCTGTGGGAACGGGAACTGCGGAATGCTGAAATGTGGGAACGTTGGGAACTGTGGGAACTGCGGGAACTGCGGAATCTGCGGAATCTGCGGAATCTCCGGTATCTGAGGTATCTGCGGAATCTGCGGAATCTGTGGTATCACGGGCACTTCAGGGTTGGTGGGTGCGGCCGGAACTGCAGCTGCTGGCTGCACAGCGAACGTGGGCGCCGAGAATACGGGATACTCGGCGACGGGCGGGCTGGCAGCGGCAAAGGTCACGCCAGGATGCAGTGCAGCCACATGCTGCACATGCTGCACAGGCTGCACAGGCTGCACGGGCTGAATGGGTTGAACGGGAGCAGCAGGAGCGACAGCCTGGACATAGGTGGGCTGCAGGTAATCAGGCCAATTAGCGTGGAGCGTGGAGTAACTGCAGCCAAAGAACTTACCTGATGGTAATGCAGGGGCTTCAGCGGCCGGTGCAGATGCTGATGCGGATAGTTGACGCTGTACGAGGAGACGACCGCATTGCCCGGACGCAGCACATACGAAGGCGGCGCAGCCACAGCGGAGGCGATGCCACCAGCAGCGGGCAGAGCGGGAACAGTTGTGGCAGCGGGCAGGAATGCAGACGCGGGCGCAAACTGTTTGATGTGATAGCCGCCCAGGGCAGACGGATACTTGATGAAGCCAGGATGGCGGTGGGCGGGCGCAGCGGCCAGAAAAGTGGCCGCCGCGGGCAGCTGCAAGCTATAGCCATACTGGGAGGCATAGGTGCGGGCGGGCCAGTGCCCGGCGGCGCCATGCAGTATGCCACGCTTGTGCTTGCCGGTGGCCAGCGGCTGCTCCTGCTGCGGCTCCACCGACGCCGGCGCCGTCTCCGACTGATCCGACTGCTGTGGCTGCTGCTGCTCCGCGGCAGGGGTGGTGGCCACCGTGGTGGGCGTGGTGCTGGCCAAGCGGCTGCCTTGGCGCAGACGCAGCGAGCCGTGAACAGCCCTGCCGCTGGCCAAAACAACGCCCAGCAGCAGCAGCAACAGCAGCGGGCAGCATCTGCTCCTGGCACTGCAACTGGCACTGGCACGACCTGAACTGCGGCTCATCATGTTGTTGGTGCTTGGTAATCCGTTTGCGACTTTCGATTCGATTCCGTTTCGGCTGGCTAACTAGCGAATGGTTATTGGATTATGTCAACGCGTCGATTGTTGCCAAGAAAATGAAATGAACTTCCTTGGTGTTTGTTGTATTTATAAAGCGGATATCGACGTGCACCGCCGCCGGTACCGCCGCCGGCACCGCGGCTGCATACCAAACAGCCCTCACATTTCGGCTGTGGTGCACTGCACGCTCATCGGCATGGCCAGCCAGTGCGGCAATTGGCCAGTTTATGACTTTTACGCGTCCATTTCACCTGACCCGAACGCTGGACAGCGGCTCATTATGCTAACGCCAAGCAGCCCCATCTCTGGCCCACAAGCTGCTCTGCACAGTGGGCCGAAGCAGGTGTTAACTGAACCGAACCGAGCCAGTGTTGAGAAAGTGTCAGTAATCAAATTGAGACAAATGCTTGCTGTAACGTGTTCCATTCCCATTTGTTCCACTTCATTCGAAACGATGGGAACGATGGAACACGTGCTTAATTCTATTAATATTCCATTTGCATTCCAACAATAATTCGATTTTTATTTGACAAACCCTGTTTTAGGTTCGATTATGTTCCACTTTCAATTGTTCCGCTTGCTGCTTAGCGTTAATGGACATTTCATTAAAATTGAACCCGATTCCTTAATATTTTTGTACAAAAACATATATTTTTGCTTGTTCAATAACATAATGTAAAATGTCATCTTTAATTTCCATTTGTTCCATTTATTTCAGTTGCTGTGAAGCGAAACAAGCGGAATATATTTAAACAAATCTATATTTTATTATTTGTTAATCTTCGTGCTCCCCCTGCTTCTATAATAAGTATTAAAACTTAGTAATTTTTAGTGGTCCATTTCCATTTGTTCCAGCAGCCAAATGAACTAGTTGGAAATGAAACGTATATCAGACAGGCTTTAAATATTGAAACAGCTCACTTTCCGTTTTATTCCCGTTGTCTCTAAATCAAAATACTTGTTAAACTTAGTAAAAACCCATTGACGTTCCATTTCCATTTGATCCACCAGTTCTTTTTGCACTGACATTGCCAATTGGTTATAAAATGTGTCAGAGCTAGGCCTTAAGCAGTGACAGTGTTCCATTTCCATTTCATTCCCGTTGTATTTAAAATCAAAATTAATTGAATATCTGCATAAAATTGTTAAGTAATTTAGTTGGTGCTCGATTTTTGTTATATTTTTACATGTTCCTCTGGCTTTCTTATGATGGCGAATTCTTGAACATTTGAAGGCGTTTTTCCATAGTTTAAAACGTAAACAAATCAATAAATTATAATATATTTTTAAAAATTTAAGAATTTTAAATGGGCATTATAAATGAATTTTAGTTTCTGGAAGAATCTTATTTCAGGCAGTGCTAATATTCGTGCCACCACTGTAGTAGTAAGGCGAGCAGAGGCCTCTATTTCACTGTCTCTTTCTCTCTCTCTCTCTCTCTCTCTCTCTCTGTCTGTCTCTTTCATTTATCGCATTAGTTTTTCTTGCCAGTCTTTGTGCTGTTGACCACTGTGCCCTTGCGGGGGTGGGGAGGCCCGTGCGCTGTTGTACCACTGTGTCTGTCCACCTGTACAGGTGGTACGTTTCTGCACGTACGAACAAACTTTTGTTTTCATTTTGTTGCTGCTGCTGCTGCTGGCACATTTCACTTTCAGGCGCTGGCCAACAGGTGCCTAAAAAGGTAACTCGCACAGTTGATGTCATATTTTGGGCCATTTGATGCGATCGAAGCCTTTTATGGCCCGGTTACATCACGAAGTGCAGCCCATCAAAATTTGTTTAGCGCCCCAACGAAAAACTGGGCCAATCAAAACTGAGCAAAGTGCTGCCAATTTGCTGCAGCTAAGCAGCGAAAGCAAAAAATCAAAAATCACTTTAAATACCTCGCTAAACTATCAATTAGTTTGTGTGGATCGCAATTGATTTGAACGCGATTCGATTCGATTTTGATTTTATTTGTTTGTGCTTAGCTTTAGTTAAAATTCAACATTCACACGCATAAATTTCACTTGCACTAAATTTGATGTGCCTGTGGGCAAAGGGGCAGGGCGGGGCCAGCTCATATCTCAGGTGGGTGTGGCCCAACGGGTCTAGGGGAGTGAGGGGGGGGGCTGGCAATTGACATTATATCACACACATTTCGGCTAGCGCATAAGCCCAATTGAATTCCCAATTAGCCGACATTTTCACTTTTGTTTTGTTTCTTTTTGGAAAATCAAGCTGGAAACTGATTTGGAATTTTGATGTGTTTTACATATAACGCGATCTATATATAAAAGGTGGCCCCCGCAACGTCAAGGTCTTTCCCAAGCTGGCCGAGGCTTACAATAAGCCGTCGATCAATTTTGGCACATGTAATATGTTAACACTGTTTTGTATAAAACTTTGATTTGAACGAGCGCTATGTAAAACGAAAACCATAAAACAAAAAATTGGTGGGAGAACGTGTTTAGCATGTTTAAAGAAAAGGGCAAAATCATAATAATACCAAGTAAAAGAAAGGGCAAACTGTGCCAGCTGCGCGCGCGCGACGCAACAGGACTTCGAAATTTCGCTAAGGTGTGTTTTGTGTACAGGAATATTGGAATACGTGCCAACTACAGCTTGAAGCCGGAGTGTATGCTGACAACGCCAAAGGTTAGATTCTCGTAGGCCACATGCGCGAAGCCGGCCCGCTCGATCATGCTCTTGAACTGCTCCTGACGCGGAAAGCGTCGTATGCTCTCAACCAAATACTGATAGGCATGCCACTGGCCAGCCAGCAGCTGACCCATTGGCGGTATCACCTGGAAGGAGTATTGATCGTATAGCCACTGCAGCGTCTCGTTGCTCAAATGGCTGAACTCCAGGCACATGAAACGACCGCCGGGCTGCAGCACGCGATACGCCTCGCTCAGAACCTAAAACAAGACACATTAGCTCCGTTAGCTCCGCAGTCTGGATTATAAGGCCCGCACAGCTCACCTTGTCCACGTGCGTGCAGTTGCGTATGCCAAAGGCAATGGTGTACGCAGTGAAGCTCTCGCTCTTGAATGGCAGCTTCTCGGCATCGGCACACTGCCAGTCAATGCTGGCATTGGGCAGCCGATCGGCGGTCAGGCCCAGCTGGCGGGCACGCTCCTTGCCCACGTTCAGCATATGCTGATTGATGTCCGAAACGGTTACATGACTGTCACGCTGTTTCGGATTTGGCTGCTTGGCCAAGTACTTCAGATACCGAAAACTGATATCGCCCGTGCCGCCGGCCATGTCCAGCAGCCGCATGCCATGCTCGGGGCCCAAGCGCTCAATGAATATGTCCTTCCACACGCGATGTATGCCCATCGACATGGCATCGTTCATCAGATCATACGACTGGGCGACCTGCTCAAACACCTCGTGCACTGCATGGAATATAGTTATAAATTAAATGGTTTTTTTTTTTAATTGCATTTGGCTTCGTTAAGTACGTCTGTTTCTATGCAAGCTAACTTCCCAGTTCTACAGAATTCATTTCATGGACATTTCGGATCGGAGCACAACATCATATAGCTGCCATAGCTATGAATCGGCTAAAAAGCTAGTAGTGTATGAAAAGCTAATTTATTCTTTAAGACATCTTCACCCAACTTGAACCACGCTTCTTAAGCAAGCGCGATCGGACCACTTAAGCATGCAGCTCTCTCTTAGGGTATTTGTCTGCAAGGGTATTTAGTGTTCGGCGTTGCGAGATCAGCTGTTATTTCTTGTTTATTTGTTTTATGCTACATTTGCTCACCTTTCAGCTCCTTTTCGCTTTCCATCACCGTCTGGTAGCCGAAATGCGTTGTCTGTTCTGTGCCGCCGGAGGCTGTTGTGTGACTGGCCGCAGTTGCGGACGTGCGTCTGAGTAGGAGCCTGGTCAGGTTGCAGAGTTTGCGTGTGTTTTGCATTGTTATTTAATACAGCTTAAAGCTAATTTAGCTCAGTGAATGTTCTATCAAAATTATTATGAAATAAAAGAATTTGGACAGCGCGACGGCGCTAACAGCTGTTGGCTACTCGTGCAGCTATAGTTGTCCCTGTCCCACTCACGGTCATTCGATACATGTGCGTGAGCTATCGATATATATATATTGTTATGGTATTTATAAACATAAGGTTACGCGGCAATTAGCATAAATTCAAAAACGTGTAATTAACTTAAGCATAAAGTGTGTCGAATTGAATTTGACTTGTCTTATGCAGACTACAGAATGTGAAAATTTATTTAGAATTTGATAAACATAAAAGTGTTTGATTATATTATGCTTACCATGATGCGAATCAAATTCGTATAGTATTGGATAATGTGAGTCAAATACCAATTGTACATTAGCACATGAATATTGGCAACCACAAGGAATGCAAATAGAAAGCAAGCAAATTGATAAAGCCTGATATTGTTCGGCTGGTCCTCTGGATTCTGAGCCGGAAATCGGTGCCGATCGCAATACATTGGCAAGTACAAGCCCAACACGACGACTGTGATGATAGCATATACCATATATCCTTCCATCCTCAAGATGTATAAATTTGATTGTGTTTTTCAATTTTACAAATGGAAAGCTAAAGCTTTCAAATAATTGACAAAAAACTGTGGCCTGCTTTGACAGAATTCAAACGAGTATTTTTAATCGATAGTAGGCCGAGCTGTACATTTTCCTGGTTTTATTTTACAGCTGAACTGAAGCGAGCTGGTATTTTGCAGTAGCTGCACGATGGTCACACTGACCCGTTAGCAGTTCAATTTGTTGCTGATCTTCGTGCGCTTTGGTTGTGCGTCGTCTGAATTTTTATTTTACTTTTTTTTTTTGGTGTGTCGCGCGCCGGCTGTTTAAATAACATACATACGTTCGTCAAAATTAGCTAAAAATACATTTAAACTGTTTTTTGAAACGCAAAGTTCACATTTTGCGCGTATGTGTGTGTGTGTGAAAGTGCTGAAAATGTGTTTTAATTGAAATTTGTTGCCATGCAGCATGCAATGTGCACCTGTGTCTGCGCAGTCAGTGAAGCCTGAAAAGCCAAGCCACAAAAGTGTAAAGTGCACTCGCCAGCAAAGCTGTTGAAAAAGAAGAACTAAGCCGAAAAAAACAAATACGAAACAAAACAAAGCGGAAAGTAACAGCAGCAACGACAGCAACAACAACAACAACAGCAACAATAATAACAACGCAATTCGCAACTCGAGAATTTCGCGCGTCGCTCGCTGCGCTCCAATTGCAGAAGCGCTTGGCTCTTATTGTTGTTGTTGTTGTTGTCATTGCTGCTGTTGGGTGTGTTTGTCTTCTTCTGCTAAGCGACCCACACAAATGAGGTAAATAACAACACCCACACACACACACACACACACACACACACACACTGCTAGATTCTGCTTAAATTCAACTTCAACTCCCTTCGCAATTTTACAACACTTGTAATTTGATGCTTTTGTTTGTTTACTTTTTGTTATGGCTAAGCCGTAAGGTTGCCAGACTTTTGTTGTTGTTGCCGTTGCCGTTGCCCAGGCAGCTCGCCCGTTGTTTAAGCCGTCTAACGGCGGTCCAACACCATTTTTGGACCATGTGAACACGGCAAATGCGTTAATTGCGTGCGGCCTTCAATTATGAAGAGTTTATTAAAACCAAATTTGTCGCTGTCATCGTATATAACGATTTGCTCCAAATACTGCTCCATATGAAGATCAAGCAACTAGAAAGTTCTGAGAGCAGCATGCGACACGCCTCACGCCCACTTTCACGCCCGACAATTGATTATGATTGCGCCTGATTGATGGATTGATCGTTTGGCTTGCGGCTGCTTGGGCTTATGCAATGCCCAGCGATTTGGCCGCATTGAAGTTACACACACACACACACACACACACACACACAGTTGCACTCGCTCTCAATCAGTGTTAGCCAAAGGCTTGAGCCGTGTGTCTGCAGCGCGGGGCAAAAGACTTTCGAATGGCGTTTGGCGACTTGTGGGCCAATCGGTTAATTGCATTTCCTGGACACTCGTCATCGTCATCATCATCATCAATATCGTCATCGTCATCGTCAGCATCTATTATGATCATCATCAATCGCTGGCGTTAATTGTATTTTAATTACCAGGCGTTGGAGTTGCCGTTGACGCTGGTCACACTGCAAACACATGCAAATTGCGGTATTTGCAGTATTGCAAAATGCATAAAAACAAACACTCAAAATGCTCCACTCTAGTGTGCTACACTAACACATACCCTGTATTTGTGTCAAGGCACTTCTCTCAGGCTTTTAAGCCTGCCTGAGAAGCTTGTTCAAATAAGTAAAAGAATTAACATATTTCTAAGCATGTTCTATTTGAGTGAATGTTTCTTTTTGGCTGCATTTGTCGTTTGTTGTACGATTTGTACGATTTGTACGATGGTGCTAAGAGATGTTGTTTATTGTCTTCAAAGCTAGTTTTGCTACAAAAAAATGGTTAACGCCTCCGAACAAGAGAACGTACGCCCAATGTCGGGCACTCTCTTTGGAAAGTATGGAAATAGTTTGGGAGCTAGGGAAGCTTTCACTGTATGCATTTGAGTAGTAAAATTGCTAAATGTTGATAATATTGTTGATTGTTATCGCGTATTTGTCGTCCACCTAAAATACGAAACGTCTGGTTGCTTGGGAGAGCATTACGATTGGGGCAGCCCAAAACTTTTTTGTATGAATAATAAGAAGAAGCGAGGCTGGAAGATATGAAAGCGATTCGCCTGGGAGTTAGGACATCAATTTATCTAAACGATATAAATAAGTTTAGTCTGGCTTATAAGAATGCATGTCAACTGGTAGAACACATTTTGAATCAGATGTGAAAAACTAATTTGCCTGACAGTTAGAGAAAATGTCAAAAAGTGTTTCGTCTGAGAGTTTTGACTGCACGTTTGGCGATTTGAGAGATATTTCTATAGATGAAAACATTAAGATACTCGCACGGTAATAAGATACCCTATGTAAACAGCTGCCGCTATGCGGGGTATAAAATGCATAATACAAAATGCCAATTCACGTTGAAGCGTATCTCATAGATACACAAAATTGAAATTATAAAAATGCTGCTGCTGCTGCTGCTGCTGCTGTTGTTGCAGGCGGCCCCATAAAAAGGCTCCTTTTGTAATTCAAAACTGCCGGCAAGCAGCAACCAGTTGGACGCCCAACGGCCCAGTCCCAATCCCAATACCCAATACCCAGCCGCAGCCGCAGCCGCAGTTGCCCAGCCAGTTGGCCGCCTCGGACGGCATATTTATTTGTGTATTTTTGTTGTAGTCTAACAGTCTGTTTTGCGGACGGACGGGCGGGCGGACGGACTTGCGGACTGGTTGGCGCTGCGGATTGGCATTTGTAGGATAAGCAGCAGCCGTCGCAGCAGCCGTCGCAGACACAGCCGGTCGCACAAGCGAGCCAGTTTTTACACACTACAACAAAAGCTGCCGACAACAAACAGATTTCAATTGCTGCTGTTGTTGTAAATACCTTGGCGCAAGGGTATCTCTGGCTGCATGTATAACACATGCCAAAGGGAACCTTGTGGGACACCATTCCACCATTAGACGGAAGACACAGCTCATAATTAAGCGTTGATCTCCAGGAAATACTTGTGAATTCTACAATTTTTCATTCCATTTCTTTGGCCACGGCTTCTTCATGGAGTCTTAATCCAATTGCGTAGAAAAATGCAGCTGTGGCTAGCGTTTTTCGCTTTTTACAGCTGCTCTTATTAACATTCTGCTTACCTAACAGCAGCTAGAATTCGTGTTTTAACAGCTGTTATTGCTGCACTTTGATTAACAGTCATTATTTATTTATGCATATTTTTGTTGAAATTTAAGCTATCCATTAAAGCTTAACGCATTTCTCTAGACGTTGTCAGCTTTAAACTTCAGTTAGCCCCTTAAAATGTTGCTTATCGCTGTAAAACATAATTTATCTCTATGCAATTGAAGCCTTTGAACTTAACTTATCCCTTTAGTATTAACACCTTTCAAATTTTTTCATCCTTTTGAAACTGAACTTCTCGCCGTAAAGCCAAACTTATCCTTACAAAACATAAATTAACTCATAATGCAGTTAACTGCTTTGACTTAATTTATCCCTTTTAAATTACAACCAATTTGACTCAATTTATCCCTTTTAAATTACAACCAATTTATCCTTTCGACATAACCTATCTCTATTAAAATGTATAGGATATATTTGATTTAACTTATCTAATTATCTTAATTGAAACCTTTCAATGTAAATTTGTCGCTTTAAAACTTTAACTTAACTTAACTTATCCTTTTAACTTAAAGGAAACACCTTTAAACTCGACTTATCCTGTTAAAACATAACCTACCCTTTTAAAACATTTATGTATCTCCTTCAAATTTAATCCTTCATACTTAACCTTCTTAACTTTTTAAATTGAATTGTTCGCTTTAAAACTTTAGCTTAACTTATCCCTTTGAAATTCAACTTATCGCCTTATCGCCCAACTTATCCTTTTAGAACATAACTTATCCCTGTAAACTGTAACTTTTCTCTTTAAATTTTAGGTTACATCTTTTACTCAACTTATCCCATTTAAATTGAAATCTTGTAATCTTAATTTGTCGCATCAAAGCTGAAACTTAACCTAACTTATCCTTTTAAACCTTTAGTTAACACTTTAAACCATAACTTTTTCTGTTAAAACTTAACTTACCTCTATTAAATTTAATCCTTTTTTAACATAATTTACTTCTTTTAAATTGAAAGCTTTCAGTTAAATTTTGTCGCCTTACAGCTGAAACTTAACTTATCTCTTTCAAGCTTAACTTATCCCTTAAAATTCAAATTAAAAGCCCCTAAAATATATCAATATCAATTTATCAAGCGAATGCATTCAGACAGCAGCTTATTGCGTTCAACTCAATGCGAAATACTCTCTCGAACTTATCTTTCTTCCTGCTCATAGTCCTTGGGCATAATCCAACTCTTACCTGATAAAGTCTGAGCCTCTTTGAAAACCATTTTGCTCTCCTGCTGAAGTTCTTCTCTCTGTAATTCTTCGTTAATTCCCATACAGATTGCGAGTAACACATTGATTTCGCTCAGTGTAGACGCTTAGTTCGCTTTAAAATGTAGCAGCATATCGTATCGTGTTCTAACCTGTTTTGCTTTTGATTTTAAATGCGGGAATTTGCCAGCGCAATTGGGCAATGCAATAGAACAGAGGCGCGTGTAAGAAAGGCTGGAGGGGGAGGGAGCGGGGAGTTGAAACGGGAAGTCGGCTGTCTGATTGCGGGCAACTTAAACTTTCGCTGGCGGGGCAGCAGAGAGGATCTTTTGCCTGCAGCTGACTTATCAGACGCCAGCCACGCCCAGTTAAGCCAGTTTCTGTGGGGCAGACAGTTGCCCGTTGCGATTTGTTTTTGTTTTTTTTTTTTTTTACTTTTCTATTTTTTTGTTTTGCTGCCTGGCAGCTGCGCGCCGCCAGCTGTTGCCGCGCGTCATCCTTTGCGGCAGCTGTGCGCGTGGGCAAACGAAAGACTTGGGCAACAAACTTGCCGCAGCGGCCGCACTTCAATTAAAACAACAACAACAACAGCAACAACTAACATCAATTTATGCAAAACAATTCAATTTTTGCCGCCATTCGTCGGTCATTTACCCTGACAATCGCATTAGGGCGCAACGACAACAACAACAACAACAACAGCAACAACAACAACAACAACAACAGCAGCAGCAGCAACGTACTTGAAACAAAGTTTCGTGTCACGCCTCAAAAACATCTGCGCGTCGAACGTTTCACACGCTGCCTGCTGCAAGTGGGAGGCTCTTTCTGTTGTTGTTGCTGCTGTTGTTGTTGTTGTTGTTGCTGCTGCTGTTGTTGCAGGTGTGTGGGAATCTTGGCAAATAGCAAAAGTTCAATAGCATCGCATCAGCAGCAGCTGCTGCAGCTGCTGCAACTACCTTCTGCTTGCACTGAGCAAAACAATTGTTTATCTTAACGAGAAAGTGCGAGAAATTCGGCTAGCCGAAGTTTTAATACGCTTCCAGAGATTTACTGCTTTTGTGAGATGTGTGAAAAAAGGGAAACTCGCGAATGCTGCGTTTGACGAAGATATCCTGGAAAACAGAATAGTTTGGCATACAAAAAATCATTTTGCGATCAATTTTTCCCATAGAGAGCTATATAATATAGTAGTGCGATCTTGATAAGACTCGACTCATATATAAGCAGCATAGTTTGAATAGTAAAGGCCGGAGTTGGTCAAGATATCTCGATAAAACAAAGGGATTATCATACAAGAACCAGCTTTTCGACCGATTATTCCTATGGCACTTGATGCTGATCTACAATATATGTATGTATTTGGTTTATGGAGACGAAGATGTCTTCTTTTAGAAAGATGTCTCTATATTCATTTGTAAGAATATTTTATAGTCGGTGCTCTCGTGTTACCAATTACGAATTTCAAGTCGTGTGTACATAATTTGTAAGGGTATTTCATATTCGGTGCCCTCTTGCAGCTAGTTATAAATTTGAAAGGGTATCTATTATTCGGTGCTCTCTTGTTACCAGTTACGAATTTCATGTCGTGCAGAAATTGTTAGAATATTTCGTATTCGGCGTTCTTTTTTGTTGCTAGTTTCAAGTCGTGTGCACATAATTTGTAAGGGTATTTCATATTCGGCGCCCTCTTTTTAGATATTACAAATTTCAAGTCGTCTTATACATTTGTAAGGGTATTTAATATTCGTTTGCCTCTTGTTGCCAGTGACAAATTTCAGGGCCAGCTTCAAATATTTGATTTGCATCTTTGGCACTTGCATTTTGTTCAGTGTATGCGTTCGCTGCACAACTAAGCGCCACATCGAGTGGGTGGCTAACCATTAACCATCTCGCCCCCCCCTGTTGCCACACTCGACAATCTTTCCATTCGACAATCTTTTGAATTCGCAACTGACGCAACTTGCAATGGCAAATCAAAGACATCGCATCTCGCAGACAGCGCGACGCTGCGATTAAGACGTTTGTCTCGCATCTGCACGCAAATCCATTGTAGCAGAAGAAGAAGAAGAAGAAATGAAAAATGGCAGGCAGTTTCAGGCAATACCCCCCCATTACCCATCTCCATTTCTGGCTGCCCCTTTAGCTTATTGTCGTATGATTTGAAGCGCGAAAAAATTGTTGCTGCTGTCGTTTCACTTGAGTCGCGGCTGCCTCGGCTGCTGCTGCTGCTGTCCCATTGCCACATATGAGCCGCATTTAATCGGCAGGCTGGCGCAAGCGTTCAATTTGCTGTCGCCGGAGCAACGGTTGCCCATTTGGGCCGCGTTGCATAAGGAGCTAATTGCCGCTGGGTGAAAGCGCGCGCGACAAACGCGACAATCCTTTCATGGCTGGACGCAACGCCCAGCGTCTCTCTCTTTCTCTCTCTCCCTCTCTCTCTCTCTCGCTGGCAGCGATGGCAATGTTCTGCAATTAAAATGAGGCAACATGCAACATGCTGCCGGAGACGATGCCGCAGACATTTGCGCGATATCAAGTAAAAGTCGCAGACAGCTTTCTCCAAAGGAGCAGCCTGTCAGCATTGGCTGCTGCCGGCGCAGACGCTGCCACCCGACGCTGCCACCAGCCGCTTCCTTGCAACCAAATGCAGCATCTGCAGCCAGCACGATTATAAGCATCCTCCTCGCTCAACGGCTGTCCGTCTGTCCGCCCGCCCCGTCTCCATGTCTCCCTGTCTGTCTGTCTCTTTCTCTTGTGGCATAACCCACGTTGACATTGGCTGCACATTTGGCGATAAGTCGCCGGAAAAAAAAAAACAAAACAAAAAAAAAAAGGAGAAGCAAAAAAGCAGCCAAGTTTCACCAGAAAAATGCTACATGCTGTGCCACAGCCAGCGGCCAGGGGTCTGGCTGGGTGGCGGGTTGCGGGATGCGGGGTGCGCTGGGGGGGGGGGGGGGGTAAGGGGGGTGTGGGCTTAAATTTGACAATTTGTCACGTTGTTGGCCAGTCGTGCGTTTATTTGTTTGCCTGATTGGCCGCAGCAGCAGCGGAAGTAAAAGCCTGCAGGTGCGCATCCCAGTTAAGCGCGCACACACACACGTGTCTTGTATGTGTGTGTGTGTGTGTGTGTGTGCAATTGTCGAATTGCACACCGCGCAAATTTCTCTTTTATTTATGGCAATTTCTTTTGTCTCTCACGACACAAAATCAAATATTTAAATGATGCGCATTCAAACAAATAATAAAAAAAAAAATTGTAAAGTAAAGCTGAAGAAAATAATATAAAAATTGCATGTAAATATTTTAGCATTTGACTTGTTTGCGGTGGCAATTAAAGGCTTTGCTCGCCGGCTTTTGTTTGAATCTAGCGACTAATTAAGGCAGTCGCCGCCTTTGTCAGCGTGCGACGTCAGCTGGGCTACCAAATCGAAAGACTTAGGCAACAAACTTGACTCGACTTGACTCGACTCGAAGCAGAACACTTGACAGTGGCTTTGGCCAGTGAATGCGCTGCGATTACACTTGGCAATTTTTGTCATTCGCCCAAAGCCGCCTCTTCTGCAAATTCTTTCTTTCGATTGCGGCATGCGGCATGTGGCATGCGGCATGGGGCATGCGGCATGGGGCAGGCACGCGTGCCTCTAATTGTGGCAACAGGTTTTTATGCACCTCGACTTACATTCTCTTAATGGGCGTTGCAGTTAGACAAACATTGAAAACAAGTAGAAACTAAATACCCTTTCATGAATTATATTCTGTTCGATTATTTCTAATGAGCTATATATATCCATATATAGTATGTATGTAGTCCGATGTTGATTCGTGTTAGGATTAAAGCACAATTTTGCATTTGAAGTTGTTTTAAATTTTGTCGTTTTCTGAAACGCCAAAGATTAAACAGACTTCTCGAGAAATGGTTTTATTCAAAATATATTATACTATACGAGCTTATACTATGGCGCATACAAAATAAACGAGAAAGCGTGCTCAAGTCAAAAGTTTTTCATCCTAAAAAAACACACCATCTTGGGTAAATCTATTCTTGCTTAACTCAGTTGTTTATAGTTCAAACTTGATGCAATTTTCAGGCCTCAAATATGCTAGTGCGTGCATACCAAAGCGCAAGGCTCTATCTTGTAAAAATATGTGTTTGCCCATTTTGGGATGGAATGAGGGAAGTTGTCCAAAAAGTGAAATGTCCTGGATGTCCTGTGCACACTATACAAGAAACTACATACCAAATTTGGCGTATGTAACTCTCATACTTCTCGAGTTATGCTTTAAAAACATATCTCAAAATCGATATATATCGATATCTTAAAAATGTAAGATAATATCGGAGAAAAAATGAAACGTTAAATCATATATATTGTAAATCTTTAGCTAGCTTGGTGCTCGACGCGTTAGACAGATTGAATAACATGAATATGGCTTGATACTGGTCAAGAATATATATACTGAATAAATCAGACCCCGAAAAAAGATAACGATTCATTAATGTGAAAAACGGAAGTATTGTGAATGGAATTTTGTGGTACAAACCGTGAAAACATTGCAATTATCAGAATATTAACAGGCTATGTTAGGCTTTTGTTAGTGCTGTTAAGCAGCTGTTACGAAATAGCGCGCTGTTATGTTAAGCTTATGCTGTAGCTAGAAATAATGTTGTCTGCAGCTCATTGCGATTTCACGTGAAATTATCTCTAGTTTCCATTCGATTTATCAATTGTGTGAGTCTGAAATATTTGAATGCGACACTAAAATCCGAGCAGCTGAAGCGCATGTCACGCACAGCAGCAAAAACAATGAGAACCAGTTGAGTGCTACGTGATAACTGGAAATAATTAAAGTGTAGTGAAATATCTCGAGCTGGGGCTGGGCTCGCGCTTGGGCAGCCCAGTTTTATCGGAGGCTGGACGCATGAGAGCTGCATAAAACAGCATCTGCGGCGGCAGCAACAGCTAAGACAAAAAAAAAAAAAAAACATATATTATTTTGATGGCCGTGCGCAGAGAAAGTCACGATTTACAGCAGAGAAAAAATCAAAAAACAAGCGGCAAAAATAATTACAACTACCTTTTTTTTTATATATATTTTTTATTATTATTATTTTTGTTTTTTTTTTTAAGAGCAACAAGCGAACAAGCTGTAAAACAAGAAGCAGCAGCAGCAGCCGAAGAACACGCAACACGCTTAAAAATTGCTTGTAATAAAATTTGTTTATTTAATTTTAATTTTTTTTTTTTTTTTTTGGTTTTTCTCCAAGCAAAACAATTTCTTGAAAGTTGAGAGGCAAAAAAAGAAGTGCTTTAACGACTTCTATGGAAATTTGAGCTTTAATTTTGTATATAAATTAAAATCATGAGCCATGACAGCGGCGGTCAAGGCACAGACGACAGCCAGAAGCAGTTGTTGTTGTCGTCGTTGTTGTTGTTGTTGTTGGTCTTCTTTTTCAATTGTCAACGCGAGTGGGCGTGGCCGGAAGTGGCGTGTGATTAGAACTAATTGCCAGGTAAACAAGTCGCCGCTCGGGTTCAAAGGCAGGTGAAAGGCCAGTCAAGAGTCGCTACGCTTTCCCTGGCCCCGCCGCGCTCCTAGCTAGAGTGAGAGGGGGGGGGGGGGATGGGGGCGGCCTGATAGGAAGTCTCGTTGTCTGTTATTGTAGCTGCCAAATAATTTGCTGCAGCTCGGCTTGGCGATTATCATTGTAATTATGCTCAATGCGGTTGCGATTAGCCAGCATCGCAACGCTCAGCTCGGAGCTCAGAGCACAGAGCTCGGACAGCGGACGCTTGCATCTAACAGAGATGCCGACAACAACAACAACAACAACATCGGCGGATGTGAATGACGGTTCACGAATGACGAATGACGCAGAGACATACTGGAACGCGCGGACGGATGCTGTTGATGAAAGCCGAATGACGCTCGCACTCTCGCATTGGAATGCCTTTTCATGCCGTTGACAGCGGCAATCAATTCGATGACTTTGATATTGGGGGTAGTCCATTATTGAGCTATCGATTAGCCAGCGAATTGTGTTGGTCGGGCAAGACCGGGCAACTGCCACTCAAAAATGTGAAGAGCTGTTAAATTGCATTCCATTTGGCCAGCCTCCTGTCAATCAAATGTCAAAATTGTCAGCCAGTTGACAATGGTCTAGCTGCGCGTTCTAAGCCTTGCAAGCTGGCAACGCTGCGAGCATATGTAAATGCTTGCCAGATCGAAAATTAACTCTTTGACCATTTATCGATACTTTATCGATTGTTCATGTCGTTCAGTCCCGACACACTTTCTCATTTGTCACTGACAAAGTTGCTGTTAGTTGACGAGCACTTATATGGCTACTCATCTTTTGGAGCTCCTGTCAACCAAGTGTCAAAATTGTCGGCCAGTTGACAACTGCTTTGCTGCGCAGCTTTACTTGCCCGAGGTTGCCAATATCAAGTTAACTGCAAGGTGGCAACGCTGTAAATATATGTTAAAGCCAGATGTACCTGCCAGAAACTGATTCGATTTTATTTTTTTAAGAATGCATCATGATATTAAGGGAAGTCCATGCTTAACCTATCGATAAGTTAACGATTGTTCATATCACTCAGTCCAGACACACTTTCTCATATGTCTCTAACAGAATTTCTATTAGCTGTCAAGCAGTTATTTTGCTTTTCATGTTATCTACAACTCTCGTCAATCAACTGTCAAAATTGTCGGCCAGTTGACAACTGCCTAGCTGCGCCTTCTAAATGTTGGCAATGCTGCAAGCACATGTTAAAGCTTGACATGCCCTGCCAGAACACATCTCTTTTATGAGTTCTATCATGCTTGACCCACCGATAAGTTATCGAATGTTGATATTACTCAGTCAGAACTATGTGAAAGTTTCTGCCCCACGCCCATGCCAGCTTTTATCGGTATAAACTTTATATATATATAAACTAAATTCACGTTTGGCAGCACGTTAATTTTATATATTTTTCTATATGTGTGCATGCAATAACAAGTCTTAAGCTTCACAAGTATTTTTTGATAAAACAATTAATAACAAGTGCTGTTTTAATAAAGCTGTTCGATTGATGGACAGATCGTTTATCAAGCTGCAAGAAAAAGGGGTCAGCTTTTTTTTAGCAGCAGCTTCTTTTTGTCATGTGAGTTAACATTCATTGGATGCATGCAAAAAGGTTGTATGAAAAATGATGTGTATGGTGTGTGGACGGAAAACTGTTTTTCTTATGTAGAAAAACGAATGTTAAACTTCAGCATTAAAGCTTCAGAGGCAAAAAGTCGGCTAATATCTATTTTCTGAATGCTAAGTGTAATAATTAACACTTTTGACAGGCTAACAATGCCCTAACATAACTCCCAAATACATTTAACAAAGATTTATTAACAGCTGTCAAAATTACCATTAGTATTGCCTTAAAAAACACCTTACATTGTTAACAGTTGATTAACAGGTCAAAGATATGCTAGCAAGGGGACGCTGTCTTAACTGGTTTTTAACATGTCATACGAATGTTAATAAGAGCAATTTTATTATTATTTAGAGTTGCTTAAAAGCTCATAGAAATGTTAACAGGGAAACGCACCGCACTAACAGTTATTTAGCATGTGATGAGAATGTTAATTAGAGCTGTTTTAATTATTTACAGTTGTTTTTTATTATACAAATGTTACCAAGAGAAGATGCTGCACTTACATATATTTAACATGTCATATATACGTTAATTAAAGCTCTTTATTTATTATTAACAGTTGTTTAACAGGTCATAGAAATGTTACCCAGGGAACGCGCTCTATTAACAGTTATCTAAAATGTCATAACAATATTTATTAGAGCCTTTTATTTGTTATGAACAGCAGCAATGTAAATTTAACATGTCGAAGATATGTTAATTAGAGCGTTTTCCGAATTAAAGTTTGCTAAGACAACAGCCTAACATGTTGTAGAACTGTTAAATAAAATTGTCTAACATAGTTTAAAAATGTTAACAAAAGTGCGCTTACCGTTATCTTATCAACAGCAGCAGCATCTGGGCAAATGGCCCTCAGCTCCAGCTCCAGCTCCAGCTCTAGCTTTGGCTCTTACCTAATGCCCGCTGTCGAAATACCTAACCTCAATCGTAAATATGAATAACATGAAATTCGCATAGACAATGTTTGGATGTCATAAACCGATATATGTACATATTATGTGTACATATATATATATAAGTAATGTACAACGCAAAACAATTTGCCGCCACGTATTTATCATCATTTAGTGGCGCCTCCGCGGAATGCCCGCCAAACAGCGGCCCTTCCGTTGCAACAAGTTTGTTGCCTAAGTCTTTCGTTTGGCTTGAGCTTTTCGCCTCGGCTCGGCTCGGCTCGGATCGCAAGTGTCTTGAACTTTTCGCCCGGGCTACCATTTGGGCATTATGAAAGATCTGCGAGCACTAAAATGATTTATAGAGCCACATAAACAGTTAATAAATACGCTGTAAATCACAGTAAACAACATGATGGATCGAATGGGAATGGAAGTGGGAATGCGAATGCGAATGCAAATGGAAATGGAAATGGCAGGCTTCAAAGAAAAATAAAAAGCAAAAGGAAAACGAAAACGAAAACAAAAACGAAATTCATCTGGAAAAGTAATACCTAAAATTGTGTTGTGCATAATTTCAATAATAAATTTCTATAATTTTCAACTTGTTTCTTGCCTGTCGATTGACGACGGTTGTTGTTGTTGTTGTCGGTTGCTGCAAGTGAAGCGTAGAATTACGTGAAAGAAAAGTGAAATTATGCAGCGAATACGAAAAGCAGCAACAAGTTGCTGTTACAGTTGTTGTTGCTGCTGCTGTTGTCACAGCTGTTGTTGTTGTCATAGTTGTTGCTGTTGTTGTTGCTGCTGCCTGTTTGTGTTTGTGGTGCGTGAAAGCAGCTAAAACGTTTTGAGCATCGCCTCATTCGATGCGTGCGACCCAAATTTTGAAATTCAATTGCAAGTTCAAGTTTTCTATATATCTGTAATACCCTTTAAAGCATTGCCCGTTGTTTTCATGGCAATTTGATTTGGTTGGGCCTTAAGCAATCAGAACTCTTCGCACTTATATTTTTTTTTGCTTCCATCTATTTTCCACGCTTCTGGGTGAATTTCGAAAACCTTATTGGTTTTAACCTGTCTAGCTATTCTTATATATAGATCGGAATAGCTGGGAATAATGAGCCCAGCTTCTACTTACGCAACATTGCACATTTACTCGCCTCGGAGCGAGTTTCAATTTCGCATTCTGCTTTGCGCTGCATTCGTAAACGTTTCACTGTATAAGCTTGATTGTTAGCATCCGAATATTTGTTTACTTTTACTATTATATTTCTGTCAATGCAATGAAATGTGAAATGAGAAAACCTCTCCGACCCCATAAAGTATATATATTCTCGATCAGCAACAAATTAATACCATGTCCATCTATCTGTTTCTTAGCAAACTAGTCTCTCAGCCCTCAAGCTATCATCTTGAAACCGTGCATAGTTCCGTCTTTCTGTTGCAAGCAGTACATATGTATGTCGGAACCTGTCGGATCGAACCCCTATATATATTATATAGCTGCCATAGGAAAGATCGGTCGAAAAGTAGCTTTATGTATGGACAACTTTTTTGTTTAACAAGATATCTTCATTGGTTAAACTAAGTTGAGTCTTAACTCTGAAGGAAGAATGATTTTTTGTAATGCAAAATATTCTGTTCTCCAAGATATTTTCGCCACACGCAGCATTTACGAGCATCACATATCTGCAAAATAGTAGGACAAATGTCCGCAAGGGTATTAACACTTCGGCGTGCCTAAGATATCGTTACTTTCTCGTTTTATTTGGCAATAGTTCTTCTCCTTCTTCTTCTGCGTGATATTCGCAGCTTTTCAATTGAACCCATTTGTTTTTTGCCTTTTGTAGGGCATCTAAAGAGTCGACTTAGATTAAGTTTGTTGTTTTTC
This sequence comes from Drosophila montana, assembly GCF_035044405.1. NCBI lineage: Eukaryota > Metazoa > Arthropoda > Insecta > Diptera > Drosophilidae > Drosophila > Drosophila montana. Next base: position 267,009 of record NW_026998301.1, read on the forward strand.
TTGCTGTTTGCTTCTGCTTTAAGCACATTCTTTCACCTGCCAATTGGCACGCAACGCACGTCCATCCAAACGCCCGCAGCTCACCTTTCGCTCTTTCTTTTTGCAGTTGCGCCTGAGGCAGCAGCAGCAGCAGCAGTAGCAGCAGCTCTCAATTGGCCGGAGATTATGATGATGATGATGTCGTCGGCGCCGGCATCGACAGACTGCAGCAGCAGCAGCATGCAGGGCTCGACAACGAGCAGCGCCTCGAGCGATGTCATGACGCTGACCACCACGGCGGCCTCCTCGTGGTGCGCGATGCCGGCGAGCACGCGGCTGCGCGTGGTGCGCCTGGTGCGTCCGCATCAGCGCCGGCTGCTGGTGGTGCCGGAGCGCAGCGCCACGTTCGGGTTCGCGGTGCGCGGCGGCAAGGAGCACGGCATCGGCTTCTTTGTCTCGCACGTCGATAACGGCGGCGAGGCGCAGCTAAAGGGATTGCGCGTAAGTGGATCAGTGGATCAGCGGGTCAGTCACGTCCGACTACGTGACTGCCGCCGCCCAGTTGAACGAACTGCGCTCACTTTCCTGCTTTCCCATCACTTCTTCTCACAGATCGGCGACCAGATCTTGCGCATCAACGGCTATCGGCTGGAGGACGCGGTGCACAAGGAGTTCATACAGCTGGTGGCCAGCCAGGATCGTGTCACGCTCAAGGTGCGCGGCGTGGGCATGCTGCCAGTCAAGGAGTAAGTCAATAAACAGAATGCTCTAGTAGGGCATGCTCGACTAGCAGATACCCTGAACCCAACGCCAAACTGCTGGAATTGTTTTATTAATTAACTTCGATGTTGATTGTCCGATCTTAATGAAATTTGCGTTGCCTTATTATGGCATACATAAAGTGTGGACATACCAAAGCGCAAGATTGATGATTTTTCCAGTTCCAGGGATTACTAGGAGAGGTATTTTTAAATTGTGAAGCATTTGTTATCTGTAAATAACTAAACAACAAATTTGGTGTAAATCGCCTTTATGATTCTCGAGTAATGCTCGAAAAACAAAGATTCGAAATCGATATTTATCGATATAATGGCAATAGAAGAAAATATCGGCAGGAAAATATGAATTCTTTGCGTGTATGTCTTAGGAGAATATTTATTACAATTTGCAAGTCTCTAGCTTTGACAGTTGCCAAGATCAAAGGGTTCCAGCAGATGGATAGACAAGGAATCACGGCTTAATTGAATCCAGACTTTCTTCAACCTGAATACATTTGCACATAACCCATATACTCATTTACTGCGCTTTTTCTGGGTTCAGGTTAAGAGAATGATTAAGGAACCTTGAAAAAAGTCTATTGTGGGGCATATCTCGTTAAAGCTAGTTTAAGGCATTGTAGAATCATAATTTGCACCAAGATAGACTCTAACGAATGTCAATTTTGCAGTCAGCCGGATGAGCGGCTGTCGTGGAGCGTGGTGAAGCTGCCCAGCGTGAGCGGCACGCCCTCGGAGAGCTCGTTCAAGGCGTCGACAGAACGGCGCACGGCCAGCCGGGACATCAATGTGGTGCTGCATGTGGCGCCACGGACCAAACTGGGACTGGGCATCTGCAAGGGACCCGAGTGGAAGCCGGGCATCTTTGTGCAGTTCACCAAGGAGCGGAGTGTGGCGCGCGAGGCGGGCCTGCGGCCGGGCGATCAAATCCTCAGCGTGAACAGCATCGACTTCTCCGATGTGCTCTTCAGCGAGGCCGTCGCCGTGATGAAGGGCTCCAGCAAGCTGGACATGGTGGTGCGCACCGCCGCCGGCTGTGATCTGTTTCCCGGCGAGTCCAGCGGCTACAACAGCTCCGCCAGCTCCGTGACCGGCGATCAGAGTCCCTGCTGGGCGGACGCCAAGTCCAAGCGGTTAACCGCGGTGCGCGAGGAGCCCAGCCAAGCCTCTGGCGCCGTCCAGGTGCACAAACAGCTCAACAAGACGATCATCAAGCTGACCGAGAATGGCACCTCCATCAACAGCACCTACATAGCCAATGCCAGTCAGCAGCAGCAGCAGCAGCAGGAGCTGTCGGTTAGCCGCAGCACCACAATGCGACGCAGCTGCTCGGTTTCAGCGCCTGCTCCACCGCCGCCAGCGGCAGCAGCGCTGAACAGCGGCAACGCAGCCGCAGCTGGAGGAGGAGCAGGAGCAGCAGCAGCAGCAGCAGCAGTAGCAGGAACTGGCGCCAGCAACAGCAGCAGCCTCTCCAGTGCCATAAACGAGGAGCTCAAGAAGCGCAAGGAGGTGAGAAGTGCTGGCCGTGCTTATTTTTGCTATACCCTGTAATCCTCTATGAGCCCTTACCCCATATACAAGATTGTAGTTCGAGGCGTTAAGCTGATCCAAGCTGATCTCCGATTGAAGTTTCCTGCATGGCATACGCGAATAAAATGCATTCCCAATTTTCAATAAGCGCTAATCGATGAATATCGATTTACAAAGCTTTTTTTCTATTGATCTACAAAAGCTTAAGGCTTCCAATTTGTAATGTTCAACTCTGGCGTACCGAATGCGCTCAAATTCAATTCAATTCGTTTACTTTCTAAATTAGCCAAAATCGATAAATATCGATGGGTCTTAGTCTTAGGTTTCTTTTAAGACCTATACAAGCTTAAGACCATAAGCACTTTGAATGCCAAATTTTGTCTTGCTTAGTTGGATTTTGATTGATAATCGATCATTTTGTTTATAATCGATAAATATCGATTCCCGCAAGCGTTTATTTTGGAAAGCAAGCAACTTCAAATTTTGGCAGGTCTGTTTCAGAAATCTTTTATTTCTGCTTCAACTTCGCCGGACTCCGATTAAAATCGATTACAGGGCAAACACTAGTCGGGCACGCTCGACTTGCGTGCAGCCGAATGCAGCTAATTGTGTGTCTTTTTTGCAGAAGCAGCAGCAGCAGCAGCAGCATTGTCATCATCATCTGTCGGGGCAGCGGAGCAGCAGTGGCAGCCACTTGAGTCGCGATCGCGATCGGGCCAGAGATCGCGATCAGCGAACTGAAGATCGGCCGCACAATGGCGGCAGCCGCGCCGGCGTTGCACAAGTGTCGCACAAGCGCGAACGCAACACAAGCGCTGGCGGTGCAGCGACTGCGACTGCGTCGGCGACCGCGACGTCGACATCGACTGCGGCTGGCGTTGGCGATCAGCACACGGCGCTGATGGATGAATTTAAGCGCGCGCATCAGCGCATGTTCAGGAACGGGTTCCATGAGAGCGAGCACAAGGTGAGCCGGCACACACACACACACACACACACACACAGCCTGCAGTTGTTGTTGTTGTTGCTGCTGCATTGTTGCAACACACAAAAGCAACCAGCAGCAACAGCAGCAGCAGCAACAACAATGGCTACTTGCAAAGGTCAAGAGAGCTGCGGACTGCACTTGTTGTTGTTGTTGTTGCATTTGTTGTTCTTATTGTTGTTGCTGCAGTTGATTGTTAGCCATGTGAAGTATTTGTTAGCCACTTGACTCAAGTCAAGTGAATGAGGGCACAACAAGTGACTAAGACAGAAAAAGATAGAGCGAGAGTGAGAGAGAGAGAGAGAGGGAGAGAGAGAAGCTAAACAGTCGCCGCAACTGCAAATTGGGTCTTTCCTCGAGCCCCATTGATAAACCTAATTGCCAAGCACTACAAAAAAAGAAATTAATTAATAAATATACAGTGAAAGCTCTTTGAAGCGAACCAATACGCTTCTCCTTTTACGCCTTTTACGCTTCTTGCAAGTTCTTTTATTTCAAAATATTTTGAAAAAATAACGAAAATTGTGGACTTTACAAGTAATTATGGAATTATGCTTATGCTCTGCTTGTTGCTATACCCTGTAATCCTCTAGGAGTCCATACCCTACATGGATCTAATATAGAGGCTTTTAGCTGATCCCCATTTGTCCGTCTCACCAGATAAAATGCATTCCCAATTCTCGATAAGCGCCAATCGATAGTTATTGCCAATTTTCAATAAGTGAAAATACTTCTTCCAATTGGTAACTTTAAACACTGTTAATAACAAATGAAAATAAGTGTTGGTAAATTTTCGAATCATGCTTAAGAGAAACCAGGTTCCAAAATCGATGGAACAAATTCGTTTAACTTATTTCTTATTATTCATATTATATACATTATGCAATTATATTAATGCCAAAGTTGAAGCTTTCTTGCTTTTGAATCGATTTATGTACATATGTAAATATATACTTGATGTGCTCACAGATATTTCCCAGCGCCAGTTACTTTTTAATACACCAATATTAATAAAACACTTTTACCCATTTTCCATGGGTTCAGGGTGTAAAAAATAGAGTTAGTCCGTCATAAATAGGCCACTTTCAGCGCAAAGTTAGTAAAAATATTTGAGCCCAAACAAGTCGAAGGTGTCCGCCCAAATCAGCTGTGCGTTAGTAGAGCTTTCACTTTAATATTGTTAACCCTTCTATACTGATTTTTGTCCAAATGTATGTAACAGTGCAAAGAAAACAACTCCGAATCCAAAAGTATATATATTCTTGATCAGCTTCAATAGTCGAGGCCTCTGTCTGTCTGTCCGTCGATTCGTATGTATGAACGCGTCGATCTCATTGTTGTTTCCGATAACCGATAAGTTGCCCCCCGTTTCCAATCGATAACTATCGATAACGAAATCCTGTTTTATGAGCAAATCTCTTTGGTTGCAAAAGCTAGAGTCAGCAAACTTAAAATGTGGCGTCTAGAACAGTATATACGGATCAAGTATCATTCATTTTATAGCTATCGCCCCTCCCCCTACTTGTTGTTGGTAGACGAAGATTCAGGGTATCCCCTAGTCGGGCACTCCCGCCTAGAGACCTCTTAAATGTTTTCGTTTTGCTTATTTACTTTGAACACTGTCTGAAAATACAAGAGAGTACTTCATTTTAATCGGTCAATAGGCTTTTATTAAATCAGAATAATTCCTAAGTCTCGCAGATTGTCGTGAGTCAGCGCGGCAAATATCACGCACTTAAATCTGCTATTGCTAATGATTGATAAATATTTAATTATATATATATATATATGTATATATATTGCACAATTTTATGATGTCCTTTATTGCCTAGTTCGCAAAGCGAGCAAAGCGAAATGAAAGTTATTTGATTTCTAGTGAAAAATGATAATAAATGTCTGCACTAATCTTGAGTGTTTGGCTAAGCGATACCCTGCCGCAAGTGCACACAGGGCATATGCATGCATGTCATGTTTTGTACACATTATTTTAATAACCTGTCCCAAACCGAACTTCAAGCGAACTTTATCGTTAACCAACTTTACCAACTTTAGCTAGAACAGATCCCGATATACATACATGCTCTTAAGATATAGATAAGATTATATATATATGTATATATATAAATTTGTGTGTGTGTTTCTTGATGTATTTAGATATAGCATATAGTATATATATATATAGTTATATGCTGGCTGGCTGCAATCTGATAGCATATATAAACTAAGCAGGAATTATTGCTAAATATATTGACTATATACTATATCATATAGCTGGCATGGAAAGTATATATTTGAAAAAGTACGTTTTTTATCAAGAATTTGTAGACCAAACTTGACATTTACTAGTTAGCACGATCCTATCAACATCTGACAAGTAAGTATATCCCTTAGATATATAATAGGTCGAAGACTAAAACTATAAAACCGTCTTAAATCGGTTTAAAATAGCATGAAGCTTCTATACGATAGAAACGATCGGTCGAAAGTTCAGTTTATATGTTTCTCAAGTAACCTTTATTAATGCGAGCATAAAATCCGTTCATTATCGAGCTACTATATCATATAGGCACGATCGGACGATCGAAAATGTGACCAAGTATGCAAATACTTATATTCGAAGGGATCCATAAAACCAAGAAATGTCGTAATTGCTGGGAATATAACATCGTATCAACTGCTCGATTTTACTTTTATTTTAGTAAACGATATTTCAATCGATGATTCAATCATTCGCTCCGATAAGTTAATTCGGAGTTGCGCTACTGAAACCTAATATTCGGAATATCGTATATCATTCCGCAAAGCTATCATCTAATTAATATATACATATATGTGTATATATCTATATCTATTATATATACATACATATCTATCTATATATATATAAGAAATTTACGATTTTTGATGCCGTAGCTTTTACGATTTTGTTGACTTAACAATTCGGAGATAATCCGAAAAAAAAGTGGTATATTATTCTTCACTTTGAAATATTTGACTTGAATAATTTGGAGAAAACTCGAAATGTACTATATATAACTTTATATAGCTACATATATCTGTAAGCTTTCAGTGATCGCAAATCGAATTAAAATCGGTAATAAAATTCTCGAGTAATGATCAAAAATGGAGGCTCAGCTCTAAAAAAAAGTTTAAAAATCGAGCATATATTAAATATTTTTTTAGTTTAATATGTCACCATAGAACAATTTGTAAACAGTTTTTATTAATTGAAAAAAAAAGTGTTCAATTTTATGTTAATAATAAAAAATAAATGAATACTTTAATGCGCTAATAAATTTAGCTGGTTAGGTTTTTAGCAGTATTCCCAACTACGAACTGTGAACGAATTCTGGCTAAATTTTAAATGTATTTACACACACACCCGCGCACACACACACATTGATGTTTGTTTATTGACCTTGTCATTGGGTTTTTTTTTTTTTTTGGTTTTTCAAACTAAGTTTGCGTTTGGCAATTAGTTGGCTTTCCCTTTTTTGGACAGCGTTTTGTCTCATTGCAACAATTGCTGGCGGCTGTCAGCAGCAGCAGCCGCTGCCGCAGCCGCAGTTGCCGCGCCACCCGCACCACCAACACAATGACTCACCACACAAGCAAATTGAGTGTGTGTGTGTGTGTGTGTGTGTGCGCTGCTCAATGGGCCGCTTGTTATCTTATCAGCTGCGACAGGTGAGCCGCTGCCGCCGCCGCCGTCAAAGCTGGCGCTGCTCGAGCAGCTCGCATGCCCGGGCGTCCAGTCTAGCGAGCGATTTGCGAGCGACAACAGCTGCAGCCAGTGTCAGAGCATTGATAACAGCAAGAACAAGAAGACGAAGACGGCGAAGAAGAAGAAGAACTAGTGCAAGAAACTCAATTAAGACACAGATTCCATTGGCAACCGAGCAATGAGTTTGCTACGTCCCAAAAATGTGGGCGGCAATAGCAATGATGGGCGTGCCAGCGATATGCCCACCATGCGGCCAGTCACCATGGGCCGCCCCCTGGTGACCATGTCCACATACGAGGTAGCCCAACGACAGCGACAACAGCCAGTCAATCATCCAGCCAACCTTCCATCCATCCATCAATCAATCAATCAATCAATCACTGCAGCAATTAAATGCTCAAAGTGTTTTTTTTTTATTTCATTGTTTTTAATTTTCATTTGGCGTTTTGTCTATTTGCAGGAGCGCGGCGAGACGCTGAAGCGCACCTCGATTATGCCCGATGATAGCTGCTATCGCAACAACAGCAACAACAGCAACAACAACAACAGCAACAGCAACAAGAGCCACAATAATAATGGTAACAATATTGCCAACAACGGAAGCAATCGCATGTCGCTGCTTAACGGCAACAACAACAAAAACAACAGCAGCAGCAGCAACAACAACAACAATAACAACGTGAATGGCACGCCGGAATTGCCGCCGCCGGTAAGTAATTGCGCCTAGGGCCATAAATTGCAATACAAATTTGCTGCCAGCTGCGCAAATCGCAGCTACTTAGTTAGAGCGAGATGGAGAGAGAGCGAGAGAGTGTGAAGCTTTCAGCGAATGCAATTAAACGCGCACAGGCAAAGGCTGCGAACCGGCTCCAGTTCATTTGCTTTTGTTTATTGTGAACCAAAAAAGAGGAACCGGCAAACAAAAAATGTGGTTCGGTTCAGAGATGTCAACTGTTGAGCGCAAAGCCAGATATTTGGTAATTGTGAAAGAGAACTGTGTTATTCTCAGAAGGAACTAAGAGTTTTAGAAATGGGCATTTTCAAAGAGATGTCTGCTTAAGGCAGCTGTTCGTTCGTAGAGATTTTACTGTACATTCGCATGCTGTTCATATGTATATTCTTCTGATATCTGTATATGTGCACAGTCTTAGACTTTAACAGGAGTCAATGTCAACCATGTGGCGATTCATAAATTAAATTTATTTTTATTTCTTGATCATTTGAGGCATTTCTATCTGTAAATCCTTAATTTTGAAAATTATATATTTATAATTTGTACAATTGATAAGCACAACTTTGTATCTGGTTTTTTTTTTTACATGCTGGCAACATTTTCTGGAATTTCTGGAATGTTCTAAATTCTGCCAGATCTAATTTTCGAGTGAACCCTTTGCCGCTTATTGCTCGCTCTGCCTGTGTGTAGTCCAAAGTCGAAAGCTCTTAAAACTCTATTAAAGGCTTTTCAACTCACGAGTTACAACTTATCTCAATTTGCCTTTATATTTTTGTTTGCTTTATTTTAAAATTTTACTGTTTTTATGGAAACAACTTTAATTAAAGTTAACGTGATAATTTACAATACAACTTATTCTATGATTCGATGAGACCTCCGCATAATCCTCCGCATTCGGACTCCCCCAATTCAATGATAGCCAGACGATTTGGATGATTTCCAAGCCGCGTAATATATGTAGTTCGCAGCCTGTATGTTTAGAATGTCCCTGACTTTGGGCACGCATAGGTCTCCTTCCAAATCGGAAGTATCTCCAATTGCTGCCAACGACAAAATCAAATTGCATTTACATTTTTTTTATGGTTGGCCACACTCATTTTCAGCCGTTTTCCGCTAGCTCCTTCTGCTGCCTGCCTGCTTCTTTTATTTGTGGCCGTTGTTCTTTTTGTATTATTCGACTACAGGGTATTTTGTAGTCGACTAGATCACACTCAAATTGAATAGACCGATTTTGGCCACGCTGGCAACTCTGCGTATACATGATATCTAGCTCACACTCTGCCAGCTCTATTTATATATTTACTTATCTTTTTTTTTATGTCATTCTCGCTCATTCTTCCCCTCCCCTCTCTCAGCCGCCGCAGTTTGCCAATCCCCAACAACAGCAGGCGCAACAGCAGCAGCAGCAGCAGCAGCAGCTCAAGCTGAACATTGCCAATGGCAATGGTCAGCAGTTGGCCGCCAGGAGCAAGCAGCTGACGTCTCCCTTGTCGCCCGTGCGCAGTCCCAGCATCAATGTGGGCGGCATTCGAGCGCCAGCCACGCCCCAGCCGGACTACGAGGCAGCCAGCGTGCAGCTGCGCAGCAATGGACAGCCAGCAGCAGCGGCACCAACAACAACAAATGGCAGTCAGCAGCTGCAGCAGCAGCAGCAGCGACTCACGCTGCGGCATGGAGCGGTGACCATTGGCGAGTACGGGGAGCAGCGGGGCAAGCGTGAGACGCTGCGCAAGATGCCATCGAATGCGAATGCGAATGCGATTGCAAATGGCAACGGCGCCGGCGTCCAGACGAATGGCATACTCAAGAATGGCAGCCGCAGCAGCAACAGCTTCGGCAGCAGCAGCAGCAGCAGCAACAACAACAACAACGGCAGCGGCAGCGGCAGCAACAACAATGGCCGCCAGCAGATGCAGCAGCCGGAGAAGTCCATTAAATTTGGCAACTGACTGTGGGCGGCAAATTAGCTGTAAAACATTTGTGCAATATGTTTATGGTAGGCGTGGCCGCCACCTGCCCACATGCTAAGTACAAAGACACATCAGGCGGAGCGGTTGATTTTACATTAATATATATATATATACTTTTTTTTAAACTACACTAAAGATAATTTTTTTTTTTTATATACATATATACAATATTATATACATATATTTGTTGAATATTTGTTAATATTATTTAACAATTGAATGCTTAGCTGCTATTATTTAATGTACGTAATTACTATACTTAAACTATACGCCCACACCTACGTATAGATACAATATACATATATAAATAACGATTTGTAATAAAAGCCGAAAGCAAACAGACAAAAAAAAAAAAGAATCAACAAAAAACAATTCTTTGATAAGCTGTGAAAATATTTAGCCGCTTGCGTCAGCTACCAAAGAGCGTCGTGACGCTGAGCGCAATCATTAGACACAGCCTGACAAGCCCAGAAAAAATTGTCACATTCTTTAATTTAGCCAGAAATTGCGAACAACTGCCAATGTTTTTATCTATGTATTTTATCCGGGCACATTAATTTATAACGTTCGATAGGCAATCGATTGCGTTCAGTTGGTGCCATCAGCACGAGTTTAACGAAACTTTCGATTTCGCATCGAATTGCATGCAGTCCCCAAAAGCTAACAGCGTACGTGCAGGCAAAAGATTGCTGCGTACATTGCATACTTTTGGGATTTGGGCAAATAACGTAATCTGCAAATTTTGGCGAAACCTCTTACATGGCGTGACGTCATGGTTTTGATCGTTGCGATACGTGCGTGTCGCTTATCCTTCACGCACTCCTCATTAAGCTGTGCATGTGTGCGTTTTTGGTATTACGTATACGCAATATTTGTCAGTTCTTTTTTTTTTTTTTTGCGCACAATTTAAAAAATAAATGTAGCTCACTGAATTTTGTCAAAACATTAGCAATGATTATCTAAAATTGTAAACTACATTTCTAAATTAAGTATGTATATTATAAATCTATACACATATGACAGCTAGCTGTAAATCAATATCAAAATGTATTTAATACATTACAAATAAATTATTGTGTGTGTGACGTCATGCGCACTCCAGCGCACTAGCGTAATCTGTTGAGTGCGCGCAGCGCAGCCGGCAAAAGTAACGGAACCAAATACAACTGCCAAATGTGTGAGGACCCTGCGAACGCCAAAGAACACTTGAGCAGCAACAATGCGTGATAGAGAGAGATGCCATGCTTCGTTCTAGTATTTACATATCTGATTTCAGGTGTCTGCTTTTAATTTGTCGGAGCATGCGCTCATTCAATAGGCGCAAGCGAGATGGCAGCTATGCTTCGCATTTGCCTTTAGCATGACAAGTTGCCTAAAGGGACCAGCGTTGCCAGCTATTTGAGTAAGCATCGCAAAGAGTTACGCACTTTGCGAGTCCTTTGCCAACACTGGGGACGCCAACAAATCGTTTTGAAATTCAAGTTAACAAAGTTGGCCGTGATATTTGAAGCTGTTTGACTTGCAATCTGGCATTCAAACGGCAAGGAGCATTCGAGCAGACCTAAACCAACAAAAATCAATTTACCGCAATATTGAAAACCAGAAGAAGAAAAGCACCTGGAGCCGGGCCTTCTCATTCGATTTTAAGTAATAATCAGAGTAAGCCCGCGACATCTCAGTGCAGTTCCTTGGAATATTAACCTAAAAGACAAAGAAAACATGTCAGACCGACCCTCGCGCGCAGATGTCCTCAAGCTAAGCCTGGGTAAGCTGTACCATACTCGAAAATCTCTCTATAGATTATAGTCCTGCCCCTACCCCAACGCCACAGATGAGTACATTCATCTCTATGTGCACACCGATCACAAGGACAAGCTCTACGGCAGACGGGGCCCGTATCCAAGTCAGGCCCAACAGCGGCGCCGGTACGAGCACTCCCATTACTTTGCGCCGGCCTATCAGCGCCAGCAGCAGCAGCAACAGCAGCAACAGCAGCAGCAACAACAGCAGCAACAACAGCAGCGGTTGCTGCAGCAGCGAGAGGAGCAATTGCGTGCACAGCAGCAGGAACGCTTGAAGCTGCAGCTGGAGCAGCAGCTGCGCTTGCAGCAGCAGCAGGAACAGCTGAATGCGGCGGAGCAGCTGCAGGGTCAGCAGCAGCAGCGCATGAACGAGACGCTGGAGACGCTGTGCATCAGCCAGGATTGCATCAGCCAGCTGCGCCAGGAGCAGCAGTGTCTGCAGCAGCAGAGCCTTGAGGAGATGCGCCTGCTGCAGCAGCGGCTGCGCCAGCAGCGGCAGCAGGGCGTGGAGGAGATGCGCCTGCTCCAGCAGCGCCATCGCCAGCAGCGCATGGCCCTCCAGCAGCGCATCGATGACGAGGAGCGCACCGATCGCCAGCGGCGCCTGGATCAGCATCATATCCTACAATTGCGCACCCTGCAGCAGCATCGGCGCGAGCAGAAGCAGCTGCAAACCCAGCAGCAACAGCAGCGCATCCAGCAGCTGCTCCACAAGCAGGAGCAGCGCCGCCAGGCCATGGGCGTCAACAACTATAAAATGCTGTTGAAACTGGCGTCCGATATGTCCACAGCGGCCACTCGGACCCAGCCCAAGGAGGAGGCCAAACCCGCCCAAGGCCTGCTGATGCCGCCCCGTTTTGTGGTGTCGGAGCTGCCCAGCTGGTATATACCGCCCAAGCTGGAGTACGCCGGCGTTCAGGTCAAGAAGGAAGAGCCGACGAGTGAGAAGAAGATGCGCCTGTCCTCCGTCCAGGAGTCCGTCAATCTCAGCAGCGATCTGCTCCTTGACAGAGCCGGAGTCACCATCAAGAAGAAGGTTAAATTCGATCTGAAGGAGGAGTACGTGACGAACGGCATCTCCACCGAGGAGGTCATTGCCGAGATTGAGGATCAGATGAAGGAGGAAATCGAACTGGAGGACGACATCAACAGCGATATGCTCTATATACCCACCAACTTTTCGTTAAGCGAATGATTGAATACCCTGCACATCATCAGATGCCAAAAAGGAATCAGAGGAAAAACTCAATGAAAGCAACGAATAATTTGATACACTAACCAAATGACCAAAAAACAAAAGGCAAACTAAAGAAATACGGCACTCAAGGAAAGCCGAATAACGTGATACACTGCACCAAAAGAATACACTACAAAAAATTATAACAGAATATCAAGAAAATGCGAAATAACGAATACTTAAATACACTACAAATACCACGCAAATACAAAGTGCGACTGATGTGAAACATAACGAATTTTTAATGCACTAACCTCAAGCAAGAAATGAGAGAATTCCCGAATATAACGAATATCTTAACACACTACAGGAAAAAAAAGAGATAACGTGAATAGTACGAATATTAAAACACACTACACACAAGCGAAGAGAAATGATTTATGATTGAAACGAATATTTAAATACACTACAGACAAGCAAAAAATGAGAGACTTTTTGAAGAATGCCAATATTTTTATACACTAAACTAAAAAAAAAATGAAAAAAAACTATATATGTGAATAACCCGAATATTTAAATACACTACACACAAGCAAACTCTAAAAGGGAGAAACATGCGATAAAATGCGAATATTTTGATACACTACTCAAAAAAAAAATACTCAAAAATACCAAATATTTTAATACACTGAAAAAAATGGTGCAAAAACGCACAAAGAAAACACAATTCAAAATAAAATAATAACAAGAAATTCAATTATGGCACATACAAGATGTTTGTTTAACAACCAATTGATCAAAATGTCTGTTCGCTCGTTGCATGCAACATCGTGTTGCACAACAGGCCAGACAACAACCGGCGGACACATGGCAAACCGGGACCAACTGGCAAATCTCGTTCCAGCCTTCCAGCCAATCGATCTGACCAATTGACCAACTCGACGCAATGCTGCCTTTGCCACAGCTTGCAGCTTGCAGCTTGCGTCTCAGCTGCGGCAATTGGTCAACATTAAGACTCGAATACTCGAATTTATAATGATTATGTGATACAAATTATACAAGTAATATGATTGACTTTTAATGTGATAGCAAGCAATGTTTATACCTAAAATTTACAAGAAAATAAATGATTTTTTCTATTTAAGAAAAACTGAAATCAAAAGTTTTCCAAAATCCTATCTTTAAAGTCTGGCAACTCCTTTGTTTGTTCAGAGTTTTCAATTGGAAATTGGATAATATCAAAAGCAATATTTAGAATAATATAAATTTATATACAATAAACGATTTTTTTCTTTTCTTTATGAATACCCGAAATCAAAAGATTAAATAGATCATATCCTGAAAGTCGGGAAAATCATTTGTATATAAAGAGTTTTCAATTGGAAATTGGATAATATCAAATATTTAGAATAATTTAAATTTACAATAATATAGATGTTTTCTTCTTTTTAAAAAGACCATTAAGAAATTTATTTAAATCCAAACCCAAAAGTCTAGGAACTTAATTAAAAATGGATCTTGGAAAATTTGAAAATTTTTGTCCTTTGAGAAAGTTTTACATATTCCGTTTTTTAAACACTTTCGACTTTGGAATTCAGGATTCAAACCGTTTCATTTAGGAGTAGCTAGTATTATTTCCTGAACCCATTTAAAATATGCTAAAAAGACTTTTTCTCTTTGTGAAAATGTGTGTAGCAGGCAGAGGGAAGCATTTTTATAAGGCACATACATATATGCTAAGTATATATCAAGACGACGGGCTGATTTGTTCTAGCCCCGACAACTGTACGTATATCTGCATAAAAGCATCAAAGCTCGGAAGCTATGAGATCCACAATCAAGAAATTTAAGATATATGTATATGTTACTCTATCATAGGCAAAGCAAGTTTTTCAAATTTCTTAGCGATATCTTCTTCAATTTCCATAATATCGACAAAAATAATGATTTCGATATGATGCATCTATCTACTTATAAAAGAATATTTGAATTTTTTTATATATGTATATTCTCACTCGCCTCTAAATTCCAAATCCCTGACATTTAACGCATTTTAGTATTCGCAGCCTTGCCCTTTGGTATATACACACTTTTTCATGCCATATTTTAGTTTTGAAATTTTCAAATAGATCGGACTATAAACACCGAAGTTAACGAAAGGCAATTTCCCATGCATGGGGAAGCAGCACAGCGCAGTCGCAGCCTAAGCTGTGTGTCTTTTGTGTATTGTTTACTTTTATCATTATTGTTTTATGATGATATCAATAGTCATCTGTTATTATTATTATTATTATGATTATGATTATGAATCGTGTTGCTTTTATTATTGTAATTAGATTTACATTTTTACAGCTGTCAGCAAGTTTTATTATTTAAATTAAGTTTAGTCTCAGTCTGTTTGCCGCGCTGAACCTTTAATGAACCTCTCCTCTGACTGTCTGCCCGCTTGTCTGACTCTCTGTCTGACTGTCTGTCTCTCTTCCTCTCTGTCTGTTTGTTTTACTGTCTGTCAGTGTGTCTGCCTGCCTGACTCTCCGTCTGTCTGTCCGTTTGTGTATATCTGTCTGCCTTTCCTACCTGTCTGTCTGTCTGTCTGTCTGTCTCTCTCTCCGTCTGCCTGTCATAGTCTTTATGTCTTAATGAGGTGTCACCTTTCGCCCGTGAGTGCACTGTCGAAGCTAACCAACTGCAAATTTATAGTCCATAGCTGAATGTGCCTACACACACACACACACACACACTGCATGTGTGTGTTAGGTTCAGGTTAAAGCAAATCATAAAAAAGGTAAGCAAAAAGCAAAAAAAAACGTCAAAAAATAAATAAAAAGAAAAAAAACAAAACAAAGCGTTGCGCAGACGCGTTGCCTCAGTCGATTTTTGGAGCTCGCCGCGCGCAGACCAAGTCCGAACGCAGCTCCGTCCAGAGGCTAGATTTCGCCCGTTCCGGATTTCGTTTTCAACCGAATTACGCTTTTGCTTTCGTTTCGTAAGCGGCATTTCGCAAGCTCTTCTTCTTCTTCTTGTTGCTGTTGATCATGTTGAAGCTGAATTTGTTGCTGCTGCTGCTGCTGCCGCTGCTGCAGCTGACGCTGGGCACGCCCATAGCGCCCACCACACTGGATGGCGCCACGCCCATCGATGCAGAAGTCTCCGCAGCGGATTTCGGTGCACTCGACGCCTTTGCCGAAGATGCGGCCGAGAGCTCAGCGACGGCAGCCAGCGAGTCGGGCTTTAAGGTGCGCAACACGCGAGTACAGTGAACACCAGCTAACATACCATATCATTCCGTATTCAAACAGATCGCGCTGCTGCCCATGCCGGCCAAGACAGCGGAGTCCGTGAATCTGGAGCATGAGGCGCTGCCCTCCAAGGTGCTCACCGCCTACGACAAGACGCACCAGAAGCTGGCGGACATAACGCACGTGAGTGGCCATATTAAGTGCTGATCACTGATCACTCACTCAATCAGATTAATGATATTAGATTACCGATTACTGATCACTGATCACTGATTACTGAATACTGATGACTGATCACTGATAACTGATGACTGATGACTGATAACTGATGACTGATAACTGATGACTGATTACTGATTGCTGATCTCTGATTACTGATTACTGATTACTGATTACTGATTACTTATTAATGATTACTGATTACTGATCACTGATGACTAATGACTAATGACTGATAACTGATGACTAATGACTGATGACTGATGACTGATAACTGATGACTGATGACTGATGACTGATGACTGATGACTGATAACTGATAACTGATAACTGATAACTGATAACTGATAACTGATAACTGATTACTGATTACTGAATACTAATTACTGATTACTGATTACTGATTACTGATCACTGATCACTGATCACTGATCACTGATCACTGATCACTGATCACTGATTACTGATTACTGATTACTGATTACTGATTACTGATTACTGATTGCTGATCTCTGATTACTGATTACTGATTTCTGATTACTTATTAATGATTACTGATTACTGATTACTGATCACTGATCACTGATGACTGATGACTGATAACTGATGACTGATGACTAATGACTAATGACTGATGACTGATGACTGATGACTGATGACTGATGACTGATGACTGATGACTGATAACTGATTACTGATTACTGATTACTGATTACTGATTACTGATTACTGATAACTGATTACTGATTACTGATTACTGATCACTGATGACTGATCACTGATTACTGATTACTGATTACTGATCACGGATTACTGATCACTGATCATCTCTGTTCTCTTGCAGCCTGTGCCCATCTTGGATGGCATCAGCGAGCATGAGAAATATGGCAACAATGGCGACAAGTTCGACGGCATCTCGCGCTCAATTGTCAACGGTTACGAGGCGTTTTCCAATCTGCTCAACAGCTTTATACAGGTAAGTCTCCCCCCCCCCCCCCCCCTCCCTCTCTCTTGTGTTCGTGCTGTGTTCGCTTGCGCTGCTTGTTCACACTTTGCATTGCACAAGAGACGCTCGCCTCGCCTCGCGCCGCTCCGCCCCGCCTCCGGCCCGCCCCAACGCTCTGCACATTTAAAGCGCCTTATGTAACATCCGACCGAAGGTCGAACCTTAAGCAAATAGTCCAAAAAATATTTAATTACTTTTTCAAATACGCATTTGGTTGCACATAATTAAATAGCATTTGTTTCTGGGCTAAATAGATATTATTTGGCTTATTTTGAATACTTTTTAAACGTTTGACATCCATGAACATTATTTTCAAGATATTTTTTAATATATAAAATTTTTTAGATGATCGATAAATATCGATTTTGAATTAGGCGTTTTAAAGCACAGCTCGAAAAATATAAGAGCTAAATGTACCAAATGTTTTATATAGTGTATACGGATAAAGAGCATTTGACTTTTTGAAAACATTCCCCATTATCCCAAAAACAAAGCAAAGTCGTTTCTAGCCGACATTTCCTGATCTACTACCATTGTAGATCCTAGCTTAGTTGATGGATAGTTCAAATTGATTTATTCATTATTTAGAAAGATTCTTGATCTGTATATGATAATCTAAAAGCTAGAACTCTAGCTCTTAAAACCTAAGAGATTTTCCATATCGATTTCTTATCGATTGTTTGGCAACGCGGCAAGTTATCGACTATCGGAAACAAAAAACTCGCACTCAAGTCTTGCAAGTCTCTAGCCCTTGTAGGTTTTGAGATCGATGAGTTCATACAAATACGGACAGGCGGACGGATGGACGGACATGACGAGATCGACTCGGCTTTTGAAGCTGACCGAGTAAATATATACTTTATGGGGTCGGAGATGAATCCTTCTGTCTGCCACATACACTTGCACAAAAAAAGAAGTCCGCACACCTTTTGTATGCCGTTTTAAAGCCCTGAATAGTTCATAAAGATCGGACCAAAAGCACCGAATTCATTCAAGGCTGGCTATTCACATACTTAGTTCGGGGCTAAGGGAAGAAGCAACGCAGTTGGCGGCGAGCGTGTGTGTTTATTTTTTGTGTGCAGGGCATCTGCTAGTCAGGCATTCTCGACTTAGGCACACTTGCTCTTACTTGAATATTGTAGCTAATGCCGAACTGCATAGTTCCTTATGGATCCCAGTCTTAACACGCACACCAGTTTTGTTGATCTAGCTGCCCTTGTTAATATGGACAAGATTAGGTTGTGTTTGATTTGGGCATAGGGTGTCATTCATATTTTTCTTCATAGTCGAACACAACAAACAAATTCTTTCCAAAATAGAGAAACTGTATTAGAAACTATTCCATGGTATACCCAGGCGAATAAGACATAGTACGTTAGAATGTATCCGTATGGTATGGCAAATCATGTGACAAGTCGGGAGGATATTATTGGACTGGACTGGAGGAACTCATCCTCATATACGAGGCCGAGGGACTGTGAAATTGTTGTGCCGCCAATAGACATGTCCTATGTAGGCGAGACGAACAACGAGAAATCCAATCATCCGGCCCTTGGCAAAATCAAAAGCCCCAAGATAGTGAACAAAGCAAAAAAGTCGCACAAGCTAGAGGTCAACGAGAAAGTTGTGAAGAAAGACAAGAAGAAGGTCAAGTCTGTTCTAGTTTCCTGTCATCTATAACTCCTCTAAAAAAAAGCAACCTTTAACATCTACAGTCCATGAAACTGAGCACTAAACTACCCAAGGTTGCTCTGGTCAAGGTCACGCCAAGGGTACTGGCCAGACAGTCCGCCGAACTTGAACTACATGGGCCAGCTAACACTCGACAAATTGCGGATTATCTATTAGACAATCGACTAACTGTGAACAATGGCAGCCTGCAGCTGGCGGCACCCATGGAGGAACCCACCGGCGAGTGCCATTGCGCCGATAGACTCGGGCTCTTGGCTCGGCTGATAACATCGCGACACGATCCGATATATTCCGGTAGAATGTCACCCACCTTGAAGTATCTGAGCGATATTATGCAAGAGCTGTTGTCCGTTCTGAGTCTATTATTTGTGATGGGCTTGCTTTTGGCCTGTTATCTGTGCACTAAGCCACGGGAACTCTCGTTCCTGCAGCGGCTGATGCGAAAACTATCTGTATTGTTTGCAACCGATTCCTGTTACGATTGTGGTTTATGTTAGGAATTCCTCTTAATTTTGATCAACCAATTAAAAATTCGAAAAGAAAGTATAGCATCACAATTATTCCAAGAAATATAATATATTCGAGCCTTAGCCCGAGACCTTGGTATAGAAATCCATTCCAATTTGGATTATAACCTGATTCAAATACCCCCCACACTTAACTTCTATTACCAAACTCAGGCATTTAAGATCATGATTTGTTTTATTATTATTATTAGTGTTTGATGACAAATTGGTGGTCCCTCGACTTTCCGACTACCCCATGGTCCTTTAGCTGCACTGCCACCAGCTTTCCCGGCTCCACGTACGCTGCCTCCCCTGCTTCCTGTTGCTCTCCGAGACTATTTGGGATGCACTCCCTCACTGGTGTCACTTTCTCCACCTACTTCAACAGCTCCTTATGCTCCTACTCCGACTCCAGCGACGATTCCTCGCTCAACTCGAGCTCGCTGCCTCCGGCAGGCCCTACCATCCACTTCTCCAGGTTTTGAACCTGGAGATTCTCCTCATCCGACTCCAGCGACGAATCTTCACCCAGCGCAAGCTTTTCCCGTTTCCTATGCACTAGCTTTTTAGACTCGAGATGCTCTTCTTCCGAGGAGTCCTCGCTTAGCGCAAGTTCTTCTACCTGTTTGAGGACCGGATATTTTATCTCCCGCCGCTCCAGTTTTGGCTCCATTTCCTCTTCCGACGAGTCCTCGCTCCGCGCAAGCTCCTTTATCTGTGCGTCTTCCATTATGTCTTGATTCTTCACCAGCTTGAACTGCTCTTCCGTAGAGTCTTTGATCGGCGCGACCTCTTTTATCCGATGCGCTTTTTCAACCTCCTGCTTCTTTACCAATTTTTGCTGCTCGATATTCTTCGAGTCTCCACCCAACGCGAGTTTCTCTATCTGCCTGTTCTCTACTAGCGTTTGTGTCTCGTTCTGCTCATTCTCCGAGTCCTCACTCCACGCGAGCTGTTTCTCTTCCGACGAGTCTGACGAATCCTCCGACGAGTCTTTACTCAACGCGAGATCCTTTCCCTTTTTCAGATCTAGATAGTTTATGTTCCGCCTTTTCTCTACTAGATTTTGTTGCTCCTCCTCTGACGATTCTTCACTTAGCACTGTCCTGTCCTGCCTCAGATCCGGATAATTTATCTCTTGCAGCTTTTGGTGCTTTAGCTGCTTCTCCGAAGATTCCTTACTTAACTCTAGCTCTTTTATCCTTGCTACTCTATGAACCATCCGCTTCGCCTGCTTTTGCTGTTTAAGCTGTTTCTTTGACAAGTCTACACTCAACTTGAGCTCATTTATCTGTCCAAGATCCATTATCTCCTGCCGCTTCTCTGTTAAATTTTGCAGCGCGATCTGCTGGTCCGCCGAGTCCTCGCTCAACGCGAGCTCCTTTACCTGGTCCTGCTCTTCCAATTTCTGTGTCTCGAGCAGTTCCTCCTCGGACGAGTCTTCACTCGGAACGAGTTTCTTTACCGGTGGCATTTCTCCGACCACTTTTTGCTGCTTCTCCGACGAATTGTTACCTAACGCAAACTCCTTAACCCGTGGCACTTTCTTAACTATCTGCCTCTTACGTTTTTTGTGAAGTTTCGAAGGACCTTTAATCAACACAAGCTGCTTCTCTTCTGTCAGCTTTCCTGGCTCCTCCTCTGACGAGTCCTCGCTCAGCACAAGCTCTTTTACTCGATTCAGACCCAGACAATTGATCTCCTGCCTCTTCCCTCGATTTTGCTGATCGATCTGCTCCTCCGCCAATGAGTCCTTACTCAGCGGAAGTCTGCTTGTCTCTTCCGAATCTGGATAATGCTTATCCGACGAATTGCTCACTTCTGCAGCATTCTCAACCTTCCGTTTCTTGAGCTGCTCTTCCGACGAGTCCGTACCCAACGCGTGCTCCTTTACTCGTGGCACTTTGTCAAGCTTTTTCTTCTTCCGCTTTTGCTGCTTCTCCAAAGAATTACCCAAGTCTTTTGTCCTTGGCACTTTCTCAACCTTCTGCTTCACCAGCTTGAGCTGTTCCTTCGACGAATCCTTACCGAATACGAATTCTTTGGGTAATTCCTCAACCGTTTGCTTCTTGATCAGCTTTTGCTGCTGAAGCTGTTTCTCCGATGAGTCTTCACTTAAACCGAGCTCCTTTATCTCTTGAAGACCTATTATCTCCTGCCTCTTCTCCGATGGATGTTGATGCTCGAATTGTTCCTCCTCCGACGAGTCTACGCTCATCCCGTACTCCTTTTCTTGTTTCAAATCCGGATAAATGATCTCCTGCCTTTTCTCCAAATAATCTTCATTGGACCCATACTCTTTTACTACTGGAACTTTGTCGTCAACCTTCCGGTTAACTAACTTTTGCTGCTCGAGCTGCTCCTCCTCCGACGAGTCGTCGCTCAATGCGAGGAGCTCCTCTATCCGTGGCACTTCAACTTTTCGCTTCTTCACCAGCTTTTGTTGCTCCTCAGGACTCCGTTTCTTAAACTCTAGCACGGGCTGTTGTTCGAGCTTCAGGTCCTCCGACTCCCGCGACGGGTCCTTCCTGAACGCCAGCTCCTTAACGAGTCCCAGCTTTGTGTCCTGCTGCTTCTTCGATAGCTCCTGCATCTTCCGCTGCCGCCCCTGCACGAGCTGCTGCCTCCCCAATTGCTGCTCCTGCTCCTGTTGCATTCGCAGCCGCTTCCTGGCCTGTATGTCAGCCAAAGTCTGCTCAATGGAACGGTTGTCCCTCTTGAACCGGCTGGGCACAAAACCATAACTATGATTGGTGGACGTCTCGCGTACCGATTGCAGAGTAGATGGTTCGGCAATGAGATGAGCATACTTGGCCCGATAGCTGACAACTGGTTTGTTTGCGGGATTGGAATTTGCGATGTGATCCCTGGCGCTGGGCGTGGAACCGGAGGATTTGAAGGTAGCTTGCATTCTGTTGATGGTGGATGATTCAGGTGGGGCAGCAGTTGCTAGAGCTGGAGCAATTGCTGGGGTAAGTGCATCAGCTGGAATAGCAGCAGTTGCAGCAGCTGAGGCTTGCTTCTCGCTCTTCTCCTGCTCCTGCTTGGATCGATCCTTGCGTCGCTCCGCATACTGCCTGGCGATCTCCTTGTTCCAGCCTTCACCTTTGCGACGGGCAAACAACTCGTCAGCGTCGGGCGGATGTTCTTTCTTGTAGACGACAGACTGTCTTATATCCTCGCCCCGACCAAAGCTCATCGCCATAAAACCACCATATTCAGCCGCTTCCTGTATGATGGTTCGATGAATTCGGTCAAAGGGCTGGAACTCTATGCTGGTTCGACCGTCCTTGGCAAAGCGTCCCATGCGCTCCTGCACATAGCTGCGGAAACGTGCCAGCTCCTCGCGCTGTTTGTTCTTCATGCGCTCCATGTACTCGCGCTGCTTTTGCTGCTCACCTGTGTTTTTTTCGTTGATAATTGAATCACGGACTACATTTGCCGCTCACCTGTGTTGGGGGGCGCGTCCATTGCGTTAAGAATTGAATCGAGAAAATCCATTTTTATTCCGAAATATCCCCTTTTATTCAATCTTTCTTTTACGAAAGTTTTCTTTTATTCGAACTTTTTACCTTGCGAAAGTTTTCGTTGTTTCAACACTTTTTAGGAAAGTTTCCTTCTTTTTTGTTAACTTTTTGATTTTTTGGTTTTACTTTGTTGAGACTCGGAACACAAGTGAATCAAATTGTTTGTGTTGAGTTCCGAGCTCCAGAATTTCGACATCCATAATTTTCAAGGCTGTAGCGATCCCAAGAACTGAGTGTTGAGTTTTCTGTGAGGGAAGCTTCTCAAGAGCGCGTTCGCTTCTCTGGCTTGGTATCAGTTCTCATCCAATTTGGAATATAACAATTCTATTTTTGTTCATTTTAGGCAACACTCTACGAAATGACTTCTTTAAATAAACAAGCATTAAATGGCCTTTTTTTTATGGTATTCTCAGCAAGGAAGCAAGTTTTCTTTGAACCAAACGGGTTTGAAACTGCAATTTTTTTTCATTTTAGGCAACACTTGGAAATAGCCCAGCTACAAATGTAGCTAAAGGCAATTTTTATATTAAATTAAGCATAGAACAGCTTCTTCGATGGCTTTCACAACAAGGCTGCAAGCTTTCTCCAAACCAAACGGGTTTGAACCAGCAATTTCTTTTTGTTTTAATTGTTAATCGAGTGTGGTGTTAAGAGAACAACCAAACTTAAGCCCCAGTCTGAGATAGAAGACATATGTATATTCATGTAATATCCATCGATTTTATTATCAAAATTTGTATAATGATTTATGTTTATATTTTCTAAAAGACAAGTAAGACCAGGTCGCGCTCTACACGCTCGTTGCAGTAATAAAAATAAATTTCAAATACATTTAAAAAAAGCAATAGTTGCCTCGCTAGGACTCGAACACGCAACAGACCAGAATTGGTTCTAATTTGTCGTAATCACCTTAAGACCAGATATACATATATAACAAATATGCTCTTCTTTTTATACCCTTTCCCCACAGAAACCCAAGGAGCTGGCGCGCAGCGTCTCAAAGGGCATCACCGCACAGCTGGACATTATTGGAGGCAAGCTCGTCGGCCTCTGAAGATACAACAAAATATGTAAAAACTAATCCGAAAGCTTCGAGAATCAAAACAACAAAAATTTGTTCATATTTTTTGGTATTTTTTTTTTTTTGTATAACTTTTATTTAAATAAATAGTTTAATTTATTTTGTAACCTATACACAATTTTTGTAATTGTTATTTTTGTCTAGGAATGTGCTTGATAAACGTATAACTTTATATATATGTATATATATATATATATATATTGTTTTTTTTTTTAGTTTAGCTTATTTCATTTTTGATTGCATTGCGGGCAGTTGTTGTTGTCGTTTGTCTTCTTCCAATACTTAATTGCCGTGCAATAACATACAGGTTAGATATGGTATATAAATATATATAGCTTTCGATGTCTAAATACCAAACATTTGGTATTTTTCGGACCAAATTTTAGCTGTTAGTGTGTAGCTGACATTTGTGTAGATATTGATCAAAAAATGTATATATATAGATCTATGTATAAACTAGATGAGCACATCACAATATGGATATACTGCTAACTAATCGATTAGAAGCCCGCAAAGCTGACTTCACAAAAATACCACTAAATACTGCAGGAAAGCAAGCAAGCAAGCAACAAAAAAAAACAAAAAAAAATACTAAACTTGTGTGAACTCAGCTTTGGGCTTAGATATGTTACGAGCATTATTCGCCTTAGCACTTTTCTAATAATACAAAGTTCAGAAGAAAATAAACGAAGATATTTAAATTAATTTTTGGCACATTTCGCAGAAGGGCAACAAAAATAATACTAACAAAAAATGAGTGAGGGAGTGGGTGGGGGGGGGGGGGGGGTAATAATATTTGCAATAGCCTGTGTCTCGGCGCCTTGCTTTAGAAATTCTCCGCGTGTTGCGGAGGATCGGATCAATCTAGAGATGAGTTCAATCCTCCCAGCTGCTGGTGCGCGTCTGCGGATCAATCGATGGCGAGTACGACTTGTACGTGTCGGAGACCTTCTTGTGCTTCACCGTGCAGAACAACAGCATCGAGGTAATCAGCCCGAAGAGCTGGACAAACGCAATGCCCAGTCCGATGGCGCCGATCACATTTAGCTGGCCATTGAACCAACTATGCAGCGAATGGGCGCAGCCCTTGTCCCACCACAATGTGGGATTCTCGGATCTGCCGCAATCCACGCGCATCACCCCATCCCCGGAGCCCTCGGTCATCAGCTGGCGCTGATCGTACAGCTGGCGGCAGCAGGAGTCCGGCACCCAACGCTTGCCGCTCCACGACTGTATGTCATACCAGTCCTCGTACGACGACACGCCGCAGCATTCAAACTGTCACAAAAAAAAAGAAGAAGAAAGTAGAACAAAGAACAATTAAGTCAAGCAAGAACCTTGCAGTCGCCAGTAACCGACTGCGCCATACTCTGTGCACAGTATGAAAACGTTTCGAAAACAAAAATTTATATCTTATTTGTGGATTGCCTGCGATATATCTGACATTGTCTTATCCATCTATTATATAATCGCGGAGAAAGACGGAATATTAAATCCCAGCATAGCCTTTTGTTCTTCAACTTACAAATATTCTTAATTTAAGCATGAATCAATCTTGAGCTCAATATTTTCTATGAATTCAACTCTTTATTTAAGCTTGAATCAATCCTGAGATTAATTATTTATATACAACTTATTCTTAATTTAAATATGAATTAATCTTAAGCTTAATCTATTTTAAAATCTTCTTCTTAATTTAAGCATGAATTAATACTCAGCTTAATATTTGCTTATAATCCTATTCCTAATTTAAGTATGAATCAATTTAGAGCTCAATATTTTTTGTAAATGTTATTCTTCATTGAATCAATCTTGAGCTTAATCTTTTCTTAAGCACAAATTATTTTAGGCTTAATAAGTATTATTATGTATCTCATTCTCAATTAAAACATGAATCAATCTTAAGCTCAACCTTTTTTACAAATCTTCCATAGCCTTAAAAGTTTTCTACCAAACAATAATTCAAGGTAAAGAAATATCCGAAATTTCATAATACTGCATTAAGAAGTTCTGGATAGAGAAATAAGTTCTTAAAACAAGAAAATACTTTTAAGACTTCGATATGTTAGTTATTTGGATATATGCCTTATTCGGATTTTGACTAAAAAAAAGACCTTACTTTTATACTAAGTGTGTTTGAGCCAATCTGATAATCCGTCTGACAAATTTCTTGAGTCTAGCTATAAGAATGTGCAAGTTCTAAGCAGGTTGCATCTAACATGAAATAACTGACGAGAATATTACAAAGTTGACCCTAGGTAGCCCTCAGTAACACACACGTAGACAGAACACACACAACCAATATGCCCGTTTTTCACTTACCGACTGCTGCACACTGTCCCAAATGGCTGCCACAGATGGCGCCACCAGCGAGCCCCGATCGCTGGCATTGTAATGGCGCTCGATGCCGAAGCGCAGCTCGTTGGCCAGCGTGCGTCCGAGTCCGCCGCGAAAGAGGAACGCAATGGAGCCCACCAGGAACTCGCTCATGAACAGCATCACAATCAGCATAAAGTACTGGAGCAGTAGGAAAAACCGAGATTGATAAGCTGCCGCAAATTTATCCATGTGGATAAATGCACTTACCAGCACCAGCAGACAGCGGGACTGTACCCAAGCGCCGCAGCAGCCTAAGAAGCTGACCACAAATCCGATGCCGCCGATGCACATGAAGATCGTGTCCGCGCTCAGTCCCGCATTCTGTGGCAGCAGCGTTGCGTAGCCCTCGTAGCTGAGGCGCAGCCACAGGCCGGCTCCAAGGAAGGCGCAGCTGCACAGCTGCAAAAAGTCGAATACAATTTATCGATAACAAAAATCGTTTGAGTTGAGCGAAGCACTGAGAGTTCAAGAGTTCAAGAAAGCAAAGACATAGTGAGAAAGAAAGAGAGAGAGAAAGAGAGAGAGAGAGAGAGAGAGAAAGAGAGGTAGGCAGAAAGAGAGGCGAAGTTGCAATAAGTCAAACACAATTTGTCGATAACAATAATTGTTAGAGTTGAGCAAAGCACAGAGAGTGCAAAACAGCAAGTGTTAGAGAGAGACAGAGAGAGAAGCAGACAAAAGCTGCCTGCTGCTAGTGTTGGTTAACGCAAACTCGATTGTTCGCTCGCTTATCGTTTAACAGTTAATTTTTTCTTATTGACTTTCAATCGGGCAAATCGTTTGGCTTTGAGATAAACACCAACAACTATTGATAATTGTTATTACTCTAATTTATCAAAGAGCAATTTGCGAGCATTTATCTCTAATATTATTTAATACAAGAAGCGAGGGAAGCTTGCAACAAATTTAATTGTTATTACCCGGCATTGCGCGGACCAAGTGTTTTGCCGCAAATTGTCGTTATTTGTTAGTAGATCTACTTTTGTTTTGATAGCCGCACAGATTTGCTGCTTTTGGCCAATTATCTGACTGGCAAACAAGTTTCATTAATTTGTAGCTACAATTTTTCGAGAGCTCCTTACTAAGTGGATTGGTAATAAAAGCTATAGCCAAATACTCATCGCTTTAGCCAGGCAAAGAGTACACATGAGAGCTTTAATAATTGGACGGTAATTATGAAAAAGTAGAAACTAATGTGTGGCCAAATATGCCGAAATGTGGGTCCAAATGGTAGTTAAATATTATAAATAGAATTATATAGTGTTAGGAATTTGCCTTAAAGAGAATATTTTAAGAGAATAAAAATATGTTCGAGTCTAGCCTCTTAATACTTGGTAAAGTCTCTGAGTCCAATATCTAGCAGTTTATATATTTTACAAGCTGTTTAGTCTAGCCTCTTAACACTAAAAATCCAATATTTAACAGGATATACATATATTCTTCTAGCTTTTTAGTCCTAATGCTAAAGACTCCAAGTCCAATATCCAGCATGATATATGTATATTCTGCTAGCTTCTAATTAAAAAGTTTATTTGGAGTGTGAAAAGTATTCAAGCTTAATTCCTCCCAGATGATAACTATCGATAATTAGCTTGAAGATTGCAAGTCTGAGCTGTCCCAGCGATTAAGTTGCTTCGGCGACAAAACGTTAAGTGCACTGCGATTAGCCGCAATCGAGTGCTATCGAAATCTGCTGGCAATTATCGATAAACGATTGCTAATGAATGCGCCTGCCAGGCTGCCAGGTTGCCAGGTTGCACAACAAACGCCTGAGACAGACGCGCAGCGAGACAATGCGGCAACTTTGGCGTTTCCGCTGCAGACGAGGCTGAGAACTTTGTTGCCGGCGTCCATTGTTGTTGTTGTTGTTGCTGGCAGCAGCAACATATCCGCCCAGGGCCGAGCTCTCGGTGCCAGCTGGAAAAAACTCACCCACAGAATGATGTTGAGCCAGCAAAAGGTGCGGCGGATGCATGAGTAGCCGGCGTTGCCCATCTTCTGCTGGGAGCTGCTAGCTGCAAAGAGAGAAACAGAGCGAGTGAGAGAGCGAGAGAGAGAGAGAGAGAGGGAGAGATTGGCATAGAAATATATAAATCACGGCCTAATGGGGATTTAGAATAAAGAGTGTGTGTGTGTGGGGGGCGACAGGCAAGCGACGCGTTGCGCTGCATTCATTAGATACATTTGTATCTATTAAATGCGCGCTTTTTCGGAAATCACACACACACACACACACACAGAAAGCGACCTCATATCGAGTGTGTGTGTGTGTTCTGTGTATAAATAAATTCAAATTCATAAATTTCAACAAATTATTTTTGTTTTTAGTTTTTTCTATTGCATTTCCTTTGGCCTCATGTAACTGGATAAGTGTATCTGTCAGCGGGGCACATTGTATCTGCTGCATTCATGTTAAGCAATTGGCCAGCCGCAAAAAACTGCAGCTCTTGCATATACATAACAGCAGTATGTTTTTTTTTTTTTTTGCTCTTGTTTTTTAGTTTAATAAATTTACGACTTGCGAATAGCAACAACAACAACAACAACACACAGACACAATTATTATGAAATTCTCCAGCAGCTCAAATTACAAGCAGGCCGCCGCATGACGATCGTGCGGGGGCGTGGGGGGAAGGGGGGGTGGTTCGAGAGTACGTGAGTACTTGCTTATATCTGGAAAAGCTATTTACGTACTCGTTTTCTCTCTGGCCGCCGGCCTAGTTTACCCTTAAATGTGACGTAGGTCAGTCGAATCACAGTTGACCCCAACAACAATTGTTTAGCTTTCATTAGATTTACCGTGAGGCTAAGTTAAAGTCGTTAAATTCTAAGCAAAAACGTTAAGCACTAAATTGCCGGACTTTGGCACACCCTGCAGCTGGCATTGGATATATGCGATAAGCACATACTTGCTCTATCAATATAAATAAATATTAATTTATTGCATTTACACGAAATTTGTGCAATGTCCCTGCTCGGGCGCCTGGTAAATCTCGCACATGCGATCTAATGGTTGTGGCAAGCCACAGCAAAGTGTTAAAGTGTGCAAGCAACTTAATTTGAAGATCAAAAATGTAATAATACATATCTATATAGCTACACATATCTAATACATCTTACAAGAAATATTCTCAATGTCCCTGTTCGGGCGCCTGGTAAATGTCGTGCATTGGCAAAACAAATGTCTGCCAGCGATATAAGAAGCACTTTTAGCTCTAGGTTTGTGGAGTTTACCAATATGTGGTTCACATGTTAAGTAAATTAGCGAAAAAGTTGGGATATCTTCGGCATGCCGAAGTTTGAATACCCTTTTAGACATTTGCCTTACGGTTTTGCAGATATGTGAAAATAATGTAGCTCGTAAATGCTAAGTTTGCCATACAAAAACTCATTTATCGATCAATTCTTTCTATAGAGATATATAATAAAGTAATGCGATCTTAATAATATTTGACTCCTACATATATAAGCAGGGTAGCTTAGAAAGTAAATTCTGGGTTTGGTTAAGATATCTTGATACCCAAAATAGGATTCCTATACTCTTGGACCGATGATACCTATGATAACTATATGATATTATGATCTGATCCGGCTGTTCCCGACATATGTTCTACCGGCAACATAAAAAAGGACCTATGTAAGATTTCAAGATGATAGCTTATTAACTAAGAGACAAGTTCGCATAGCAAAAGAGAGAGAGGGACAAAGAGACAGACGAACAGTCGGAAGGACAGATGGACATGGATATATCAAGTCGGATGCTGTTCGAGGATATATATACTTTTAGGAGTGGGAGATGTCTTCTTTGATGCGTTACATACTTCGTGACCAAATTGTAAAACCCTCTACATGGGTATGAAAATATAGAAAATGCGTGTCCCTGCTCGGGCGCCTAGAGCTGCTGTAGACAGAGCAAACACAACAACAGCAACAACAACAACAACTGTAACTGTCGTTTGCTTATTTTCCAATTTAACTCAATAACGCGACATACTTAATGCCGTTTGTGCGCTGTGCCACGCCCACAGCCGCTGCCCACTTGAAATAACACCAGCTGGCTGTGTGTGTGTGATCGTGTGTGTGCGGATGTGCGAGAGTGATTTATGTGCACATTGGGAAATTGCCCATTTGCCCAAATGCCTCTGCTTAGTTCATAGGTCTAAACTGCCAAAGCTAGCGAAGAGTTAGCTAGAAATCTGCCCGAGACAAGGGAATGGGAGAAGGGAATGCTGCTGCTGCTGATATTGCTCATGTTGCTGCTATTCAACTGATCCTTACTAGTCCAAAATGGTATAAAATTCCAAAACCGAACATTATTTGGCCGAGATATTCCAAAAAAATCATAAAAAAGGTTGACATTACAAACATTATACCAATCGATAGTACTGTTCCGTGCGAGTCCAAAATGGTACAAAATTCCAAAATCGAACATTATTTGGCCGAGATATTCCAAAAAAATCATCATAGTCCAAACTTTCTAACTTTAAGCAACCAAGCATTTCGCTTAACAACAAATAAAATGATTTAACTGATCTTATTCAAGTCGAGTCCCTGCTCGGGCGCCTCTTAATTTGTGTGTAAAATTGATGCGATTTCCTATTGGGTAAACTACCTTCCCAGCTCGACTACAGGGCATTTTAATTTGATCTCCACGTCTGTCAAACTCACATGCAACACATGTATGCCACGACCGATGCGGCTTTTGCATGTGAAAGACAAGCTGGAAATATGTTAATTGTGAATATGCTGTGAACACGACGGCGGCATTCAACAGGTTGTCGTTGCAATTTCTTGTACGATTTATGTGCATACACGAGACAAAAAATGTATTTTGGAATAATTACGAAAATCTATTGTTAAGTCTGATGTCTACAAATGCATACATTCACTTAAAGAACCTCTTGACATATTTACTGGCACTCATTTTCATGGATTTCCAAGCGGTTGATAGAATATCCAAAGTTGAGCTAAGTATACAATAGTCAAGAAAGATATATAGAGAGAGAGAGAGAGAGAGAGAGAGAGAGATAGATATAGATACAGAGGAGGTCGGACAAGGGCGCAGCTTTAAATAAAAGGGCGTGGCGGGGGCTGGGTAAGCAAATCAGTGAGCACGCGCCAACAATTGCAGACTGGAAGAAGTTGCAACAAGTGTTGGGGCAAAAGTGTTGCATGCAACAAGAGCAACAGCAACAAGTGGAAGCTGCGATTATAAGCCTAACCCTGATGCTGATAATGATCATAATAATAATGATGTTGTTGCTGCTGGTGTTGTCTTTGCTGTTGTTGCTGCCGCAAGCGTAACTAAAATAATAATGAAATAGTTGCAAATAATGCGCGGCCTGTCCGGGGCCTAGAGCTGCTGTGGACAGAGCCCAAGTGCGAACAATTGTTGTCCGCAAACACAACAACAACAACAACAACAGCAACAACAACAACAACTGTAACTGTCGCTTGCTTATTTTCCAATTTAACTCAATAACGCGACGGACTTAATGCCATTTGGCGCTGGAAATTTGCGATTTACTTGTGCGCTGTGCCACGCCCACAGCCGCTGCCCACTTCAAATAACACTAGCTGGCTGTGTGTGTGTGTGTGTGTGTTTGTGATCGTGTGTGTGCGGATGTGCGAGAGTGATTTATGTGTACATTGGGAAATTGCCCATTTGCCCAAATGCCTCTGCCCAGTTCATAGGTCTAAGCAGCCAAAGCTAGCGAAGGGTTAGCTAGACATCTGCCCGAGACAAGGGGAATGGGAAAAGGGGAAGAGAGGGGGCGAAAAGAGCTGACATACAGATGTGAGCTGTGCCAGCTGCCAGCCTGGGACGATCTGATCTTGCTGCTGCTGATATTGCTCATGTTGCTGCTGTTGCAGGTGTTGCTCTTGGGAAATGCTGTTGTTGCTGTTGTTGCAAAAATTCATAACAGAGGAGCTAGTGGGTAGAGCGTGGTGTCAGGCTTTAGCCAATGTTGCTGTTGTTGTGCTTGTTGCGTCTGCTGTTGCTTCTATTGCAAATGTTGCTGCTGTTGGTAATGTTGCTGTTGTAAATTGGCAAAGAGGCAGGATAGCGAGTATGTAGCAGGGGCGTGCTAAGAAGAGTGTTGCTGATGTTGTCAATGTTGCTGCTGATGTTGCTGTTGTAATGAGGCAAAGCAGTAGGAAAGGGTCTCTGAGTAAGGGGGCTGGTAAGAAGAACAGTTGCTGCTGTTGCTTCAATTTAATGTTATATAATGTTGATGTTGCTGTTGCTGTTCGTGCATTTGTTGTTGTAAAGAGACAAAGGAGGTGAAAAGGGACTTAATGGTAGTCAGGGGATAAGAAGAATAGTTGCTGCTGTTGCTTTAATTGCAAATGTTGCTGCCAATGTTGCTGTTGCTGCATGGACTGTTGCTGCTATTGCTGCTGTTGTTGCTCTTGCAAAAGGGGAATAGGATACTTTTGTTTGTTAAGGCGGAGTGTGAGACCATTGCTGATGTTGCAGGAAGAAGTAGCAGCATTTGTTGAAAGATCCGAACTAGACTAAAACAATTGCTGCTGATGTTGCTATTTCTGCTGCAACTATTGCAAATATTGCTGCTGTGTTTACTCCCTTTATTGCTTATGTTGCTGCTGTTTATGCCGTTGTTATTGCCGCTGCGAAAGCAGGCGAAGCAAGTTCTTGCGAGCGCGGAGCTATCACAATTGCTGTTGATGTTGATGTTAAAGCAACTATTGTAAATATTGCTGCTGTGCTTGTGTTTTCTATTGGATATGTTGCTGCTGTGAAGGGAGAAGTACAGACCGCTTGTGAGCGCGAAACTAAGACAATTGTTGCTGGTGATGCTGTTGCTGTTGCTATTGATGGTGCATCTTTTGCCGATATTGCTGCTGTGATTGTTGATTTTACTGCTTATGTTGCTGCTGTGAAAGGGGAAGCAGGCAGTTCATAGAAGCGCGGGACTTAGGCAATTGCTGTTAAAGCAACTACTGCTCTATTGCAAATATTGCTGCTGTGATTGTGTCTTTCGTTAGACATGTTGGTGCTCTTGTTGCTGCTGTGAAAGGATGAGCATCTTTTGCAGATATTGCTGCAGTGCTTGCACCTTTTACTGCTTATGTTGCTGCTGTGAAAGGGGCAGCAGGGAGTTCTTAACCGAAACAGTTGCTGTGGCAACCATTGTAAATATTGTTGCTGTTGCTGCTTGGATTGCCGATGTAATACCAACAGCTGCTGCTGCTGCTGCTGCGGCTGCGGCTGCTGCTGTTGGGAACAGGGGAGAAAGGTAGTCTATGTTGCTGTTGCAAATGCCACTGCTGTACATTTTCATGGCCAGACAACTGTTGGCCCAAAGACAACATTTTGCAGCATTTTCACTGGCGCTTGACCAGACGCCAAAGTTGTTGCTGTCGTTGTTGTTGCTGTTGTTGTTGTACAAAGTGTCGCGTTTACGAAAAGTTTTCTCTTTTTGCGCCGAGTGTCTTTTGCAGGGGGAGGGTTGCGGGAACTTCAAGCGGGGCAGTCAGTTAAAGGGGCCAATCTATGCATCTATCCGGCTTTGAGTTTGTTTTAGTCAGCCCGTCCCCCCCCCCCCCTCTACCCTACCCCTTTTGCGGCATTTCTTTTCAGTTGCAAATTACTTCAAGTTGTTCGAATCTGGTTTTGTGCGGCGGCAACTGTTGTTGCTGCTGCTGTTGTTGTTGTTGTTGTTGTTGTTGTTGTTGCTGCTGTCAATAAACTGCGCTAGCTGCGATTTTGTTATTGTTGTGCATAATAGACGCCCTCCGCCCGCCCTCCCCTCGCCCCAGGCCCGTGCATAAAGTCTGGCGAGCGTCTATGGATCGAATAACTTTAAGCTCATCAAAAATAATAATAATAATAAAAAAAAAACAGCTTGAAACTGGGCGTAGGTAAATACTTTATATGTATAGGCACATGCTTTACAATCGTTGTCTTTCTTCAGATATATATATATATATATGTATATATTAACTTGCAACACGTACTTTATTATAATGCTCCGTCGCCCGATAATAGAAACACTTTTGGCTTTGGCCCGATAAAAAAAAACCACTCAACACACGCGCGCACAAAAACAAAAAATAACAATTTTTTGATTATTTCTAAATTTTGAAAATTTTAAATATTTGTTTCTTTCGACAATTTACAACACTGAGTTGCTTGTTGCTTTTTACAGCACAGAAAACCGAAAGAAAAAAAAAAACCGATTTTCGTTCAATTTTTTTTGTGATATATTTATTTAAAATTGTATTTTTTCAGTTCGTTGCGTTGTTTTATTTTGAAAATGTTTTCTTGGCTATTTTTTACTGCTGGTTGCTGCAGCTCGTCGCGTGCTGCTGCTGCTGCTGCTGCTGCTGTTCTATGCGCTCGCAGCGGCTGTTCAAAATAAACTGAAAACTGAAAATTCTCCGCAGTTGCCGTTAAAAATAGTCGCAAATCCCGAGCCGAAGCTGGCGCACACGAGCGACAACAGCGAGCAGCGAAATTGCTGTTGTTGTTGCCGTTACTGTTACTGTTGTTGTTGTTGTTGTTGTTGTTGTTGTTGCTGCTGTTGTCGGTGTCTGCATGCAGCTGCTGCCGCAGCATGCTGTTGGGCAAAAGGGGCCTTTGGCGGGGCGCGCTGCTGCAATCACATTCTACACTCTCTCGCTCTCCCGCTCTCCCTCTCTCTCTCGCTCTTAGGCCGTCTCTTCATGCGAAGGCACGGCCTGCATGCTTATGAATGAGATTTATGTTTAGATTTCAGTGTCACGTTTTGATCCACATTTCAAAATACAACAACAACAAAAAACAAAGAGCAGAGAAAAAAGAACAAAAAGAACAACAAATAAGCAAAGGCCTAAAAAACAGAAATCTACAAAATACTCGCTCTTTTTATGGCCCATTTCAGGCGCTGCACAAATTAAGAAGCTATAAAAGAAAAATCGCGCATACGCTCTGTGAACAACGGGCATAAATTAGCAGAAAACAAGAGTACACCGGGAGGGAGGGTACGACTGGGAGATACCCTAACTGCACATACAAGCACATTCTCACACACTCACAACTCTGCTTCTTCTCTCCTCTGCCCCACACTATGAGAAATGCATTCTTGAATAACTTCGGTCTTTATAGTCCGATTTTTATGAAATTTTCCGGACTTAAGTATGGAATGCCAAAGTTGGTATACACCAATGCGCAAGATTCTTGGGATTACATATCCCTTTTCTTTAAGGTTTTCTTCAATTAATGTGAAAAGTTTGGGTAGGCATAAAGAATTGGAAATATTCGAAAGCTGCGTATTCTATAGGAAAAGCTACATATTACGTTTGATGTATGTATCTAGTTCTTGGAATCCTCGAGATATGCTTAAAAGCCTAAGTTTCAAAATTGAAAAGTATGAAAAGCTCGTTCTGTGTATAAGGAATATATATTACAAATCTCAAGTGATCAGGAATAAATGTAAGCTTTAGGGATTCGCAGATGCTTTCTTCTGCCTATTACATACACTTACACAAAGCCATTATACCCTGCTTATCCATTTTCAAGGGTGCAGGACTTAAAAACATAAGCAAAATGTGGTGCAGCAACACACCAAGTGGTGTCAAAACTCAAAGCATATCATTTAAGAGATTTCTTATAAACAAGAGCATTGAAAAGCAGCAAATATTCGCCTAGAAGATACCCTGTAGAGGGCTCCAGTGTGTAAACATGAAATAACTATGCTCTATATTAACATAACAAAAGCCTTAAATTAACTTATTAAACAACATAAAGAATAAATAGAATATGTTTTATATATATGATATATATATAATTTATATAATTTTATAGAAAATTATACAAAATGAGGCGCATTGTTTAATCAGTCAATTTATTTTATATTGTTTTAAAGTTTTGCAAAGTTTTATATACGTTGCTTTGACTGTTCGAAATTGTGGCGTAACTTCTGTTTTAGAAGCTTAAAGCTTTAACTAACTGCAAAAGCTTAATGCTTTGTTTTGCTAAAGCTTTAAGCTCTTATGTAATGTGATTTGTGCAATGCATTCAATAGATTTATTATGCATTCAAACCAATTTGAAAAAAAAAACAAATTAGCTTTGCCATAAATCAAAGTCGTTTAGGGCAAAAAGTGGCGACTTGAGCATACCCTGTATTCAAAAATATCAGCATATATCGTAGGTACTTTACTTATTTTTTCTTTGAAAAGTTCTTATACAATACAAAATGATTCCTTAAATAATACTGTCAATGTCATAGTATCTCCAAATGGAATAGTCATGAGAAGAGAATTTAAGTTAGGCAGCCTCTTTTAAGCATTTCTCAATACACAGGGTATCAAACCTATGGCATAATAATTAATGTTTATTTTTGGAAACATTTTAAACGTTGATTTAATGATGTAAGTGAAAGCTGCGCTTATTAGCTGCTACATTACCTAACAAAAATAACGCAAAAGCGATTAAGTTTTTTATTTTTAGGCAATATTTATTTATTTATTGGGCGCATAAAGTTGTATTTGTGCGAAAAAGCGCTGGAGCTTCAAAGCTTACAAAACAGCTGTGCACATGTGCGTGAGCTTACGGTAACGTTACGCACAAATTACGGTAATGTAACGCAAAACTGATTGCGTATCATTATTACGTCACGTAACTAAAAACCTTGTGTGTTGGGTAATGCATTTAGAACGTAGCAAACAAGGAACAACACAGCTGCTGTGCGTTATTCGCTTACGTGACGTTAAGGCGTTACGTAACGTGAGATGACGTTACGCTATTGTTGCACTAAAAATTCACATTTTTTAGCCTCATACAACAAATTTCTTTATTTATGCAAATGAAAAAACAAAAAAAACACAGTCAATGAAAAATGAAAGCAAAGAAACTAAAGTAAAGAGCGCTATGATAAAAGAAGCGAAAGATGGAGAGAGAGAGAGAGTGAGAGCGAGTTGCGCTTGAGCAGAGACGCTAACGAGCCATTTTCTGGGGCTCATTTCTCTTTGCGCAAC
This sequence comes from Drosophila montana, assembly GCF_035044405.1. Taxonomy (NCBI): domain Eukaryota; kingdom Metazoa; phylum Arthropoda; class Insecta; order Diptera; family Drosophilidae; genus Drosophila; species Drosophila montana. The sequence continues at coordinate 304,319 of NW_026998301.1, forward strand.
TTTTGGCTGGATACCTCGATGGCCTCCAGCCAGAGCTTTAAATCGTCCGGCATCTCCGGCCGCTTGGCGGCCTCCGGATACGTCTTGAGCAGATCGCTGACATTGCAATTGGTGATGCACTGCTTGGAGAGGGCAACGGCGCGCACAAAGCCATCGGCCAGTGTTATAAACTGTTGCTCCAAATAGATGGCCTTGTCATCCCACCAGACGAGCCTCGTCTGGATCTTGTACGGATGGAATATGGGTATGGTGCGGCGATACCGCACGCTGCTGGCACCCTGGACGGCGCCGCCGCCGCGCTGACGCACCAGCTCATAGAGATTGGTCAGCGCATAGAAATGGAAGCGGGCAAAGTCCAGTTCGCGCAAATAGCGCGCATTGTTCATGTGCCGCAAAAAGATGTCCACATCCTGCGTGGTGCACAGGCCATAAATGGTTGTCGCATCTGTCACCTTGCGCTTGCCCTGGAACAGCCGGCCGGCGAGCACCGTGCAAACGCAGCGTATAAAATAGTTAACATCCCAGATGATGTACAGTATCAATAGCACCACCAGCAGCGACATGGCGACGACAAGGTTTTTTATCTGCAAAAGGTTGCCAGAGAAGAAAAAAATGAAAAACCCGTTAGTAGCGAAAGTTTGTTCCAAGTAATGCGCGAGACTTTGAACCGTTATTTCGTATGCGGGATGTCAATTAGATGCATTGAATATACAAAATATATGTATGTATATCGATATCCTCCCTGATTCTAGTACTTACAGTAGACACTCAAAACCCAAAATGCGATAACGTTGCGAAGTCAGAAATATTTATCAGCGATTGGGCAACGGCGGGCAATGCAGACGATCAACTGCCAGCGACAAGCGACCGAAGGCAACTAACTGATAGGAAAGATACCAAGCAAAAGCTGACTCAAGTGCCAAGCGGCAGGCCGACGCGACGGCAGTGTTGGCCATGCAGCTAGTTTCTGGCTGCACTTGGCTGTTTTTTCAGCGATCAATTTAGCTTGCACTGGAGAAGTTTGCAGTTGCCGCTATTTCTGGCATTTTTGTTGTTGCTAGTAATTATCAAAACTTAGTCACTGTTTTTTTTTTTTGATTATGTGACATCTTGCAACACTGCAGCTAAACTAATTTAATTATATACAGTCAATTCGGCTGATTTTAGCCGTTTTCAACATTAAATGCAGCTACTTTTCCAAAGCGACAGTTGTCAGCACTGGCAAAATCAGCTGCAAGCCAAACGAAAGTTGACCAATCGCAGCGGGAGAGCGCAACAGCAGCAGAGCTGAAGTCAGCAAGTAAGAGAGAGAGCGAGAGAGCGAGAGAGCGAGAGAGGCTTAAAGTTCAGGCAGGCCTGGCCATGCTTAACGCAGGCGTCTCAAGTTCAAAGTCTAATTATAAACGGTCAAGTTCTTGTGAGTCCCACACAATGTACATCAGCTTGCATATATTACGCGCATTAGGTGCGATGGACGTGCGCTCATAAATGCTTAATTTAATGCAGCATAGGTTTTTTATACTAGTACATAAAAAAGAAGAAATGTTGAGTGAAAATTATTGTAAAAAATAACCAAACACAAGAGAAATATATGTATATGTAAATTAGAAGATACATGTTTAAACGAGCCAATAAAAATATGTAATAATTTTTAATAATGCGAAAGGCTTTCTGAAATGAAGATTTCTCTGTAATATTGCCAACCACTTAATACATAATATAGATAAGGACTAAATCCAAATTTGCCAGCTACCTGCTGAAAACACACTTAACTTGTATTTAGAAATATAAAAAAACAAAATTCGATTAGCAAATCAAATGATAAGATAATAAATATTCATACGAAGAAAATAAGAGAATGACCATTTTTATTTTATAAGTATAAGATACCAAGCTTGATATTTGTAATAAATAAATAATAATCGAGTGGGAAGAGTGTCTGAAGAGCACCTTGAATTTTGCTCGCTCTTCGCTTGCTCTCTTCGTGCTCTCTTGGCATGCCTGCATTTGCGAGCACTTGCACTTGAACTTGAATTTAATCGATTTACCGCTGTTCTAAGCCGTTTCCACTGTTTGCTAGCACTTGAGTCTCATGACGCGCGTGCAAATTGCCAACGATTGACATTTAACACTTAAGAGAACTAAGCGACAAATTCATTTCATTTGTTCTGGAATTGCCAGAGTCATCGTGAACTGTTAGCTTGACCATTTACAGTTTGTTTACATTGTTGACAGTTGCCAAGCTCGGCCTTGCGTCCCAGCGTCTGGTGGAAACAACTTGTTTACTTCGCACTTTCTCACACTGCGCTCTTTCGACTGGTTTCAACACGAACATCTACACAGTACATTTGTATATGTATGTGTTCAAATAATACTTAGTTGCAATTGGTCTAAGGTCAGCGAAATAAGCAAATAAGGCTAGCTGATCTATGGGAATTTTAGGTTGAACCGAAAAGTCTCGTATTTGGCTAGCTGTTCACTTCCTTATCGCTTAACTAATAAGTATGACTATGCGTTTAATTTGTAAATGGGCGTAAAGTCATTGTTGTTGTTGTTTTATAATTGCGTGCATTGTCGTTACTAGACAATTAAATGCACTTAAAGCTCTCAAACCAGATGATCCTAGTCACGTTTCACAAGCGCAGTCACAGCTTTAATTGTTCTAGAAGCACACTTTCCAGCACTGCATTTCCTTTTCCAATGAGGTAGCCCTAATCTATTAGTTAGTTAGTTACCTGCCTGAGCACAAGGCGCGCAGCTAACATATATGAATTAGCCTTTTAATCACCAGGACTCCGAGTTCCTGCTCCTGTTGTTGAAGCCAAATTAAAGCAGAGAAGCGTGCGAACGTTTGCCAACACTGCGCTTGCAAGTCCCTGCTCGGGCGCGCATGAATAACAATTGTTAAAGTCCATCCGTGCACATAATTGCTAATCTTGCGTTTACCAACACTGCCCAGCACAGCATTCAAGTCAAGTCCCTGCTCAGGCGCATGTGAATTGTGTTGAGACCCCAAATTGAAACCGAGAGAAACGCTCAATTTTACAAGTTGGTAGATCTAAGCACATATTTACTAGACTAGCGCACACACACACACGCACACAGGCACACACACACACACACAGAGAGAGAGAGAGAGAGAGAGAGAGAGAGAGACATTAAGTAATTGTGGGTGATTAGCTGTGGATTCTAGTCGTAGTTGGATGCTGAGATTACATTGATTCGGCTACGGTGCACTTAGGGCTAGGCCAGACCGACTCAAATTCAGATTCAGATTCAGATTCAGACCGACTTAAGGCTAAGGTTGAAGCACGCTCGTCAACATTTGCACGCACATAGAAAAATTATTAAAAAAAAAAAAAAAAAAGTAGAAGAAGTTAAGAAATGTTCAAGCGGAAACGGAATGCCGTGCTCGAGTACCGCAGAGTCCATGGCAAATGAGTTGAGTTGAGTTGATTTGCGGGATGGGATGCACTCGGTCAGCAGCCGCTACGCAGATTCTTGCTGGACATGTCGTTGTACTCGATCCACTTGCACAGCTCCGGCGGCAGCGGCGGCTTCAGCTTGACACTGTATGCCGCCGCCGCCGCCGTCGCCGTCGCTGCCGCCGTTGACGTCGTCGATGTTGCGACTGTGGTTGCGACACGTCCGTTCTCGGCCTGCGCTGCCTCGAGCGTGGTCTGCGGCACCTGCAACGCCTGGGCCATGCCCACCGGCTGCAGGCTGGCCGTGGAGCTGAGCGTGTGCCGCGACGCCTGCAGCGGCGTCGCCGCCGTCTTGGGCAGCAGCTCGGCCATCACGCTGTCCATGGAGACGTCGATGACCCGCTGCCGGCAAATGACAATGCAGTGGATAAACTGATCCGAGGGACGCACAAAGCGATGCTCCATGAACAGCGACTGCTCGTCCCAGTAGATGATCTGCAAAAGAGCGCCAATTAGTTATTGCTCCCAGTTGCAGTCCCAGTTGCAGTCCCAGACCCCGCCACCTGCTCTACGCACCCTGGAGATGATCTTGAAGCGATGAAAGGGTCGTATGAAGCGACGATACCGTATGGTGGCCGCGCCCTGAAACACCGATCCGCCCAGTTTGGTTATGGTGCGATACAGCTTGGTGCGCTCATAGAAGTCGACGCGGGCAAAGTCCAGCTCCCGGAAATAGCGCGCATTGTTCATATGGTAGAGCAGGGTGTCCACGTCGTTGCTCAGACAGAGACCTGGCCGGAATAGAGAGGGTATAAAGGATAGTAAATCGGAAGCACGGCAACCTACCGTTCACGGTGGTCGTCTCCAGGATGTGGCAGCGTCGCTTGACGAAGCGCGCCAGCAGCACGCAGAGGCACATGCGCAGGAAATAGTGCAGCTCCAGCAGGCCGTAGAGCAGGACCAGCGCCAGCAGGCAGCCGAGCGCCACATAGCAGACCAGCTCCATCTTCCAGGTGCGTGGCGGTGCGGTGCGAGGCGAGGCGGTGCGAGGCGAGGCGAGGCGAGGCGAGGGGCGACGTCTAATTAAAAACGGGCAGCCAAATAGCGCGCAGGGTGGAAGCCAGTCAAGCGCCAAGTGGCCAGTTCTATGTATGTTGTCTACCCTATATAGTATATAGTATATATGAACTTATATCAATATATTTTGGACTCTTTTTTCTTGTGATTTATTTCCTTTTGTGGGTTGTTGTCCTGGCTAAAGGCTGAGGCGGACGCCTTTGAAAATTAGGTCATGCTGCTGACGTTTGCCGCGATGCCGCATAGGCTGATTGCACACAGACACACACGGACACACACGGACACACACACAGACACACGCGCGCAGGATCCAGCTAATTTGTTTTGAACAGTTACCAAAATGCACAACAACAAAAATAACAGCAACAACAACAACAGCAGCAGGGAGAACACGATGCACAGTGTGCAAGAGAATTGTTTTTAGCGACGCGCCAACCGCAGCGACAACAGCGCACTAAAAACTTTTTGGCCAAAATGCTGCCGGACCAGGCAGCGACGTCTGCGCGCTGAATAAGCGTCGACGTCGACTGTGACTGCGACAGCGACTGCGACGTCTTGCTGGCATCCTCGAAACAGCTCAGCTTTCAGCTGAGCAGCAAGCCAAAAAGCACACGCGCAAAAGCCGAAGCTTTTGCTTTTAGGGGTTGAACCTGTTGCCGGCGTCGCGGCGACTGCGACAGCGACTGCGACAGCAACTGCAGCCTGTGAGCTTTTTTTTCTTCTGTTTTTCTGTTTTTGCTGTTTTTTGTTTTGATTTTTTCTTTGTCAAGCTGCAGCTTCCGCTGCTAATGGCATCAGCGACTAACAACAACAGCAATAACAGCAGCGGCAGAGCGCAACAATAACAAAATTCCTTAGCTCTATTTGTTGTTGTTCGCTTTCCGAGAGTTCGTAGCTTTGGTATATTACCTGTTTTTTATTCATAAAGTTGCCAAAACAAATATTGCATTGCGCCAAAAAAAAAAAAAAAATAATAATAAATAAATAAAAATAAAAAAAAACACAAAAACCGAACACAAATAAATACAAAGTTCTAAAACCGATTGTTCTTTGAGCCAGTTGCATACTCGCACACTCCTTGTATGTATGTATATACCCTTACCAAGAAGTTTATTGGGCGGCTTCATTAGCTATACCAAGCTTGCAAGGATTCCAAATCGAATAAAGCTTTTCTACGCAAGCTTTAACTATATGCAAGCTTTCCGACAGGGATAAAAGCTTAAAAAGCTGCTGGTTAAAATATTTGATATAGACATATACGGAAATGTGTATGATCCTAACAAAAAGCGTGCCTTACTTGGGAGCTTTAAGTCTATTTATTCTACCGTGAATATCAACTATACAGAAGCCACGAAATTTCCAAAATATGCTAAAGACTTAAAAGGGTTCGAGCTCTTGTTCTCGGTTAACATTTTGCAAAAGCTCAGTGCCCATAAAAAGCTTTCAAAGTGCAAGCTCTAAACAATTTTAATTGGTATATATTTCCATATCCATATCGAGAAAACTTTATTAACAATAAATTATATGTTTATAAATATTTTAATATTATAATCATAAAAAAAAAAACTATAAAAAAAAGCGTATAAGATCGATTACACGTGCCGATTTTTGAAGCTCCACAAAGTTTGGAAGATTCTACTTAACATACATTTTCGTATTAAGTATTTATATTAAAAACTCAAAAAAAACTGCATAAAAAATACAAATTCCAGGTGGTTGCCCTCCATGAAAACGTGTCTTTCTTTAAAGGCTTAACAAAACTTTGGGTATTCGACTTTATTTATGTTTTTTGCTAGTCAACTCAATCGGAACTAACCAGACTTATAGAGCTCCACGAAAATGGGGAATTCACTTAGCATCCATTAAGAATACCAAAATGCAGTCTGAGTAAAGCCAAGCGCAGCTAGAGCTAGAGCTGATCAGTTTTGTATATATATATTTAGGTATATATGTATATACTTTATATAGGTATACAGACTCAAAGCAAATTTTTCAATAGTTTTCAAGGATTCTAGGAAAAAACAAGTACAAGAAATAATTTCAAAAGGCCAGACATACATATATTATATTAATTATTATAATTATATATATATATTTTTTAATATTTTCTACATATGTATATCTTCAAGAATTTTTTCTGTTTCAAAACGTGAACCAGCTTAGATATATCGCTTGATTATGTCTAAATAATTCCCGGAAAAAAGACCCTTGCATATCAAAGCATTAACCTAACCTATAACAAGTTCTGTGTAAAATGGAAGATTATTAAAATGAAAATTATCTTCATAAGTCCCAAGTTTGTAAGACAAAAGTTTGCTTACACTTAGAATATTGCTATACACTTTCTTTCCTCAAATATTGGAGTATTATTAGAAAAACACATTTGGCTGTCCCAGGCACAGGCATCTCTTCGAGTCCTGCCCAAAAGTTCAGTTCCATCAGTCAAAGTTTCTAGGCCCATTGATCTTGAGGCCTGCCACAAAAAAGCATTCAAGAATGTAATCAACGACAAAACTCAGGTAAAAACAAGTGAGAGTGCTTAAGTCGGGAGTGCTCGACTAGGAGATATCCTGAACCCTTCCCTTCATATCAGGCGCTTCTGCTCTTAGCAGCGAAATGCGCTCTTGAATAACTTCGGTGTTTATAGTCCGATCTTCATGCAATTTTCAGGGCTTCAATATGGCATATAGGAGAGCGTACATCCCAAAGATCCAGGCTCTATTGTTAAATGATGGTTGATTGATATTTAAAATGATATTTTCCTAATCTTGTGGGCGGAACTGGGGGAGGTATCGAAAAAGTGAAATATTCCCAAGCTGTGTATATCATACGGGAACCTACACAGCGAGTTTGGTGTATCTTGCTTTTATAATCCTCGAGTTAGGCAAAAAAATGGATCGATATTTATCGATATTATGAAAATGGCAGGATATACGGGGTATATATGTATCTAATAAACTCGTTCTGCGTAAAGGAAAACATATATTAGAAATCTTAAGAGTCCAGCTTCTGTAGTTTTCGAAACGTACTGACAAACGAACTTGGCGTGACTGACTCAGCTTCGTCGACTGGATCAATAATCTATATGCTTTATGCACAAAAACATGCTACCCTATTTAGAATTGTTCAAAGGTTATAATCGGATTGTTTACGAGCTCGTTTTCGAACAAATTCAAATCCGTATCGAAACCGGATTAATTTAGGCAAAACGTGCCAAGATAATAACAGCCATCAATATCAGCTGATGAACGAATGCGAACTGCTGTATACTCTATCCAAAAAAAAACAAACTGTCACAAGTGTGAGCACAAATCGTAGATACTCGCCACGCCTGTATATGCTGTGTACACACTCAAAGCTGATAGTTCCGAATAAAGAATATTACCAATTAGCAGGTTGCACGTTGTGCATACACGGGAAGTTTGCCAACAAGTCGCGGCAAGGGGCAAAGGGGGCAAAAGGGGCAAAGGGCAAGGGGCAAAGGGGCGAGCGGTTGTGGGGAAACTCATAGTTGTTGCAGTTACATTTTTACTTCTCAATTTATTTGCTTTCGGTTTTTATCAATATTTTCGTTTTTGTTTTATTGAAAGGTTCAGAACTCAAATCCGGTTCGATTGAGTCTATTGTTGCTTCGATAGGGACAAATATAACATTAAAGCGACCAAATATATATATGTATATATATATATATGTATATATATATATATATATAGGTGTTTGTATATAAGTATGTGATTCCATATAGGTATAAACGCATATGCAAGTGCTATGTACAAAACGTGTTATCCGTTCAATTCTGTTTGCTGTCCAAAGGAGGGAGACTCGCAAACTCTTAACATTTTCAACTGATTGACTGAGCATTATTTGTAATTAATGCGTTTTTCCATTGTTTTGTTGTTGTCTTAAATACTCTTGCTGGACAGTTAAGTCTTCGTTTAGTTTCCCTGTTTAGCATTGAGCTTAGAACATTTAGCTGTATCCAAGGATCCTGTATCCAAGCTGTAAGGACAAACAGATCATGAAGCTAACAAAACCATGTCGAGTCAACACTTGATCATGGCATGGATAGGTTTTTTTTTCTTTCATATCCAAACTGAGCAAACTCTTGAATAAGGAAATTTGAAAGCAATTTTAAGACCAAATCGGACGACTACAAAACAATCCGGCAAAAAGTGAATTTTGTTTAACAAATTTAGCTTAGTTTTATGTTGTTATGAGTTTTACTGTTTCGGCTAATTAAGCGGCTTTTTATAGGGAATATATCGAATGATTAAATTTAAACAAAATCGTTTGACTTTAATGTGAATATATGTTCAAGCTTAAGACGAAAACATGGTTCAATTATTTTGTTGCTATTTAAATAAATTGTGTTTAGATCGTACACCAAATTGTTTAAGATTTAACAACTAGTCGTAGCCAGCAAGGGTATTTGCATATTCGGTGTTTTCCGAATTGTCATTCTTTGTCGACATTTGCGTCTTTTCGTCTTTGAATTTCTTACAATTGGTTGCGTGCGTAATAAATAATTTAAGTTTCAACTCATTTAAATTTCGATTTTAACATATTTTGCTTTTTTCGGTAATTTTTTGTTTCTTTTTTTAACAAACATTTTTGAGAGTTTTAGCAAGAAGAAGAGAAAAAAATAGAAACTGAAACAAAAACAATATCACTTACAAATATGGTCTTAAAATCTAAACACAGGCAAACGGAGAACGAATTGAATCAATAAACGATTTCATTTTTGCTTCTTAAACAACTTTTTGGGCGCCACATAAGGGTATAGACGTTGGGGGGCGGGGTGGCCGGGTGCGGTAGCAATGAATACAGGCATATAGTATATATATATACGAGTACATTTAGAGCATAGGTTTCTATAAAGTTACACATAAGTGGGATATTCTTAATAACTATATATATATATATATGTATATATATATAGTGTTATATATATATATATTTATATTATGGGTATGTACAAGGGGGCTATGCAATATTACTATAATTATTATTTTTTGTTTCTTTTTGTTTCAACTAAGCAGTTGGGGTATACATTTATATATGGTTATAGCAAAAATGAACAAAAAAAATATTATCAAAAGAAAAAAAAAACTTATTAAACAGCATGAAATATACAAAAACAAATCAAGAAAAAAATGTATAGAAATGTTGTTAGCAGCTTAGCGGCAATATAGTGTATGCATATTCGGTTAAGTAGTTTATATAAGGTAAATATATATATATATATATAGATATATGCATAATAGACAACTTTCGGTTTGGCGGCATGGCTAGAAACTCCTTCCCTCTCCCTCTAAATCTCTCTCTCTCTCTATCTACTTGCTCACGCGCACACATTTTCTCTCTTTCCTGCTCCCTTGCTCGCTTGTGCTTTCTCACTTTCTCATTTCTACATTCCATTGCGTATACAGTATTTCTTGTTTCTTTTAAATTTGGATTGGATGGTCCACATTGATAATAAGGCATACAAAATACATACATAACGACTTTCCAGTTAAATTTTCTCTTTTTTTTTGCTAATACAAAATTTCTCTCGCTTGCCTTCAACTCTCACTTAACGGCTATTCTCTATCTCTATATTTACATATATATATATATATATATATATATTTAGATATATACATATATATATATGCAGCATCGATATCATCTCATTTTTCAACTCCTTTTAGCACAGCTCTCACTTTGCCTCTCTCTATCTCTCTCTTTCGTTCTCGCGCTCTCTGTTCGGTTTATCCTCGACATCAATTCAAATTTTGTTTACAAATTCCGATGAATCCCTTGTTTCATGTTAAATTTCACATAGTTTTACGGTAGCGGCAGCAGCAGCAGCAGCAACAATTCCAATTCCCATTCCATGCCAACCAGCTTTCTCTGTTCTCTTGTTCTGTCTCTCTCTCGCTCTCGCTCTCTTTCTCTCTCAGTTGGCTGCTTGGCAGAGCGCCTCAAAATCGCAGCGCTCAACGCTGTCCGCGTAGTTGCGTCGCAGCGTTGACAGCGGACAAAGATCGTCATCCTGTGGACAGCCGGGCAGGCGCACCGCACGCTCCTGATGCATCACCAGCACGCGCGGCTCCCTATCAATGCAGCTGCAAAAGTATATACAAATTAATTGAAACACTGTTTTTTTTTTTTTTAACAGGGTATTCAAGCACTCACTCATAGCGCACAAAAGCCAAATTGGTTGCGAACGCATCGATTTCACTTGTGCGCCAGAGACGCCCGCTCTCAAAATCCTTGTGCGTCAGCGGCCGCTCATCCCTTGCCACGCCCAGATGGGCCAGCATCTTGAGGAGCGTGCCCGAATGGGTGAAATAGAAGGTGGCATTGGCACGCGGCCTTGGCGTGCTGCAAGGCAGAAAAGGGACAACATTAAATGAAATTTATATTAAGTTTTTATTCAATATATATATATATATATGTATATATATAGCCTTTAGGTATATACATATATCTAGGTACTTACTCGATGGCCGCAAACAGGTCTGCGATTGCCGGACAGGCAATGCGATGCGTCAGTTCGTAGCCGTAGCCATCGTTCCAATAGTATTCGAGATCCTCGGCAAACTCCAAGGCGCTCAAAGCGGCCACATTGAAGAAGCGACACCAGACGGATGGCGGCCGGCGGCGTTGCCAGGCCGTCTCGAAGGCGCACACGGTGTACATTAGCTGGACATCCTCGATGGTTAAGTCCATTAATTTTGTGTTGGAACGCACATGCGCCACTGCTGACTGCATCGCAGGCTCCGCATAGAAGCTACGTGCATTAAACATTGTTTCAGGATTCTTATCGACGTCCGTTTTCCAGCGGCTGCAGAGTTTATAAAACTGTAGAGAGAAAACATAAAATGCAACAAGTAAGTAAAAATTGTGACGAGAGTGGGAGAGAATAGAACGGCTAATCGTTGCAACTACTCGTTCTGCCTTCTTGTTGTGGCTATGCTTTGTAGCTAGCTATTATACCTACTCGTCATATTTACTCGTTGCAATTCTCTTTACATCTACTCGTTCTGCCTTCTAGGTACGCCAATGTTTTGTGACATAGTTACAGCTACATGTCATATTTACTCGTTGCAACTTTCCCTACATCTACTCGTTATAATTACTAGAAGTGGCTATTAGCTCTTGCTTCTTTTTGTGGCTAGCTGTTACAGCTACTCGCTATATTTACTTGTGACATATACTCCTTACATCTACTCGGTATATACTTGGTGTGACTACTCGTTGTGGCTATGCTTTGTGACTTAGTGTAACAGCACATTTACTTCTTGCACGTACTCGCCATATTTACTCGCTGCAACCAGTCCTTGAATCAACTCGTTGCAGCAACTCGTTATTGTTGCTATAAGCTCTACAGCTACCCGACATATCTACTCGTTGCAGCTACTCGTTATGCTTACTCGCTGCAGCTACTATAGATATAAGCTTGTTGGTCGGCTTGGCTAACTTGCTGTGGTTTCACGTTCTAGTTACCCCTTGTACTGACTAGTTGCAACAATTCGTTATGCCTACTCGTTGTAGCTTCACTTTAAGCCTTCGTTGTGGCTATAAGTTCTTACTACTCGCTGTGGTTACACGATGTTGCTACACTAATTGCTACTCGGTATATCTACACGTTGCATTCACTCGATACATTCACTCGGCTTCTATTTACGCGTTACAACTACTCGTTACTGGTCACTTGTCGCATTATTCACCTGGTGTGGGGCTGTAGACAGCTACTGTGTTGTCCACAAAGCCCACCGCCAGTTGCACCTTGTACGGATGAAATGACAGGCATGTGGGATGTCCAATTTTGGAGCCCATGAAGCCCTCGTTGCTGCGCAGAACGCTCTGTGTGCGTCCATTGAGCGAATAGATGCAGATCTTTGATGAATTGCCGCAGGCAACAGCATCCGCCACCTGATGACTGGCCATGGCTGTGATATCGACGCCCGCCTCCCACTGATGCAGCACGCCGGTGGCACCGCCCGCCCGGCAAGCGCGCAAATCCAGAACGGACAGCTTGCCCGCCGTACAGCCGGTGACCAGGGACGTCTCATTGGCGCGCAGGCAGGCATGAAGTATGGGCGCCATGTGCTCCCGATAGACACGTATCCGGGCATCCTGCGGTGCACAGCGCTTGTCAAAGAGCCGCACGCTGCCATCCGCACAGCCGGCGACGATCAGATCACAGCGCTTGTTGGCCACAAACGGTGAGAGGACGCGTACGCTCGTTTCGCGGCGTCCCAGCTGCAGATCGCTGAGACGCAGCTCCCGCTCTACATCCCAGATGCGCAGATAGCGATAATAGTCACAGCCCACGACCAGATGCTGGCTATATTGTTGCCAGGCTGTCACAATGTCCGTGCTCGCCCGATAGTGGATGCCGCTGCCGCTGCCCAGGCTATTGGAGCCGGCGTTAACTCCGCTCCCGCCGCCGGTTAGGGCAGCGGCAGCGAAACGTTCAGCTGCAGCGGTAGCGGCAGCCGCAGCAGCTGCGGCGACTGTGGAGCCGCTGTTAACGGCGCTGCCGCCGGAGGTGTTGAGCAGCAGCGGATCCGATTTGAGCAGACGCTGCAGATAGGAACTGTTGCTAGTGATGCAGCCGGCGCTGCTGCTGCTGCTGCTACTGCCGCCGCCGGCGCTGCCGGCTCCGGTGCTGTAGTAGGCGGCGCGAGGCAGTGCATCCCAGGCGCTGATCAGGCGAGTTGTGATCGCTTGCGGTTCGCCGCCGCTGCTGCTGCTGCCGGTCGCATCCTGCGGACCGCCGGACGACTGCCAGACGCGTATGACGCCATCGTCGTGTGCGACCAGCATTAGACCCACATCCTGGGCATTCAACAGCTCAAAGCTGCAGACGCGCGCAAATCTGGAGGCGGGCAAGCGGCTGGCATTGAGCCGCCGGCTGGCGCTGTTGTTTCCGCTGCTGCCGCTGCCGCCGCCGCCGCTGCCAGCGCTGTTGCCGAGGGACTGGCCGCTGGCTGTGTCCGGCAGGGCCTCGGTCACGTAGCTGTGCACAGAATTGCGCACAAAATCGTAGATGAGCACCTTCTCCTTGTAGGCGACCGCGATCTGTTGCTCGTAGGGCAACAGCTTGACCAGGGACGGCGTGAATTGGGTTTTGCGAACAAAGCTGAATGCGTCCAGGCGCTGGACTCGATTCTCCTGCTGTTCGCGGCGTGCCTGGCGACGGATGAGCTCGTTCCGCTGATAGCGATACTCGCGTGTGCGCAGCTCCGCCGAGTTGCGATCGATGGGCCAGCGCTGTTGGCCCTGCTCCTCGTCGGTGCTGCCCTCGGCGCTGCTGTAGCGCTGCTTGCCGGGACGCGTAAAGTAGGAGATGGCCCACGGGATAAACTGCGTCTGCACGATGGGCTGCAGCAGCATCTGCGCCTTGGCATTGCTCGCGTCCGTATAATGATTCGTTTCGCTGCCGCTGCTCCTGGCCGAATTGTTGCCATCGGCTGGACCGGCGCCGGCGGCGGCGCCGGCCATCAGACCCAGCACATTGGCACTTGTGCCTGTTACCGTCTTGGATGCAGTTGCTCCGCCGGCACCGCCATCGGTTTCGTCGTTCATCGAGCTGGTGCGCAGCTTGCGCTGTTGTGCCTCGCCGCTGCTCGATAGACGCAGCTTCTGTGCCCAGTGACTGGCGCCGTTGCCACCTGCACCCGCACCCGCACCAGCGCCCGCAGCAGGTGCCGCTCCAGCTGCACTAACTGGCGGCGATTCGCCGCTGGCGCCAAGATAATTGCAGCGAGTATTCGGACTGGGCGGCAGACTGACGCTCAAGATGCTGCTGTTCAGCTTCTCCTGATCCCGGCCAGCTGTGGTCGCCGCTGCTGTGGCATTTGTCGCCTCCTTGGCGGTTATCATGCAGAGCGCCGCGTCCCGTACATGCGCGATAATCTTCTGCGCGGTTAGGGCCACCAGCGGAAACGGATCCTGGCCCAGATTGTAGATGCCCTGCCACAGCTTGGTGAAGATGTACTGAAATGGTATGGCATTGGTCGCGCTGCTCGTGTTGCTGCTGCCGCTGCTGCCTCCGCCGGCGCCAGCACTGCCGGCGCCCCCGCTGCCCGCCAGGCTGGTGCTGCTCATGTTCGATATGGAGCTGGAGCTGACGCCGCGTCGTATGCTGGCATGTCCGTGCCGCTCTAGACTGTGCGTGGACAGCACATAGCTGGGCAGGGCGTGCGTGATGCTCGCGCTGCGCTCCCCGCCGCACGAGACCAGCGCCGAGCTGTGGCTGTTCATGTGCTCGGCCATGTAGACGGTGACGAACTGCGACTCGAAGAGCAGCACCATCCATTGGAGCGCGGCGGCTAGCTCGAGGCGCACCAGCGGCGACATATCCTCGCCAACCGTCTCCAGCAGCGTGATGGCTATAATGCGATCGATGTTGTTGGCCTGCTCCTCGCTGCGATCCGTCACAGAGCTGATGAAGGTGCCCAGCGCAAAGACGGCAGCGGCACGGACCTCCGGTATGGGATCGCGCAACAGGACGTAGAGCTTCTCGTGCGCCAGATCGCGGGCACCCGACCAACGGGCCTTCTCAAAGTTCTGCCAGAGCATGCCCAGGCAGATGGCCAGCCACTGGCGGAGCAGCCAGCTGCTGTCGTTCAGCTGCTCCAGGCATATGGAGAGTAGCGGTCCCTGCAGGGCGCTCGTCTGGCCCAGCAGAAAGTTGTGGACAATGGAAGCGAGAACAAAGGCGGACAAAGTGCGATGCTGTTTGCTGACAATGTTGTCCTGCAGCACGGTCAGAAAATACTTGTACTCCTTGACCAGATCCACCTGGCAGCTGGGATCGACGGCCAGGATCTTGGCCCAGATGAACACCAACACGGGACGCAGCTCGCGCGTCGAGCTCTGCAGCAATTTGAGGACATACGGAAAGATGCCCACGCCCAGCGCCAGATTGACAGCCCAGGGACCCAAATCCAGGAACCTGGCGAGCAACTCCAGAGCACGCAATCGATGCACCTGGGACAACAGCACCTGCAGCACAATGGGCAGCTGCTCGGGCGGGGTGCGCGACTCCGATTCACTGTCCAGCCACACCTGGAACGCGGTCAGCTGATGCTCGAAGAAGGGCAGCTGACGATATGACGCCTGCTGCTCCAATATGTCCGGCAGCTGTTGCAGCGCCAGATCCACAACCAAATCCCAGGCCTTCCACATCGCGTGCCGATGACACGGCGGCAGAGCCGGCAACGAGACGGGCGTACAATCGTGACTGCGCAAGATGCGCTCGGCCAGCAGGAAATTGCGAAACAAACTGGCCACCAACAGATCCTGCCTGAACAGACGCTGGAAGAGCTCACGCGGCAGCGTGTTCCACGCAATCGTATCGGTAATTGCCGTAAATATCCAGTTCAGTTCGCCCATCATTGTCCTCCGATCGTTCACTTTGCCGGGTATCTTGTCAATTAGCTCGCTGTGGATGCGCGGCACCATGCCCAGCTTCTCCTGCATCGCATACCACTTGAGGGCAATATTAATGGGCGTAGTCAGGCAGCTGGTAAACAAATCAGCCGGCAGCTGTGCATTCATGGGCAAGATCTCATTGGCCGCACACGCCGCCAGATGTATACAGTTCTTGTAGCTGACCAGCTGTGCCGGCGGCTGGGCACCCGCCGCCTGTGCCGCGAGCGCCTTCTCGAGCTCTTGCTCGTGCTGCTCGGCAAAGGGCTGGAACGAGTTGATGATGATGCCCGCATTGGAGCAGTCGTAGACATAGATTGAGGGCGCCGCCATCCAGTTGATCAGCTCAAAGATGCTGAGCGGTATGTACTGCGTGAAGGTCTTGTTGAACACCCAAATTTCGCCGTTGGCCGTCGGCTTGGGCACGCCATGGCCATTATAGTGGAACAGGATGCGTTCGCCTTTCGCATTGCGACGCAGCGAGGTGCACAGCTTCTTTACGTCCTCCACGGTGGGATCGTGGCACTTCTTGTAGCGTGCGCGCGGCTGCCAGCGTTCGTATTGCATTTGCAAATTGCTGCCGATCAGCTCCATGGCCTTTGGTGCGGACACCGAACTGGGATCTATCCAGCACTCGAGCCGCGAACAGGGCTGAATCTTGACCACATCCGGCGGATCGACACCTATGTTGAGGCACAGGACGAGCGCCACGCTGGCCGTTTTCATGCGCTCCCGTATGCGCCAGGCGTGACGATCATATAGCCATTGCTCGATGGGCTCCTGGTGCCGCATGGCCGTAAAGCTCAGCGGACATTGTTCGTCGTGCACAAAATCAAGGTCAAATAGATGCGAGGCGTTCGCCAAGCGTGTCTGTTGTTGTTGTTGCTTTTGGTGGTGCTGTTGTTGCTGCTGCTGTTGTTGTTGGTGTTGTTGTTGGTGTTGTTGTTGGTGTTGTTGTTGCTGCTGCTTTGGCTGCTCCGTGGCTGGCGTCACACGTTCGCGCTCCTTGAGATTACGCTGATTGCCTGTGCTGGGCTTGCGAGTGGCAGCGTTGCCACAGTACGCTGGTGCGCTGCTCATCAGGTTGACGGCGCTGCCAGTTGTTCTGCTGATTGTTGTTGTTGTTGTTGTTGCGCTGCCGCTGTTGCTGCGTTCTCTGGCAACGGCCGACATGGGCAGCTGCAGCGCCATCTTTGTGGCGTTCCTCTTCTCTTTTTTCCGCTACGAAAAAGCTTCACTTTAGACCTATAACAATATATGCATATACATATACAAATTGATATATATATATATATAATTACAATTTGTTGCTGCGCTTGTTGCACCTGCCAATTGCTGTTGCTGCTGTTGTTGTTGTTGTTGTTGTTTTTATTATTATTTTTGCTGTTGTTGTTATTGTTGTTGTTGGTGCAGCACTTAGCTAGACTACTTCAACAGCACATGCCCAACGACAACGACGACGACGACGTTGGCTGCTGCACATAACCAAACAATTTTGCAGTCGCACTTCCCACGAACGACAACGTCGCTTGTCAGTTTTAACGTTTCATATATATGTACATATGTACGCCTGGTTGCGCTTGTCTCTCGTGGGCTCGAGCGTCTTTGCCCTTTTTCACAAATTACCAAACACACAACCGAAAACAAAAATGTAAACAAATGCTTTAAATCTTTAACCACAAAAAATTTGTTACAAAAAAAAAAATGCACGCGCTGAACAGCCAAGTACGAAATACGCATACGGTTTTTCACTCTCTCTGTGTGTGTGCGAGCGTGTTTGTCTGTATGTGTGCGCGTGCCTGTGTGTTTATTCGTTTCTGCACGCACCACAGTGATGCCACACCGCGCATACAAACGCGCTTCATTTAAATTGCACAAATTCGATTACATATTTGCATCTAATGCGCCGAAAGATGTCCGTTTACTTTACCTTACGTCTTCTTTCATGAATAATTATATTTCACATGTATAGCTACTTGCCGAAGATCGTGTTTTCTTTTCTCAATAAAACCTAAGCACTAATAATATTAGCTGCTGCTTGGCAGAAATCAGATAATTTTCTAAGGTTTCAGTCATCAAAATCTTATTCTCGTTATCTTAAAATCTTATCTCTTAGGAAAGATGCAAACATCTTTGGGCCTTGCCCAAAATATAATTAACATTAATAATAATAATTATTGTTATTACATATTCATAGTCTTACCCGTAGCACTGGATCGCGATGCAATGGCTGTGGATAGGTGATGGCATGTATGCGATGACGTCCAAATAAGCCGGTTGCAAAGCTCTGCGCACTTTTCAGAGTACGCTGTGTAGCCGTGTACTTCATGTAGAACCATTCCGGATTGTATAGATCGGGTAACAGGCTGGGAAAGCGCAACTGCATGCGTTCGGCCAGCTCAATCAGTTCATCTTCGCCCTCGGCGACCAGCAGTTTCTCATCGTCGGCATCGATGTGCTCCCAGCTCCAGCGACGCAGCTGTTTCAATTCGTCGGCACAGAGATTGGGCTCCGACTGGGCCAAGAGACGCGCCTGTATTTCGACCAGGCGCTCTTTGGCATGCAAAATAACCGCTTTGCTGGGATTGCGAGTGCCATGGCGTATAATGGCCCAAATTCGCGTCGGGTGGCAACCTTAACAAAAATAAAACGAAAACAAACAAAACGAATAAGCATGTGCAGGGGAAAAAACCAAAACAGCTGTGCATATGGTTGTCTTTTATCCCGGCACAACGAATACCCATATTGAACAATAACAAGCAGCATACCATCGTACAACGGCGCCGAATCATTATAATTGGCGATGGCGCGATATGGTGTCTTGGTGGACAGGCGGCGTTCGATTTCATAGCGCTCCAGATTGCTGCAGGCAACTGCATCAGCTGTTGCCAGTTGCGATTGTTTTGGTGTTAAAATTAATAAAAGCGGTATGAACAAAATGTATTTACTAAGCATTTTTCCGTTTGGGGGAAAAACTTGTCGGGTATTAAGAGTTCAAATGAAATAACTAGTTAACAAACGTAAAACATTGAAGGAAATAACTACACACACGCACACGCTGAATGTGTATGAAGAATAGCGCGAATATGCCGAGCAGGAAAAAATACAAATAAAGATGTTAAAAGGGAAGCTGCAATTACATATGACATGCTGATACACCGAAAAAATATATATATATGTTTATATGTGTGACACACGCACACACACGCATACAAAGTCAAGTGAGCGCTGCCAGTCGGTTCAGTGCATGCGTTTCAAATGGCAGCAGTCTGGTAACACTGCGCTTATATTCGATTATTCGATGCCAGACGATCATATGCATCGCCGCTTAAAATCAATTGCGCTGTAAGAATTTAAGTTGCATTTGCGAACTTCCAAAGGATTTGATCAACAGTTTTACACAATGGGTAAGCGAAAGCATTACATTTTATGATTATAATCTGGAGTAGCCTAATAATTCAACGATTGCTCAGCGCCAATTGCTCAAAAGCAAATAGTTCCCGCCAAAACGCGCGCTCAGACCCGCAATGCAACAACAACAAAGTCCACATCCAAGCAAAAGGATGCGGAGGAGGAGGCAACCAATTTGCCAACAAAGCGCAGGATGCGTCGCGCAAAGAACTCCAGCGAAAACTGCGAGGATCAACTGCCAAGTCCAGTTAAAACAACTTCAAAGAGAATACAAGCCCGGGTGAGCGCGTCCAGCGTGGGCAGCGACTCTCCCAAGCGCAAAAAGGCGACAATTGCAACTACTTCGCAGAGGTCACTGAGACGACCGAACGTGTCCAACGTGGGCGGCGATTCACCCAAGCCCAAGGGGAACAACAAAAAGGAGATCAAAACGACTGCTTCGGAGACGATAGTTACCCGACTGAGCGTGTCCAATATGGGCAGCGATTCACCCAAGTCTAAGAAGAACAAAAAGGAGGCAACAGTAACTACTTCGCAGAGGAGACAAGCACGTCTAAACGTGTCGAGCGCGGACAACGATTCACCCAAGCCCAAGAAGCACCACATAAAAGAGACAATTACAACTGCTTCGGAGAGGATACCTATCCGACTGAGCGTGTCCAATGTGGGCAGTAATCCAGCCAAGTCCAAGAAGAAGAACAAGGAGAATATAAATGCCATGGCCGTCCAATCAAAACAGTGCTCATCCGAAAGAGTCTCCCATAACAACAACAACTACATAGGCATAGAGCCGGAGCTGGATTCCCAGCAAGATTTGGCGCGCAGATGCGAACTGCTGAAGGCGCTGTGCGTCACACTGGATAAGCATGCGGAGCAGCCGCAGCAGCCGTCGGCGACGGGCTACACGCACGCTGATTTAGAGCAGTTCCTCACGAGCTCCACACTCAAGGAAACATTCCCATTTGCCTATCACAACAAGAAGAAGGACACTGCGCAGGTGCAACTTGTGCTTGAGTTAGTTCTGAATTCAGCTAATATGGTTTCATTTGCAGCTCATTCAGCAACTGAATAGCGCCATAAACAAACTGACCGACGTGCAGCCGGATCAGCTGCTCGATCTGTACCATTTGGCCATCCTGATGCAGAGCTATCAACCGCTGGACACGCATTGCCAGGGCCAACGCTGCGAACTGTTGCAGACGGTCGGCCAACTGTCGGTGGAGCTGCCAGCGGTATATGTTGAATACTTTGGCATCAGCCTGTGCGATAGATTCGTATTTGGCACTGGCAGGGAGCGCATGCAAAGGGTCATCGATATGCACCGAGCTCTGGTGCTGCTCATCAATGATCGCGATGTCAATCGTGGCATTGCGATGACCATCCTGCTGGCCACGTTCGCCAAGATCTCGGGCATGGACATGCCCAAACCCCAGACTGATATTGTGCGTGCCTAAAGCAAACAATTTCTTGCCCAAGCTAATCCCATTCTCAATCCCTGTCATTGTAGATTAGCCAAGCATTCGATATGGTGAAGCACGTGGACTGGATGCAACTGATCGTTGCTCGCCGCGAAGCGGATATGTTTGTGCTGGTGCGCTGTTTCGCATTGATCATAAACACGCACCACAATCGCTTGGCGCACGCCAACTGGAACAAGGGCCTGGGCAGCGAGATACACAAATATTTCATGCAGGTCTTGCGCACAGTGCGCTTCTCCAGCAACTATAATGCCTTTGCCATGATGGTGAGTCCCAGTCTGACCGGCACTTCGCAGGGATTCTTACAGCTGAATGATAGATAGATGGGGGCAGGCATAGATATAATATTCTTGGTCTGTGTAAGCTTTGCGAGAACCAACTTTTGTGGGGAAATGGTTACTAAAGCAAAGATAAAACTTTTTCTGCATGAGAATCCACATTCCAAATGGGATGGCTATGGCTCTTATTATCTCCAGGAAACGCTTATAAAAGTCGCGAAAAATTATGGCATGATCAATTTAGATATTGGGAAAGTGGTTATCGCAAGAGAAATAGGCTTATTCTATCTTATATTTCATATCAGTAGTCGCTCGGCTAAAAACGCGGCTGAGTATCGATATTTATCGATATTATTATATCCTTGAGCCTACATTCCAATATAGAAGTCTAGGTTTTATAATTCTGGATAAATGTATAAAAATCGCTGCTGAAAATCGATAATTTATTGCTTTTAAAGACCCGGGGCTATCGCGGAAAAAAGCCTGTTCTTCCTACATTGGAACATAACTAGATAGACTCAGCTCGTCCTGATCAAGGATAAAGTACTTTGTGTTCGGAGATGATCAATAAATAATTATCATAGATCCGACATTTCTGCTTACATAAATATTTTAATTTATTATGATTTTAATTATTTTTTATTTGCTCGCAGGTGGAACGTTTTATTGCTTTTTGTGTTGTACGCGGCGCTGCGGCGAGGTAAGTTCCCCAAACTGAGAAACATTTCAAATTTTGAACTGCTTAAAAACAAACGAATGAAATCCCTCGCCCAAATATTTAAATTAGAAATGAAGGTTTCTCGTATATGAAAAGCAGCTTTTTTTGAATTTATTCGTTTATATTACTCGATGCTCGCCAATTATGTTAATTTGATCATTTTTGTTTGATATATTATTATATATTATTGGGGAGTTTTTTGTAGTCATTTCTGTACATTACGTAGCCAATTTACATCACTCGCTACTCGTTAGTTGTTTAGTTGTCGCTTTCACTTAATCCACCGAGCTCTTCGTTTTTAATAGGCTGCAGTAAATGAAGGAGAACTTTCGAAATCATTTCTTTACTTCACTTAGCCAATTTCCTGCACTCGTTACTCTTCGCTCTCATTTATTCCAGCGAGTTGTTCGTTTTTAACCACAAAAATAAAAATGGGCTGCAGTAAATGTTGAAGAGTTTCTCGTATTAATTGCTTTACTGTACCTAGCCAAATTTCTGCACTCGTTACTCGCTACTCGCCGCGTTCGATAACGAGTAAAGGGATGCAGTTAAGGGTGTTGGGGAGTTTTTCATATTCATTCGTGTACTGTACATAGTCAACTTCTTGCACTCGTTACTCGCTACTCGTCGGTTTTAATTATTCCAGCGAATTGTTCGTTTTTTATCATTAAAAATTTGTTTCATGAGCTCTGCTAATAATTTGTTTGTTTTGTCTCTTGCAGCTTTTCTGGAACAGATGTGTTTGACACCGGATCTCTATAATTTCTGAGCTGCTGAAAACTGAAAATCCCTCCAAATATTATTTATTTTTTAACATTATTTTATTTTATTATTATTTTTTTTTTTTCCTGTTGTCGTTGTGTTGTGTGCAAGCATATTGTTTTGTTATCGCGTCCAATGTAAGTTATGTGCTGCATACGCGGCTTGCCGCGATGTCAACAAGTGTGTGTTTTTGTTTGTAATGCCCGTGAGCTTTTTGTTGAGAGGGCGAAAAAGAAAAGCTCACGCCGGCCGGCCGTCCCCAATTTGGTCGCTGGCGACGTTGGCTTAACGCCTGGCATTTTGTCTGATTAACTTGGCTTTTGGTGCATGCACGAAAATATGTTTTTAGTCGCGCATCGCCCTACCAAAGTGACGGACCCGCTCAGCCAAAGCAACAAAACAAACCAAACCAAACATAAACTAATTTTATAAAAATAATAATAAAAAATAGTATTAGGCAACGTGCATTAATGGATTTAATTGCATGCTGTCAAGCATTCATATAGTTTTCCCCTAAACATTTCCCTGCTCAACGTTGTCCTTGCGCTCGGGTTTGCTTTCAAACGTTTGTGCTGCGTGTCCTGGGCCTGGCATATGGCGCCGGAAAATGCGCCGCCGCACGTGCCAGCTGTTGATTGCGCCAAAAACTAATCACAAGGTAATGCCCGCCTAACGGTTTCACTGCTGCTACACATAAAAAACAACAACAACAAATTTCATAATAATTAAATAAAAATAAAAACAGACCCCAGCCCCCCTCCCCCCACCCTAGCCTAACTCACCCACAGCACACACACTGAAGGAATTCTCATATTTTGTTATTTGTCGCCCTGTCGCACGCATGAGCTGGGCAAATTAACTTCGCCTTGGCACGCCACCTGTTGTTGGCTGCCAGCTTTCGAATGCCGTTATGCGGCTGGGAGCTTAAAGCGCGCGCAAATGCGTCGATGACCGAACTGATCGATAAATGACAGTTTTATTTATGGAATTAGCGGCAGAAATGTTATTAAAACCCGTTATCGCAGCTGTCGTAGATAAAAATAAAACACACACGGGTCTAAATCATTTAAGACGTACTTAAATAGTTAAACACATTCTGGGATTAAAAGCCTGCTTCACGTGTCCCGACATGCGTTCAAACAATTTTACTTCAAATAGTTATGCATTTGGCTTATAAAGGTTTTGAAAACCTAACGACAAGACAAAAGACCCGAACTGTGTTGTTTAATACTCAAATTTAATCATATTAACTGATGTTCAGTTATTTTCTAGCTAAATTTGGCCGTCCGTCGGTAACAGTTAAAAATTTGAACTGATTTGGCGTTTTATTGGCTAGTACTAGCTATGCGTTTAATGTCAATTTAGCTCTTTAAAGCTAGTGTTGTCAAAAGATTCAGCCACTTTTTCTAAGCGACAGCTGGCAACACTTCACACCAGGCTCTATATGCATTACAAAAAAAATCGATTACAGTTATCGATAATCTGCACAAAATAAAATCAAAGTGTATCAGTTAGCTTTTGCTCCTAACGATATCGTTAATTTTGAATTTCCTGAGGCGTTTTTAGATTATACTCAAAATGAATTTGTAGGGATCAAAATCCAATAGCCAAATTAAATATATGAAACAAAAAAGCAAATCAATCAACTGGAAACAAAAAAGAACATATCAAATCAATGACCGCAACGTCTCAAGTATTTACTAATATTAATTTTCGAGTATGATTAATCTAAGCCGAAATACATGTGTATTTTTGATTGTTGTTGCGCCCGCTTATCGCCAGCGGGCGGTAATTAATTTTTTTCTCTCTTTCGTTTTGGCCAATGGACAACACGAAAATTGTTAACAAATGACAATCAGACGAAGATCACGCAGCGATAATGCCAATGACGAATGATGGAATAGCAAAACGCGGCAAATGGCGCATTCCGTTCTTTTTTTCCATGCGAGTAGCGTCAGGCAGGCTGCCAGAGGCGCCGATTGTCTCTGTGTGTGTGTGTGTGTGTGTGTGTGAAACGTGCCGAAATAGTTTTGACACCTGTTAAAGCGAGCGAGCTGTATATGTGTGCATGTGTGTGCGAGTCTGCACTTCCTTACAACGCAGAAGGCAGAAGTGTGTAAAGCAAAAGAGAGCTTTTTATGCGGCCGGCGCTGTCAAAACGTTGGCTTATTTGTCTTTACTTCTGTTGTTGTTGTTGTTCTTGTTGTTGCTGTTGTGTTTTTTTGTTTTGCCGTTAGCGCGCGGCCAAGCGTGTGCGCTGGCGTCGCTGCCGCTGGCCGGCTGCTTAAAAGCTAAGGACAGCTCGCAGCGTTCAGTACGTAACGAGTAGTCGCCTCGCGCGGTTTGGCGGCGCGACAAAGCAACACACAAAAAGAAGGCAAACAGAAATAATAATAAAGCAACAGCAATAGCGCGCAACTAAATGTAACTGTTGTTGTTCAAAACAAAACCGAGCCATAAAAACTGTCTGGCAACGTACGCAACAGAAAACAACAACAACAAAGCGGCAGGCAACAACAAAAAGTAATGCAAAAACAAATGCCATTAATTTACAAATATAGTTTACAATTTCAAGAGGCAGCAAACAAAAAACAAAAAAAAAAAAACATAAAAAAGAACCGCTAGTTAGTTTCAAACAAGAGCAATAAAATTTAAATTAACGTACAACAGCAACAACAAAAATATGCCCAACTTGTTATACAATGCGAAATGCAAATTAATTAGAATATCATATTTTTTTTTCAAATATTTTTTGTAACGAATTTTTTTTTTTTTTGTTGTGTTGCCAACTGGCGCTTCCCCCCAAAACTGTGCGTGTGTGTGTGTGTCACATATAATTTTTTTTTATGCATAATCCGAGCGTTTATTAAGCGTTTAGATAAAGATTATCACGAGATGAGTGGAGCGCGCGACGCCAGCCTCCAGCTATCCCCGAGCTCCGAAGCCTCCGATCGCCCTGGCTGCGCAGGTGCGGCCCACGCTTATTTTGTGAACCGTTCTCGCAGAACTAGTTTCAGATATTTTTTGTCGTTTTTTTTTTTTTTTTTTTTTTGTTTCTGTGCGAAATCAGCCGCTGTATCTCAATTAAAATTGAATACTATAGCTAATCAAAGTTGAGCTGCTTTTTGCATCTCTCGTTCTCTGCGTTCTACGCGGCGGCTGCGTTTGCTGACCCACCACCAAACATGTTGGCCCTGATCGCCGCACGACTGGCCGACAGCCGGGACAGACAGCTGTTTACCGGGCCTATCAAAATATATACACATTCATTTATTTGTGTGTGTGTGAGTGTGTGTGTGTGTTGACAGCAAGGAGCACAGCGTGTGATCTCAGCAGCGATCAAAGATTATCTTGTGACTTTTTCGGCTCCATCTGGCAACCCTGAAAGATTCCTGTTCAAGCAAGAGCCTATTTACATATATAAAGCCAAAATACCCCAAATTTGGTGCAAAACAACCAGCAATAGGCAATTCTGAGGCTCTATAGTATATAGATTTCAGATCAGGATCAGGACTACGGACTGTGTCTGTCCGTATGAACGGATAGATCCCGGAAACTACAAGAGGTTCCTCTTCAAATTTGATATACATTCTCGTATAACCTACGCGAAGCTTTTAAATGTATCTTATTTTGCCTATATTGTGACCCATATTTAAAATATCTATCAAAAATTAGATTCTCGCATAGTTTATATAGATTTGAAAATATTTAACTTTCCGGATAACTTCAGCCATTCCACCCAAAATGGGTGTAAAAAACGAACTATTGCAGCTAGAGCCTTGTACTTTGGTATTCACACACTTTTGTATGCCATATTTATGGCCTGAAAATTTCATACAGATCGGACTGTAAGCACCGAAGATCGTCAAGAACGCATTTCCCATAGAATGGGCCTAAGAGCGTTAGAAGCATGAAAAGCAGAAGAGAAGAAAGAATGCTTGGCGCTCCCAAATTGGGCTCCTAAATTGTGCTCAACTCTTACTTGTTTTAGTTGGTCTCAAGTCATGATCTAATCTAATATCAAATTAACGACCATTTAAATTCAACTATTTATTTAGATTAATGCAATTTTTTTCCTACTATATCTATTCCCAAATCTTCATCAAGATATCTTTGCCTACGTTTTTTTTTTAATCTTTGGTCATGATCTAATCCCTCCCGTCTACTCGTATCAAGTTTCATTTACATATGATGCTCGTAAAGCTTTTTTTTTTTTTAATAATAATATATAGCTAATATTACTCATACGAGGCGTTGTCTATGTCAATTAATAGCAGCAAGAACTAGAAACAAAACACATTTAAAAACAATTTAGTCGTCTTCTCCTGACTGCGCCATGCTCTGTTCGGCGCTTGAAAGTCGACTATTTTGACTGGATCTTTTAGATTGTTCCAAAACATCCAAAATTCTTACATAAATTGTGCACAAATTGCATTGTGCAAACAATTGTTTCTAGCTGTAAACATTTTCCACGCTTCAAGAACTTTTCATTTTATATATGTTAAGGAATTTTTTCATTTTGAGAACAACTTTCTGGTTTTCTTATGATCTGATCTAATTTTCATTAGCTCGCTGCCATCCTTTACTTTTAATTTTTTAACAAACAAATAGACTTAAGATCGTAACAAAATGGAAGAGTTAACAGAGAACAGCATGCATTTGGATTGGATGGGTTTATGTAGAATAAAATGATATGAAAACATTTTGAAAACCAAAAGAGCAGAGCCCAATTTAAGTGTTTAACTACCTTAAACACAACAACTATGAACTACTCTATATGAAACAGTTTAAATTTCATAGCTAATTGTTATTAAACATTTCACTTACGTACAGTTGCGCATAAAATGACTCATTAAAAGTGATCACACTTTGCGTTCGTCTCGTATTACCCAACTGGTTTCAATTTATATCAAAAATATCATACATTTTTTATTACAACACAGTTGGCTTAGGTGATGTTGCGCCAAGCCTCAGGCTTTATCCATCTGGTTTTGTCTGGCGCACTCTGGTAATTGACAATTGCAGTTATTTGCACTGACATTTTCAGATAGCACGTGTGCACAATTCTAATACGTTTACACAATTCATTAAAATTGACAGTGTTGAACAACGCCAGTTGGTTCGTTCAGTTAGCTAAATGAACTACTGTGCATTCATCAGACTGTACCGACTATTACTGTACTTGAAAGTGTTTCGATTCCGCGTTCCATTTGCAAGTACCGTAAATAATCAAATGGGGGAAAAAAACGAAAATATTCTTAGCTTAAAGGAAATTTCAGTTACTTTTCTTTCGAGCCTGCAAGTTGAAGGATAATCTTCAAAGTTATTATTAGTAAATGTTTTTCCATGTAAATAAATATTATTAAATATTAATGCGAAACGTGAATGCTCGTCTAATTGATAGTCTGCATAGTTAAGCAAACTTCAGAAAGCTGCCTTGAACTATTTTTTCAGTTAATTATTCGCAGTTGGGAAATGACATTTTCGAAAGAAAGCAAAAGTTGAAGTCGCAGCTGTCGTAAAAATAATTAAAAATTTAACAGCCATACGTAACTTGCTGAGACCCTTGTTTAATTATAAGGCTTAGCTAATGTCAAGCAAATGAATTATTCACTTACAACCAAGTCAGGGCAAGCACAATTGAACAATAGAAAATATCGAAAGTCCCTGCTCGGGCGCCAGGAAAAAACCAAAGTTAGCTATGTTAAAATGTTAACTATATTAAACTGTTAACCATATTTATATGTTAACTATATTGAAATGTTAACAATACTAACATGTTAACTAGATTTAAATGTTAATATCAAAATGTAAACCATATTAATATGTTAACTATATAAAAATGTTAACTATATTAAAATGTTATCTATATTAATATGTTAACTATATAAAAATGTTGACTATAGTATGTTAAGTACAGCGAAATGTTAACCATATTAGAATGTTATCTATATTAACATCTTAGTCGAAACTGTGACTAAAATATATGGCCAATGGTTTTTCCGCTGTGCCTCGTGCCTTGGCACCATGTGAGAGTTTCTTGTGACCAATTCGCATGCCTTCTCTTTTCCAGTGCCGACGACGACGCAGCGTCAACTGTGAACCGTGCGAACTTGAAGGGGCAAAGCCGCAGCGCGGACAGCCGTGGACAGGTGCGTGAAGTCGCCCATCAAACTGATCAGCACGGTTGATTGTTCAAAAGGCCCGCTGTCAGTCGATAAGGTACCGCAGCGCTAGGGATCGAGATAAAGGCGAGCGCCTGGCCAGCGATATGTTGGCCAAGCCAGCGAACGACAAGCTGCCGTCGCCGTCGACGTCGCCGGCGACCGCGATCGCGCCCGCGCCGCAGCCAATGTCAACATCGGCGAACCTCAACAATGGCTACATGCAGGCCAATGCGCTGGACGAGCTAAACGCGACCGCCGTCTCCCCGCTGCTCGGTCAGCAGCAACAGCAGCAACAGCAGCAACAGCAGCAGCAACAGCAGCAGCAGCAGCAGCAACATAAGCTGCCAACTGTTGTATTCCTTAGCCCGGATGGCAGCGGAGCCGTGGGCAGCGCTGTGCAACGGAACGTGCCCGGCCCGGCACCGGCGGCGGCGCCGGCGCCGGCACCGTCCGTTGCCAGCGACTGGCTGCTGCTGAAGGAGGCGCAGCAGCGACGCCGTCTCCTGGTGCTGGCCATTGCGTTCACCGTGCTGGGCGCGGCAATCGGCGCCCTCGCCATCTACTTTGCCAGCGTGCATCAGCGTTGCCAGCGCCAACAGCGCAACGACCTACAGGATGCAGGTGAGCTAAGCGTAAAAAACAATTAGCACGTTGCCCAATTGGCTCAGCTGGCAATCACGTGACATCCGTTGCGATTGGTCCGCGATTGCGGATTCTGCTTGGACAAGGGCATTTCACACTTTTCGGCAAATCCACCCAATTGGTCCGAGGGGGCATTGTGAATTGTGCCGGGCAGAGATAATGTGTCGAAACATTCAACTGCAGATGAAATACCCTTGTGTGTATATACATACACGAGTTTTATCCAGACAGATCTAACCGATGTAAGTTCACGGACATTGGGTTTATTCCACCCGCAAGCGTGGAAAAATCGCGGTAATGCTTTTGTGAACTTGTTTTTGACAACCAGCCGCTCGGCTCTAAACTTATTTGCACAGATCTTTGCGCAAATTCATTTTCACACTTTTCCGAAAATCCATGCCTAGTTTGTCGAATCTGGGCGTCTAAAGACTTTATGGCCAAAGTTTTGGGTTCGAAACAGGTCGAGCAATTTTTATAGAATTTCTTTTAAAGCATGTTTCACACATTTTTCTCAAAGGTCTTAGCGAAGGTTTTATTTTCCTCTTCTAGCTTATTTTTCAGAGTTCAACATTAAACAAGCAAGAAATTTTGCTGAAGTGCGTTAAATGGGTGGAAAGCTTTGATGCCAACTTTTGGTGCTTCGTTCGATTGATGTTAGGCACTTTTTGAAATATCTCAAGGCTCAAGTTAGTGTGCGTAAATTTAAATTTCACAGTAGCGTGAAATGTGCGGGCAAATGATATCTTTAGTTTGAATCGGGCAACGCCGGGGAATAACCGCTAATATCAGGAATTTGAATACTTTTAAAACTCAAACGTGTGTCTATATAAAACAATATACGTTGGATTGCTCTTATAGCACATCATAGAAGTATTACGAGTATACTGTAGTACTGCGTTCCAATTCCGCGTTCCAAAAATGTTGAGAAGTAAGCAAAGCTTAGGGAAATTCGATAAATGGCAAGCATATTTAGCTTTGAGCTATTCGATCTAAAAAAAATACATTTCAATTAAAGCATACGATTTTGGCTATTGCTGTGATGTTAATTGTTTCAATTCCGCATTCCAAAATGTGTAAACAATTAAGCTGAGTTTAGGCAAAATCGGTAAAATGAGAAAGCATATTTATATATGGACTATTTAATATAGTAAAATACATAAGAATTAGAATAAACATTTATGGGTATTACTGTGCTGTCAGGTGTTTCAATTCCGCGTTCCAATATATGTTAAAAAGCAGGCAACGGTTAGGGAAATTCGTTCAAGAGGCAAAACATATTTAGCTTTGGGCAATTCAATCTACAAAATAAAAATAAAATATTAGTTGATCTGATTTCTGGTACTGCTTTGGTATTAAATGTTTCAATTCCGTGTTCCAAAATGTTTAAATATTTTAGCTGAGCTTAGCTGGAATCGGTAGAAAGAGAAATGCAGCATATTCGATATAAAAATTAATGAAAAATTAGAAGGAAGGCTCAATCGGACATGGAATTCGCGCAATCGGTGGAACACAGCTTTAAAATTGAACGATCAACAAACTAATTTTGCAAAAGAAATTGTGCAAATATATTTGAAAATGAGTTTAAAGCACGGAAGTGGCATGTTAACGATTTCCACCAATTTTCCGCACTTGTGGGTGGAACTTGTCGGGGAATATGCATATGTATGTATATACATATGCTTGCGGCACATGCCGCAACAAATTGATGGTGCCCATTGTAAGGGTATGAAAAACCTAATTTCCTTTCAACAGGACGCGGCAGCAACAGGCGGCAGGCGGCAGGCGTCAGGCGGCAGGCAGAGCAACAGGCTGCCACTTGATGGCAGCATTGGATTGCGGATTGGATATGTGGCTGCCGCCGGCTGCCTCCCTTCCCTCCCCCCAACCAGTCGGCCCGTCCTTATCGCAGCTGTGGCCTGGTGCTGTAGGCGCCTTTCATTTCCGCGCGCGTTTGAAAATTCAATTACAAAATATGTCAAACAACGGGCAACAAACAACAATGACAGCAACTGCTTCCTGGCTGCCTTTTGTGGCTCGCACATTTTCCTCTTCAAAATAACCAAACCTCTTTCCCCCCCCCCCCCCCCCCTTGCGGCGCGGGGGCCAAAACCCAGCAAAACAGCTCAAGTGCCCAGCGTTCGCCTTGCGGCTGCATTTCATTCGCACACACTTAACCCCAACAGCACCCGCCACGCCCACTCTAACCAAGCTTAAGGGGGGAGGGGCCTTTTATTTATTTATTTTTTTTTTCTTATCTGCAGCATTAACCAACACTCGCCCAATGTATTTCCATTTTGGAAAACCAATCAATTCGCCTATGAATTTGTTGCTGTAATCGATTTGCGGCTATCCTGCGGCTGTCCTGCTTGTGCGCCCTAATTGAATGACACGCCCACCCGCACACACACACACAAACACAGGCACCTCTGCACAAATCATAACATGTTTATGAGTGCGTGTGTGTGTTGTAAAACGTGCGTTTAATATTTAGCGCCAAAATAACCGAACGGAACAACAAAATTCATTCATCTTTTTTTCGATTTTTTTGTAGCCACCCCCTCTCCCCTCTCCCCGCTACCAGGCCAGCCCCGGCTATCATCAAAGCCTACGCGCACACCTGCTCCACCTTTTTTTTGGTATTATTTTACAACACTTTTAAAAATAAACCACACATCTATAAATACTTGATGGAGTTAGGCCATGCGGCAAGCTCTGGCCTTCAATCGGGCTTCCTCTTAAATGGGTTGCGGGATGTTCTTCGTGTTCGCCGCTGTAATTGATTATTATGGGCTTATTTTCAATATATTTATATATATAAATATGAAAGGGTTTTCAAGTCGTAAACAGTCGCACTTTCTGCTGGCTTTAAGCCCAATATTTATTGTGCAAAGGAATCGTATTGAATAATTTGAATAGGACAACCTACTGCATAATATGCCATGGAATTCAATGGGATCCCTCTTGTTGTCCATCTGTTAAGATCGATATATATACATATATATATATATGTAAATGAAAGGGTTTTCAAGTCGTAAACAGTCGCACTTTCAGCTGCCCAATATTTATTGTGCAAAGGAATCGTATTGAATAATTTGAATAGGACAACCTATTGCATAATATGCCATGGAATTCAATGGGATTCCTCTTGTTGTCCATCTGTTAAGATCGATATATATATATATATATATATGAAAGGGTTTTCAAGTCGTAAACAGTCGCACTTTCAGCTGCCCAATATTTATTGTGCAAAGGAATCGTATTGAATAATTTGAATAGGACAACCTATTGCATAATATGCCATGGAATTCAATGGGATTCCTCTTGTTGTCCATCTGTTAAGATCGATATATATATATATATATATATGAAAGGGTTTTCAAGTCGTAAACAGTCGCACTTTCAGCTGCCCAATATTTATTGTGAAAAGGAATCGTATTGAATAATTTGAATAGGACAACCTATTGCATAACATGCCATGGAATTCAATGGGATTCCTCTTGTTGTCCATCTGTTAAGATCGATATATATATATATATATATATGAAAGGGTTTTCAAGTCGTAAACAGTCGCACTTTCAGCTGCCCAATATTTATTGTGCAAAGGAATCGTATTGAATAATTTGAATAGGACAACCTATTGCATAATATGCCATGGAATTCAATGGGATTCCTCTTGTCCATCTGTTAAGAGTTGTTTGTATTACAAAATGATTATCCGTGTAACTTGTATTCAGTTTTCTTACATTTTCAATGCATTGCAGCCTTTGTTCTCCAGCCTCCTTTCATTGCCATGGCATTTCATTGTGGTCTCATCAGGTTGGACCTTAGGCTAACCAGCTATTGGCACAGGAACAATTATGTTAGTGGAATAATGCAAGTCTTTGTGTTTTCAAACGCACTCGTAACTCGTCAACTTTCGCCAAACAAAGCCATTTAAAGTGCAAACGCATATTGAAGGTCAAAGGGTTAGCTGAAAGCCTGAACTCACAATAGTTGCATTTTAAATCTTGGATGCTTTTATTCCGGGGTATTAAATCCTCAGCGTGCCTCTCCTCTTTAATTATTGGCTTGATCCTAAGATATATTTCCATAACTCTTACTCACATATACATCAAATACGGAATTATAATACAATATGCTAAAGTTCTTCCAGTCGTTTCTTCCGTGTGGGAACCTGAGGCTAATTAGGGTATTATGTATTTGTGCAAATCTATGTAACAGGCAGAAGGAAACATCTCCGACCCCATAAAGTGTATATATTCTTGATCAGCATCTATAGCCGAGTCGATTTAGCCATGTCCGTCTGTCCGTATGTATGAACGCAAGGATCTCAGAGCCTATAAGAGCTAGAGACTTGAAATTTGAGCTGTAGGTCGTCCTAGTGTTAGCGCAGATAGAGTTTGTTTCCGATATTCGGTAACTTGCCACGTTTCCAAGTTATCGATAAAAATCGATATCGAAATCATGTTTTTTGGGCAATTTCGGTAAATAATAAGAGCTAGTATATATATATCAAGTATCTTTCATTTTATACCTATCGCCTGTTGGAGGGTTCAGGGTATCCTCTAGAACCTCTTATTTGTTTTATTTTATTCCCTTTCATTCCTTTGGAATAATGGCTTTGATTCTCCTGTTTATATCGATATATATTTGATTCTGTTTCACAAATTTCGATTCAATCCATGTCTGTATCGTTGGTTCGGGAGGACTCTCCCCTGGTTGAGATTTGTTCCAGTTACGATCTTCACGTCGTTTCGTTGGCTTCAAAGGGCATTTCTTTCCGACTGAGTTCGTAAGCACATTTCCATTAGGATTCCATTGAAGTTCAGTAAATAATAAATGAAACTTTTCGTAACTTACTTAGCCTTGCTTTTCGTTTAATTGGAAGCTTCTTCAAAGGGATTTTGTTTTCTTTTATAATAACTAGTTTGTTGCAAAGTGATTAAATAATAATCCTGCAAAGTGTTTATATAGTATATCCGAACGATTCTCAAGGCCTGCCCTTCACTTAGCTCCCGCCTTGCCTGGCGATAATTCCTTTCCTACAAAAGCTCTCAATTAACTTGAACAAATCATATTTCATTAGCGCTTCCACGAGGCACCGGGGCATGAGCAGGGGCTGTTGCGCTTCCCATTCAATTAAGACACATTTTATTTTCTGAAAAGTTGCCTTCGCCTGAGTGCAACACTTAAGTCCCAATCCGTTGGCTCGCGAAGGAAGCCAGAAGGAAGGAATAATCCAGAAGCTAGACCCTGCATAAATGAGCAGTTGCTGGAAGCAGACAGAGCGCAAGGGGGGGGGGGGGGGCAAGAGGGTATTTGGTACTCGCCCAGTTATTAAAAGGTCACATGCAACATGTGTCGTGTGTCGTGTGCCGTGTGCCTTGTATCCGGGCGCCAATCGATGAGCTATCGACCACGAGCTGACCCAGCTACGCCCCCCCCCCCCCCCCCGCCCCCAATTTGTGTTTACTTTAAAAGAAAAACAAACCAAATGGAATATAATTGTGCCCACCTCCAAAGTGGGTTTGGGGTTTAAGACAGAGCTAACAATAAACCCAAGGCGAAGCGAGGCAGCTGCAAGCGAATCGAGTATTTATTTGCATTGCCATTGATCAGGAAAAACAACCAGGTCAGCATATATTCCACTTAACCCATTCGAGCGGAGGAAAATTAAATAAGCGAACTCTTCTAGTCCAAAAAACATCTAACTTCAGTCTATAATAACTAATGTCAAATCCTTAGAAATAAGATATAGATCTATAGGGAAGAATCGATTGCAGGCAAACTTTGCTACCCTCTTACAAGTGCCTGGAAGCCTTATTAAATCGGACTGCCATAACATATATAGGAAGCTATAGGAACGATTGGTCGGAACTGAAAGCTACCTCTGCTTGTTAATATATTAATGGAATAATTGAATCTGAATTCCAGGAGAATTCCAAATTGACAACAGGGTATTTGGTAGTCGTGCGTTTGGCGTAATGCCACAATTTGCTTGTGCAAATTCTTTTTTAATGCGAACAAAATATAATTAATTTACCTGAGTGGTTTTTAAATCGAGCCAGCGATAATCTTCAGGTGTGTGTGTGCGTGTGTGTGTGCCAATCAAAAAATGCAAACTCAGCTCCGAAGTCCTCTAATTACAGGCGATGGCAGCTTGGACAGCTTGGCAGGATCCGGACGCAACCAGGACAACGTCTGCCTGACACAGGAATGCGTGCGAACAGGTGAGTGCTCCACCAAGGATTTCAATCATGATGACGATGACGTTGACGATGATGATGATTGGAACGGGTCCCCCTCCGCCGTGCGGGCTGCTTTTCAATTATTAATTGACAATTTTTATTATTGTTTGGCTAAGTGGCTTAGCAGTTGATTACCGTCAATTTGAGGCCAGTTGTGGCCAGTGTGGTTTTATGTCCAAATGCATTCGCATTCCGGCCAGCCGGAATGAAGGGATTCGAACGATGTTGACGAAGTCGCCGGCGAAGACAACGTTTAACGACCTTTTTATGGGCCATTTCTGGAAATGTGACATTTGGTGCTCTGTGTGGCGCCACTTGCTACTTGCCACTTGCCACTTGCCGCATGCCACATCGCATGCATGCATAACAAATGCATAATAGTCGCCTTAGAATTGTTAATGCCACCAGTTACCACTCCTCTCCCCCTCCCCACACCCACAGCCACACTCCACTCTGTAAGTCGCCCAAAAGCAGGCTATCTTTTCGTTCGTGCCTCGGCTTTGCCGCCGCCCACTGTAGCCCAGGAGATGTACATTAATTATATGCGTAGCTTTTTATGGGAATCCCACGCACGTGGCCAGGGGCGGAGTTGAGCGAGAGGGAGGCACCAGAAGCAGCTACAGCAACAGGCTGAGGCACATACATGAGCTGGGAGCTAAATCTTATGTATGTAAAACTGACTGACTGATTGACTGACTGACCGATTGACTGACTGATTGGCTCATATTTTGGCTAACTGATTGACTAACTCACTGATTGATTGACCGACTCACTGATTGACCGACTCACTGATGGATTGACTTACTGATTGATTTATTTACTGCCTGACTTATTGATTGAGTGACTGACTATCAAACTGACTGACTGATTGACTGACTGACTGATTGACTGACTGACTGACTGACCGATTGGCTGACTGATTGGCTCATATTTTGGCTAACTGATTGACTAACTCACTGATTGATTGACCGACTCACTGATGGATTGACTTACTGATTGATTTATTTACTGCCTGACTTACTGATTGAGTGGCTGACTATCAAACTGACTGACTGACTGATTGACTGACTGACCGATTGACTGACTGATTGGCTCATATTTTGGCTAACTGATTGACTAACTCACTGATTGATTGACCGACTCACTGATGGATTGACTTACTGATTGATTTATTTACTGCCTGACTAACTGATTGAGTGACTGACTGACTGACTATCTAACTGACTGACTGATTGATTGTGATTATGGGCTGGTTAATTGATGGATTGATCCCCTGACTGATTGATAGACTGACTAACAGTCAGTCGAACTGTCTGCCTAACTAACTGAATGACGGTTTTGCCCAAATACTGGCTATCAGATTGATTGGCTTATTCTTATACTAACTGACTGGATGACTGAGTAAAATCAGTCAGGCACTGATTGGTTTATATACCGGCTCACTGGCTGATTGATTGAATGATTGGCTTATATATTGACTAAATGTATGACTCGATAAGTGACTATTAGACTGACTGACTCATTGGCTTATACACTGACTGACTGAATGACTGAATGACTCATTGACTGATCGATTGACTGACTGACTCACTGCCCGCCTGATTGACTGATTGGTCATCAGCGCACCGTCCCAACTACAATGTAATGTGATGTAAGTGCACGGTAGGACGATTTTTGGGGAATTCTCGAAAAACGATTGTTGTTCAGTTGTTTATTTAGATTCGTGTGAAAATGTTTCACACTTTTTGCAAAATCCAGTAGCGCCTAGTCCAACATTTGTCCATATGACGTTCCTTTTCGTCCGATGGGCCTCAAACTTATTTGAAATACCCAAAATTAGACCCTAATGAAAACGAGTCTTGGCATGATGATGATGCTTACTTGGGAGTAAAACGGGAGTGCAACGGACACAAAATGTTTGCACCTTTCACTTTTACATTTGACTTTCACTTCAAACTCATTTTGTATTGAGTTTCTCACGGAAAGGTCGTATCAAAAATGTTATGAGATAAACTTAGCCCGGACCAGAATATTCTTGCTCTATTATAATTCAGTTGATTTATGGTTTCAACCGCTTTGAATAGCCAGCCTATAGAAATCCTCAAGTTCTCACACTTAAATTATCTAAGACAAACCCAAGAATGCATTTAATTTCTACGCGAAAGGCTGACAAAGTTTTTCGGAAGCCGCCAGAAAAACAAAAACCAAGGCGCAAAGAAAACTTTCCGCGTTAATTTTGCCAGGCCAACAAATTAGATTGCGAAAGTTGAGCTTGACTAACTGAGTAATACCCTGTAGCCCGAGACTTATCTCAAGTTATCTTTAAATAGTTGCAATTAATAAATGTACGCAAAAAGAATAAATACGCGATAACGAAGATTATGGGCTTATAATCAGCCGCCTGTTGCATACATTTCAGCGCAATCAATATGCCCTTTAAGCCCATCCCCAATGTACAGGTACATTGGCCATAGGAGGGATGGGCTGGTGGAGTTAGATAAAGAGTTGCGCTTTCAATGAGTTATTTGACTTTTATGATCGAAACGAATGTGAATTATGGCGAGGAATTCCAATAAAAGCCGCGCAGCTGAGCTCGTTCCCATTGTTGTGGGCTTTTTGAGGAATGGGTTTTGTACGCTTGATTTATGAATTTTTTTGGATGCTTTTGCAGCTGCTTCATTGCTGTCCGCCATGGACTTGACGGCGGATCCGTGCGATGATTTCTTTCAATATGCGTGCGGCACATGGAATAAATTGCATCCCATACCCGAGGATCGCAGCTCGATCAGCACCTTTGAGGTAAGTAAGGCCAGGACTTCGAGTGGACCTCTAGCTAATTGCCCGGTTGGCAAACCGTTAACAGGTGCTCTCCGATCAGCAGCAGTTGGTTTTACGTGGTGTCCTCG
The DNA here is from genome assembly GCF_035044405.1 of Drosophila montana. Taxonomy (NCBI): domain Eukaryota; kingdom Metazoa; phylum Arthropoda; class Insecta; order Diptera; family Drosophilidae; genus Drosophila; species Drosophila montana. The sequence continues at coordinate 342,858 of NW_026998301.1, forward strand.
AGGAACCGATCGATGAACGCGACAATGCGGCTACGGTCAAGGCGAAGACCTTCTACAAGAGCTGCATGGACATACGTGAGTAATCGAATTATACCCCGTAAAACAAAAGGCGAAGGCCTTTTCGTCTGTGTCATGGCTTCGATCTCAGTAACTAGACTTCAAGATCACGATTATTCCAAGCTGACGATAACTTTTGATTATTCAAATTATCGATAAATAACGAAATTCTGCCCGGGCATATCTCGCTAAGATTTAGAGCTAGAGACAGCTCGTATAATACTTATAAACGGAAGAGAAACGGCCTGAGAACTGAGAAAAGTTCTGAATGGGGCCTATGAAGTCAGGGTCAACGAAAATATTCGCTGTTTCGATTCCCTCGATTCGCCTTAAGTTTTGACTCTTATAACACAGTCCGTCTCTCTATGCATTCTTTAAGAACTTCGGTGCTTATAGTCCGATCATTATGAAAATTTCAGGCTCTAAACTTGGCATATAAAAGTATGTATATAGCAAAGCATAAGGATCTACCCTACTAAAAATTCGATTTCTTACGGTTCTAGAAGAAATAGTTAGAGGCATCCCAAAAGTTAAACATTTTTAGGCTGTGTATACTAATCGAGAACCCACATACAAAGTTTCGGGTAACTAGCTATTGTAATCCTCGAGCCAATCCAATTCTTTTATAATACATTATAAAAAAAGAAGAAGAATGCCGTACAAACTTGCTCTGTATATGTTGTATGGGAGAATATATGTATATATATGTTCTTACCAGTCGCTGGCTTTTCCAGTTTCCGAGCTAGACTCATGTATCCAGAATGTATGCCTTCCGTCTGCCTGTAACAAAACCTATTTTAATCATTTTCGAAGGGTTTGATGCCTCGATTCGAGGTTAGGTTCGACCGAACTTTAATTAGTTAATCCGACTTGAGGTTCGGCTTAGGCTCCGTTTTGGAGCCCGAATTGGAGTAAGAGTTAGAGGGTATCTGTTAGTCGGCTTACCCTTTGACTAATGCTGCCTTGCTTACTTGCAGCCCAGATACGCAAGATCGGCGCTGGTCGCCTGAAGCAGGTGCTCCGCTCCCTGGGCGGCTGGCCCGTAATCGAGTCCAACTGGCAGCCGCCCGCCGAGCTGTCCGTGGAGCAGCTGATGGGCCAGCTGCGCCTCAACTACAGCGAGTCGGTGCTGATCGAGCTGTACGTTGGCGCGGACGACAAGAACAGCTCGGTGAACATCATACAGATGGATCAGATGCAGTACGCGCTGCCCTCGCGCGACTATTATTTAAAGCCGAGCAGCGTCAACGATCGCCAGGCGTACCACAAGTACATGACCCAGATCTCGCTGCTGCTGGGCGCCAATCCGGCAACAGCTGCCGACGAGCTGCAGCAGGTGGTGCTGTTCGAGACGCAGCTGGTGAATATCTCGCTGCCGGAGGCGGATCGGCACGACACGAGCGCCGTCTACCGCAAGCTGTCGCTGCCGGAGCTGCAGCAGCTGGTGCCGGAGCTCAATTGGAGCGTCTATCTGCAGACGGCCTTGGGCACGGACATTGTGCTGCAGCCGGATGAGCCGCTGGTCACCTACGGCCTGACCTATCTCACCGAAATGGGTCGCATTCTGGACCAAACCGATCGCCGTGTGGTGCACAACTATATGCTCTGGCGTCTGGTCATGTCGCTGATGACGCACATGATCGACGAGTATCAGCGGGAGCGTGTCGAGTTCCGTAAGATTCTGATGGGCATACAGTCGGAGCGCACGCGCTGGTCCCAGTGCGTCGAGTGGACCAATAAGAAGCTGGGCGTCGCCGTCGGTGCACTCTTCATCCGGGACAATTTCAACCAGGATAGCAAAGAGGTCGCCCTCGAGATGATACACAACATAAGGGCGGCATTCAATGAGCTGCTCGCCGAGAACCATTGGATGGACGACGAGACGCGCGCCGTGGCCAAAGAGAAGGCGGACACGATGAACGAACGCATCGGCTATCCGGAGATACTCACCAATGTCACCGAGCTGGAGCAGGAGTATGTGAATGTAGGTGCCTGCTCGACAAAAAAAAAAAAAAATACCCCAACTTTCTGATCATACTTTGTTGTCTTTGCATTAGCTTACGATCGTGCCGGATAATTTTATTGACAATGTGCTGAGCATTCTGCAATGGGAGTCGGAGAAGCTGTTGAATCTGTTGCGCCAGCCGGTGGACAAAGAGAAATGGACCACAGAGCCGGCGGTGGTCAACGCCTTCTACAATCCCAACAAGAATGATATAGGTGCGCCATCTCCCATCTTCCGTCTCCGATCTCCCGTCTCCCATCGATCTGTGCCAACCTAAAATTTGTCGCTCTTTCAGTATTCCCCGCGGGCATTTTGCAGCCTTTGTTCTACAGTCAACATTTTCCCAAATCGCTCAACTATGGCGGAATCGGCGTGGTGATCGGTCACGAGATCACACACGGCTTCGACGACAAGGGGCGGCAGTTTGACAAGGAGGGCAACATGATGCAGTGGTGGAATAATGCCACAATCAAGGCATTCCGGGAGCGCACCCAATGCGTCATCGATCAGTATTCGCGCTACAAGATCAACGAGGTGAACATGTTTATGGACGGCCGCATGACCCAGGGCGAGAACATAGCCGACAATGGCGGCCTCAAGCAATCATTTCGGGTGAGCAATCTCAGCGATCGCCCTCGGATCTCTTAGCCCTTAACCGATTTCTTGTCTCGTGGCTCATTTGCAGGCCTACAAGAAGTGGGAGAAGCTGCACGGACGCGAACTGCTGCTGCCGGCGCTCAATTTGACGCACGATCAGCTATTTTTCCTCAACTATGCGCAGATCTGGTGCGGCAGCATGCGGCCGGAGGATGCGCTAACCAAGATCCGATCCTCGGTGCATTCGCCGGGCTTTGTTCGCGTCCTGGGGCCGCTCTCCAATTCGCGAGACTTTGCGGATGCCTACAGCTGTGCCGTGGGCACCACCATGAATCCGGCGAACAAATGCAGCGTCTGGTAGTCATGATCGCGATCGCGATCGCAGGGTCATGCTCATGTTCAGGCTCTTGGTCGTGATCGCCAGCAAAGTGGTTGCGGTCACGATCGAGATCTTGGTCATGCACACGATCACACAAGGTTTTGATCATAATCCAAATCAGGGTCATGGTCACGCTCAATGTCTTTTGATGATGATGATCACGACTTTGATCATGACTCGAGATCTTGATCATGAACACGATCAGGCTCTTGCTCAGGATCATGGTATTCGATTCATGATCACGATCAAGCTCAAGGTCTTGTCCATCATCTCCACAGCACACGCTTGATCATGCTCACGATCACGCTTATGATCATGCTTTGTACAAGTCTATTTTTATATATATACACATTATATATATATATATATATATTTATATATCGTATAATACTGCATCATCAAATGAAGGGCGTCTAATTTTGTTTCTCCATTGTTGTTGTTTTTTCTTGTGTGATTAATATTATTATTATTATTTTTTTTTTTGTATTTTGTTATAGCGCGATAGTACAGACATAGTATAATATTATATATGTATGTACAATATAACTAATTGTATTTGTATTTGTATTTGTATTTGTATTGTAATATATATATATATATATATATTTGAATGCCATATCAAAAGAGAAAAGAACAACAAACTGAAACGTCAACCGAGTCTCCTGCTCCCCCCCTACAAAGCCCTTACCCAGTAACCAGCTATCGGTAACATCCGACAAAAAAACAAAAAACAAAAAACAAAGCAAGCGGCATTAATTATTCTTAATAAAATAAAATAAACGAAAATGAAACAAAACTATTTTTTATTAGAGTTGTTTTATAGAGAGAGAGATAGAGAGAGAGAGAGAGAGAGAGAGAGAGTATTATGCTGACTAAACATTTGGCAGAGCTTAGATATCACAGCTTCTATTCTCTGTGGAATTATTGTTCATATTTCTAGGGTATTATAGTTTGGTCATGAAATGTGTAACGCATAGCAGCAGACATCTCCGATCCCATAAAGTGTATATATATATATTCTAGATCGGAATCAATGGCCGAGTTTTTATATCATTCCCATCTGTCCGTCTGTCTTTTTCTGGCCAAACTAGTCTGTCTTCAGTTTCAAAACCAACCTCTTAAGACTCTGCCTAGGTCCGTCTATATCTATATAGCTGACATAGGAAGGATCGGTCGGAACAGTAGGTTCTTGTATGGAAAACTTTAACTTATACTGTAACTTATCAAGATATCTGCAATGCTGCTTAAATATATGTGTCAAATCTGAACAAGATCAAGATTACTATATTATATAGCTCTATAGGAAGAACCGATCGAAGAATGAGTTTTTATTTTTGCCAAGATATTTCTATCAAACTCAGCATTAACGTGCTTTACTTTTCTCACATGTCTGCAATAGGGTATTGAAACTTCGGCGTGTCGAAAACATTTTTACTTTCTAGTTTTAAAGTTGCTTTCAAGGTTTGCAGAGCAATTAGCCTCATTGCAAAGTTAATTATGTATTATTGGGTTGTGGGAACAGTTTCTTAGTCATCCAAGTCTGGTCTCTTATGTCTCTGTTGTCTACAATGATGTCTGATATGTCTGCGATCCCATAGAGTATATATATTTGTGATAAATATCAGACGCTTGACTTAGTTTTGAAGCTTATCCAATAAAACTTCCCATAGTAAATATGCCGAATCGGGCAGATCGGACACCTATATCATTGTATGATCAGTCGGACATAAAGTTCTATTGTTTTTAATATTATCTAATCCAAACTCGCAAAAGCGAGTCATCAACATCAGTCTACTTAAACATATATGTAGTTATTTTGGTAAAAGAATAACTTAGCTTTTACTTAAACTATATTTGTATTTTTAGATATCTTTCGTGCTCTTATCACACGACTTCAATAGGAACAATCGGTACCGAAAATAAATTGCCCAAGCACATGACGAATGCCTTTGACTAAGAACAGCTACGACTAATTGTTAGTCAACTCAATGTTAATGTCGTGAAATGCATGATATCATGACACGAAATTAATGAGCTCTTTAACCAAATCTCATAACATGAACAGGATTCGTTTCCACGAGCCTGTTAAGTTGGCTGCGCCTGAACAGAACACGATTAGGCGCAGCCAACTTAATGCGCAGGTGCTGCCAGATCGTTAAATGAACTAGCACAAAAGGCTAGCAACCCGTTAATCATTGACTACTTAAGCCCTATCTAGTGCTGAGTCAATCTGTTTCAAGCCAAAATAACAATTTCCAGTTACATTTTTTCAACATTTACGATATGTTTGTGCGATTTTATTTTTTGCATAGTTTATATCCAAGTGGCATTCAGATGCCATTCGATGCTATTTACACACATATAAGCTATATATTATATAAAAGGCATATATATATACATATATCTATATATTTATAACTTGTATATGGTATATATTTCGTAAAATTTCGTTGGGCCACCGCACTGGCGTCCCACTAAAGCTATATAGGTCAATCGTAGTGCCTAGTTTGTATATATGTTTATGTATATCGTATAGGGATTACATAAGTCGTATAACGAATATATATGTACATACATATATAGTATACTGTTATAAAAACATCTAGCAAAACACAGTCCGTTGTAAAAAAGCGATAACGGTTACTGTTCCGCCTAACAATTGGTAAAGTGAAAGAAACCACAGTAATAGCCATTGGAAAGTCAGCAAAATAATATTGGAAGCCGCTGGAAGCAGTCTGTCTACGCTAAACATATATCTATGGGATGTTAATCGACACTGGAAGCGCCTGGAAAGCCACTCAATGTTTTGTCTCAACACTCGAAGAGACGCTGGAAGCCGCTGAATGGTCAATAAATACTGCTGGAAAAGCATTGGAAGCACCTTCTTGGGCCTAGCACTGGCTTAGTCAACTTTAATAAAAACACTGGAAACTGTTGGAATGAAATAAGTGCTGCTGGAATGTCACAGTGCTGACAGTTTTGGAATGTGACTGGAAGCTGTTGGAGGAGCAAGAAGTGCTGCTGGAAGTCATTATAAAGAAGCTTAAGCAACTAAGAGCTACTGGAAAGTGAATGGAAGCTGTTGGAGGAGCAAGAAGTGCTGCTGGAAGTCATTATAAAGAAGCTTTCGCAACTAAGAGCTACTGGAATGTGACTGGAAGCTGTTGGAAGAGCAAGAGGTGCTGCTGGAAGTGAACATAAAGAATCTTTCGCAACTAAGAGCTACTGGAAAGTGAATGGAAGTCATGGGCAGGTTAATGCGAAGTGTTTCTTAAGCTTCACATTGGTTCCACTGGAAGTCGCTGGAGGATTACAGAACTATAATCGGGATAGCGTGTGTTTTGTTCGAGGGTTAGATTCACTCACAAGGAATACTGAGTCATCGATGTCGTCATCGTCATCGTCATCGTCGTCGTCGTCTTGGGAACTAAAGAAAACATTCCGCTCGGAATTATCACACATGCTTATGCTCTAAATGGATATAACGTTTTAACTCTGGGCTTGTGCTAGGTACCTGGAGCAGCCGCTAGATGCGCAACGGTCGACCCGCGGCGGAACCGGAGGCTCTTACCGCCGCCGGACGCTGCAGGGACCAGCGTTGCTCGTCGGCGCTGGCAAAGATGAGATAGATAAAGTTGCCAGCGATATTGAGGCCCGCCGCCAGCCAGAAGACAATGTGCCACTGGGTGAGGGTCTCGCGATGATTGATGATCAGCCCAATGACATAGGGCGCCAGGAAGCCGCATATATTCGCCGCCGAATTGGTAATGCCGTACATGGTGCCCGCATAGCGTGGACTGAGCGCAATATGATTCATCTGGTTGCCGGCGTAGACGGCACCGCCGAAGGATCCGACGCCGGCGAGCATGAATGTGACCCAGACCCAGTCGCAGCCCACGTAGATGATGCCAATCAGGCCCAGCGAGGGCACCACCGAGGCAATCGTGTTCCACAGCTTGTAGGAGTTGAGCAGCGTTATGTAGCGCCGGGCGAGCATCCAATCCGCCAGCGCGGAGCAGGCGATGCCCATGAACCAGGAGGTTAGGAACGGCACCGCATTGAGCAGCGCATTCGATTGGATGTCAAAGTGGAGGATGTTGCTCATATAGGTGGGCAGCTCGGTCAGCTGCGTGTAGAAGGCCCAGCTCTGGCCGCACTGTGTCAGCAGAATGGCCCAGAGGGGCACGCTGCCGAGCAGCGAACGCCAGGGTATATCATCTAGTTGCACCAGATCTGGCTCCTGTTCCTGCTCCTGTTCGTCGTCGTCTTGGTCCTGCTCCTGCTGCTCCTCCTCCAGCAGCTGGGGCTGCTGCACCTGCAGCGAGCGCTCAATATAGGCGCGCTCCTTGCGCGAGATGCGCGGATGATCGCTGGGCCTGTCGTACACCAGATACATCCAGCCAGCGAACCACACCAGGCCCAGCAGCCCAAAGATGTAGAAGGCCGATGGCCAGCCGCCCAGAAAGTCCTGCGAGCAGAGCCAGCCCGTCAGCGGCATGGAGATGACGGTGCCAATGTTGGAGCCGGCATAGACAATGGCCGCGAATTTGTTGCGCTCCAGCGGCGGTATCCAGTGCGCCAGCATGGCGTGCATCGCCGGATATGTGACACCCTCGCCCATGCCCTCCAGTATGCGCACCAGCACCAGCAGCGGCAGGTCCCAGTGCGCCGCCAGCGGCGTTAGCAGCGTGAAAATTGCCGTAATAAGGACACCATAGCCGTAGATGCGTTTGCCGCCGAGCAGCTCGGCCATGCGGCCGCCGGGCACCTGGGTGAGCACATAGCCATAGAAGAAGCTGCCCAGCACCAGGCCCTGGGTGGCCTCATCCCACACAAATTCACCCTCCGACGGTGGCAGGCGGCGCCAAAATGTGCCCAACGAAGTGCCGTTCAACGGGGGCATCGGGCACGTATCGTTGGCCACCACGGAGCTGTTGCTGTGCGGTATGGCCGTCTGATTGACCATGGCCACAATGGCCACGGAGAGATTCACGCGCATTGCATAGACGACGGCAAAGCCGAGGAAGCCCATCAGGCCGAATATGTGACGCGTCTGCAGCCAGCTGTCCGCCTGGCCCAGCTCCTCAGCAGCTGCGAATTCGTCGTGGATTTAGATTGAATACATTTTTTTTTTTGTTTTTTGAATTTCGATTTAGGATTTGGCCTACCTCTGATGAGCGGCCTGTCGCCGCTGCAGAACGCCTGCCGCTCGTCATCCGCCTCCGTGTCGTCATCGTCCGCATCGCTGGAGGCGCCACCAGCAGTGCTTGCAACATTGTTGCCATAGTAACAGGAGGCGTCGCGCGTTTCGTCTGTCCATCTGTGCGGCGGCATCTCGAAACCGAATTCCAATTGTTGCAAATATGCTATTTTCCTCTTCTTTTGGTTTTTTTTGTTTTTATTAATTGTTCCCTTTTGCTGCTAGTTCTTCTGCAATTGCCAGCACATTTTCTCTTTTAACTTTTCCAGCAACAACAAAGACAGCGACATCAACGGCCAAAGACAACTCACCAACAGCTGCAGCTGGCAGCGACTGAAGCGTCAGCCAGCAGCAGCAGCAACAGCAGCAGCGGGCAGCGAGCAGCAAGCAGCAGCAACAATATGTAACTACAATAACAATAACAACTAAATCTAAACACAGCCGAAGCGCTATATAACTGTTGTTGTTGCTGCTGCCACTCTGCCTCTTTCTCTCTCTCTCTCTCAATGGCTATGTGCTTTTGCTGGTACGCTCTCTCAGACGCGGGTACTCAGCAGCTTTGCTTTGGGAAAGTGGAGCAGCAACAACAGTAATAACAGCAAGTGAATGGCCATTTGGCGCGCGCGCTCTCTCTCTCACTCTCTTGATCTCTCTCTGCGCCATCAAGAGCGCTGAATTTGAAGTGAAGGCGCTTTAGCGGATTTTTGTTAAGTACCAACAACTAATACTTAGCCATTGTTTACATTCAGTTTTAATTCCCACACGCTCCATGTACAAGTACACATATGTATATATCTTATCCATGTGTGTCTGTCTGTGTGTGTGGGTGTGCATACTTTGTGCCTGTAAGTGCGCAATAGAAATGCATATGTATGCATATTCATAAAAGGGGCAGCCATGGCAAAATTTTAATTGTAAGCCCAACGAACTTTGAATGCCCTAATTAAATGAGTTACTTAAATATTATATGAGCTTAGCTAGAAATCATACTTATAAATATTAAAATATATGTTTTGAGTGTCAAATATAACAAAACTATTTTTTAATGCTTAACGAAAATTGTAAAAAAATTGTTCTTTAGTTAATTTTGGAGAATTTATCAAAATGGAATATATTAAAAATAATATTAATTATAAAAAAAACAAAACAAAAACAATGCAGTAAAGGAGGGTATTCTGCAAAAGTTGTTCTACCATACGAATCTCAATAGAGAGTATTCAACACTTGCATAGAGTATTTCCTATATAGATATATTATATAGCTACCCAAAAGCTAAATAATGAATTTTTCGCTACAACGAGTTTTTGTGCATACTTTTCTACATAGGCACTATATAGGTCATTATCGTACAGATCTATTTATATTTATAACTGGTTTATATGGAATATATTTTCAAAATGGTGTCGATTTATGCATATTTATAAAGATATATACATATGTGCATTAGAGCTAATATTCTAGTTTTTTTAAAATTTTGTAAATCGGTAGGGGTAAAGTCTCGACAGATAAGGTTTTTATGGTGTAACCTTCGTCATATTATTTTTCTCTATAGCAATACGAAAAATATGAATGTAGATAAATAAGTCTTATCTGTAAATTAAAAAGTTAAAGCAAAATTCTGACCACTCCATTTCCGGTTGCTGACTTTTGATATTTAAAAATATTTGGCAAAATAGCGAACAAAATTTGTATAGGGTAGCGGGACGAAAAAGCTGTTAACTAACAACAGTTATAAAACAGTTGGCGAAAAGCAAACGAAGCTCTTGTGGATTTTAGTTAGCTCTATTTAAGCTATTAGCATGAAAATAATTGTTATAATCTATAGAAATTACTTGAACGAATCAATTGAGTCATCCAATTCATTAGAAAGAGATTGTTAATCAAGCCGAGCCCTGATAAAACGGGTATCCATCTACTTTCGGGTGAGGGCAACGAACTTGTTGAGCAAACAAATACGCACGCCCCCAAAAAGTTGCAGAGAGCGAGCGAGCGAGCGAGAGAGAGGGAGAGGGAGAGAGAGAGAGAGAGAGTGGGAAATATTTGTTATACTCTATAATCAGTTTAAAAATATATAAACAAATGTATATGCTATTCTCAGCTCCTAAAAAATGTAATTACAATTGAACTATAAAAGCGAAAGGCTTTTAACATTCCATTGCAAAAGAAATGGTATACAAGTTTTTGGAGTAATAGAGAGAATTTACGCAGATTTTTCATTCTCATTTTTGCAGAAGTGTGTATTAAAATCTGAAATGAGCGCAGCTTGTGGCCGTTTACAGGGTAGCTGTTAGTCGTGCACACTTGACGCATGTCACAGATGTCCTGTTGCACGCAAGGGGCGTGCCAGAGCCTTCAGCTGGGTCAGCTTCAAAAAAACAAATCGGCAGACAAATCGGACTCATATACATATGTATGTATGTGTATATTGGGATAACAGTTAGTTAAAAGCTAGTTAGGCACCTTGTGGAGGAGCCGGCAAATCCGTCATCCGATCAGTTGGCGAAGATGGTGCCGACGGCAAAGACAATCATCTTGCGCTTGTGATTGGTCGTGAGGGTCTCGTAGTGGTAGCCATTGATGATCCTTGCATCGTTCTTGCCCTCGTTGAAGGAGGGCCGGATCGGGGCCAGATCGATGTTGTAGCAGTTGATCATGAAGATCTCGTTTTTGAGCAGAGCGCACACCTCGTAGGGGCTGGCCAGCTTCTCGTTCCAGATGCTGACCGAGCCATAGGCGAGCGTCTCCTTCTGGTTCACCTGGGTGGCGTCTTTGGGTGTGCGGAACGTGTGCACGGTTATGATGCCCGTCGGTCCATCGCCTAGAAAATTGTGGAATATATCGCTGACCAGCATGGGCGTGGCATCTGGTGGCACCCTCTTTGGATTGCCGACAATTATCTCCGGATTCAGCTTCTGCAGTTTGGCCAGAGAGCGCACATAATTGGGATGATTGGAGATTTGCGGATCGAGCGGCTGCAAGCGCTCCGCCACGCGCTCCAGAAACGAATCGCGTACGCTCTCCTGGATGAGCAGCGTGGCCACCGCGTGCTCCGCGAATGGATCGTGCAGCGAGGTCTCCAGATGGTGCATGGCGCTGTTCAGATCGCCATCGTCGAACACCATCATCAGGCAGGGCGAGTTCGATTTGTACAGCACCTGCGGCTGCTGATCCTCCAGCTTCGATGGGGTCGACTTCGGATCGCCCGCGGCGCCATCGTCTTCAGGTGTGGGCAGCTGTCAGAGATGCGGCCCATGTGGCCGGCATGTCAGTGTCAAAGGTTAAACGCGTTGCCCACACGCACTCACCGTTACTTTGCGCTCCTGGACGGATTCCAGCTTGTGCACCATGCCGTAGGTGATCACCGATGTTGGCATCATGTTAAACTTGGCCGTGTTTCCCAGCTGACCCTCTGTCAGATTGTCGGACATCACGCAGAATGAATTTTGCAAAATTGTTCACAATGGAACAGCAATTATCACGTTATCAGTGCTCTCGTTATCTCTCTCTCTCTCTCTCTCTCTCTCGCGCTCGCTCTGTCTCTCTAGATCTGAGCAGCAACTGAACAAGCGACGGCGTTGCCCAACCGTGTTTTAATTTTAAAATTTAATTCTGAATCAATATTTTAAATCATCGTTTAACATGTATAATATAATGTCACAATATGTCGAAATGTGTCGTTTGGCAGCAATACAATTTTGTTATATTTGAATAAACATGCGTTACTCAGCGCAGCCATTTATCGAACTTTTAATTAATTATTTGTTTATTTTTTTTTAACTTGGCTGATTTTAATAAAGTACAAATATAAATAACAATATTTACAATAATAACAATATTTATTATTCGATAGTTTTGCCAGCGACTCTTCAAATATCGATATATCACTAGCTGTTTTGAAGCACTGGTTTTGGCACATGCTGTGCAGCCCTGGCATAGATTACGCCACCGCAACGTCGACGTCGACGCTGACGTCGCTGGGGGTCCGCTTGTGTTGGACTTTTATTTTTTTTTATACATATGCTGGTTGCCTGCCGCTGCCCCATGCACAGTTCACATTCAGATTCAAACTGTAAAGGCTCGAGAGCTGTGCGCGTCGCTCCGTCTCCGTTCTATTTTTTTTGTCTCATACATTTTTAAATTCTCGTTGTTATTTGATTAAGTGTTGCACTTGTTGTTGCTATTGTATTGTTATTGCTATTATTGGTGTTTACGCCCTGGAAATCTGCTGCTCGCGACATTTGTTCTAATGCAATAAAAGTGGAAATACCGTCAGATAGAAGACCAACAAGTGCGCGCTACAATTGCATTTTGCGGATTCTGTGTGTGTGCGTGCGTGCGTGCGTGCTGTTGTGTGCATTTATATATAGATACATATATTAGTGTGCGTGTTTTGCCTTTGGCAGAGTACGTTCAACCAATTGAAAGCGAATTTGTAAATCAAAATAGAATTTGACAACAACAATAACACTCACATAAAAAGAAAGCAAATTTTTTAAAGTAGAACAATTCAAAATATTTGCACGAACATAACGAAAACAGCTGGCAAAAGCGCAACAGCAACAGCGAAGTCAGCAGAGACAGCGACGGTGACAGCGACGGTGACAGCGAAGCTTCGATTGTGTTCGTCTCCTTCTTCTGGTTGTTGTTGTTTTTTCTTTGTCAACAGGCAACAGGTGTGTGGGCGGCTGCGCAGCTGCATTGGCAAGAAGAGCTACAAAATGACCGACTTAAGTGAACTGATGGGCTCGCAATTTGTGCGCGTCAAGGTAAATACGAACAGGTGCTGGCGGGGGCGTGGTCGCGAGCGTGGGCGTATGCTAAGCCGGCCAAGAGCAACAACTCCCGCTCAGACTCACTTATTGGGCTGCCCGCTGGTCTAGTGTTAGATAACAGCTCAGCTCAGGTTCGGCTCGGCTCGGCTCGGCTCAGCCGCGCCCAGTCTGGCAGCCTTGCTCCATGCTGCAACGCTCATTAGCACCTAATGCAGCAGGCGGCAACTGAGACGCGGGCAGCTATAGCGACGGCGGCGACGGCGGCCAACCGCAAAAGCCATTCGATATGTTTTCGACATTTGTGGCAGCCAATTTGCAACTTCAGCCGCTGCCGGCGTCGCTGTGGGGCTTCATTTGAGCCGCTTACTCAATAGACAAACAGCAAATGCAACTTAACGAAACTTTCCATATTCAACAATCCACCCCCCCAAACCCCAACCCTCCTCTTAATCTATCACACAGGTCGTTGCCTTTGTGCACTTCTTTTTCTTAACGTGTGCAATGATGGGCAAATGGGGGCATGGCGCATACGAGTTCTACAACTTCCTCTTTATCATTGCCATGTTCTGGACGATACAATGCAAGGAATCCATTGAGGCGGTCCAAACGGTAAGTTCATCAAAAATCGAATTCACCCACACTGGCACACACACGCCCACACTCGCCCGCTCTCTAACACTGTGTGCGCCAGTGTGGTGTTGCCACTCTGTGTTTAATCTTCATAATTCAATTGACGCTGACGCTGACGCATCCGCACGCATACAGTGCGCCTTATCAGTACGCCGCCTGCATAAACCATGCCCGCCGACTGATAAGAGTTCGCACCGCCCCGCGTCTCGTCACCGCTCTTGAGCAATTCACGTACCAACAGCCAACAATTAATTTAAATTTGCTTTGCCGTTTTATTTGCGGCTAGATGATACGACCTCTTTTTTTTTTATTATTTACTTTTTACTTATATGCCAAAACCGGTTCTGTCGAAATCAGAGAATTAAATTAACATATGCACTCGAGTTGGTTTCGGTATGTTTATTTCCACGCTCGAAACTATAAATATGAAATGCGCTCACTCACACGTTGTGCATAATCCTCAGGCCCCTAGCTGCAGCGGGGGGTCGTCACCAGTTGCGATACTTTTTTGACCCACTGTTGCAGCAGCGGCACCTGATGCCTGCCGCCCAACCTTCTCGGTCCGACATGGTTATATCTCAGCCAGTGGGAATGACGCTGAGATAACATTCTTTTAAAACATTTTAATATTCTTTTACTAGAAATTAAATATAACCCGGCGTTGCACGGGCAAAAAACGAGACAGATACACAATCGGTTAAATTCACCCGCCCGTCGATGCATTTTAGTTTACATTTCCTGTTTACTTTGTGAATAAAAACAATTTGAATATAAATATTCAAGAACATTGAAAACTGCTGCTGGATTTGGACTGGCGACCTTCCGCTTGTTAGTCCGACGCTCGAATCCCCATAAATTTATTCGATCTTTAAAAATAAATTAAGAAAGTATCTGTATCTTCTTCTGGATAACGTTTCTGTTTCGAGCACGCTTAATAATTCACATTGAATCGCAAGAAGAAGAACTAGCCCAATATCTTACAAATTAATTGCAAATATTAATTGATGATTGCTCGAAGATTAGCATCTTTTTCAATGCATTGAAAACCTTTTTGGGAAATTTGAATCCGATTTGGAACCGGCTTTAAACGTGCGAGCGAGCACTAAAGTATTTTATTTCCTTATCCCCAGTCTTAAAAAAAAAAATGCCTATGTAACATGGAAATAAGAATTTGTGGGCAAAACAAGATAAAGCTTGAAAAATTAGATCCCATTCTGCATATTGTCTGATTTCTGGACTCCAATTTCACAAGGTTTTCGAAAATTCTTCAAGAATATGGTTAAAGAAACTGAATATATGTTATTTTTTCTGTTCTTTTATTTATAATAAGACAGATCTAATGCAATGTCGAATCGTATTTTGTAAGAGTTCAAGCGATATGCGAATTTACCAAACATTCCTTTTGCTGAAAAAATTTGCCAGCTATGAAATTTAGTACATTTTATGCACATTTTCTATAAATACACATGAATTAACCCATTAAAAACAATTCACAAAGGCAATTCAAACAGTTTTTCCTTATAATATTTTTGTTGTAATTACTTCATAAAATGAACGTGCTTAAGCACCCAATCGAGCGATCACTGTAGTTTTGTAGCACCGAAAAGTGTGGCAACCCTGTTCTGGAACTAGTTAATGGTTTATCTTCGACAACTGATTCCAAATTGTGATTCACTTATGAAACGCCACGAACGTTACGAAAATAATGGAACTAATGATTCAAGTTCAAGAATTCGGTGAGGATAAGGCATTTCAAAAAGAAAAGCCACAGTTAAAAAAAAACCTGAATATTTTAGAACTGACGCAATATTAATAGTATAATAATAATCAAATGCTAAAAAGCTAAGCATTTCTTCGGTTTGACCAAGTGAGATTGTTATTGGCAAAACAGTTTCTGTTCGTGGCTTGGCAGCAGCTAACTTGGCGTTGGCCAAAACCACGTGAAGGCACGCTAATTATAGACCCATTTGGCCAGGCCAAAAACATAACGTAATGCCACTTATAAGGCATATGCACTCAGCTTTACGTGGGCGTGTATATGTACATATATTACAATATATATTAGTTAACGCTAGATGCATATCGCTTGACTGGAAGAGTTAACGGCTCGCCAGCAGTTGGCGTGCCCGGTCTGAGCCATATATTTGAACTTTGACATTATCCAAAATACGAGAACCAACTCGCCCCCCGCCCCCCCCCTCCCCCCTCGTAATCCCACGTCGTAACGCACGCGATGCGCAATGCCACGCACGTCTACTAAGAAAGAAAAACCCAATCTAGCTAATATAGAACAAGCCAAGCGGCACCGACTAGCAGTTACCCTGTAATCGCACAAATTCGAACTTCCTTCTGGCATGATGGCAAGGACAAGAACTTACGTACCTCGAATAGGCCTCCATATTATTCGCTGTCCGAAGTTATACAAAATAAAAACATACTCGGACTGTGCCACTTCCTTCTGCAGCAAAACGTTATGCCCCCTTTGTGGCCCAGTTAGCAACGGGTACAGGGTATTGAAAATAAAATACAATTCCATTTGCTTGGCTGCCAGCGGTCAGTCACATGAAAACGAAAGGTGCCCACACACTCCATCCCCCAACAGCCCCTAGGCTAGGGAGCAGAAGCAAATCTTTTTGTGCCGTCGTCGTGCGACTCCTTGGGCCAACCATTAGCCACGCCGTTTAATCAACTCAACTATGCAGAGGCCAAACGTTGACCCAGAAGCACTCCCACAACAACAACAACAAAATATGGAAAAGGCCAACTGGAGGCATTACGTATTTACGATTCGAGTGGCCTTTAATTGTGTTATACCAAAAATTCGGCTGATCCCCAAAATTGCAATTGATGACAATTTCTAAGAATTTTCAAATTTTCTTCTTTTCTTTTGAACCAAATGCATTTGAAATGAATGTTTATTTTGGGAATTGTCTAAATACAATTTTGTCTCAACAAAGCCTAACGAGCCTTTATACTAATTTATTTGTATTTCTTGTAATCCCAAAAGTAGGCTATGAAAACGTACATATAATGAATATGAGATTCAAGCTTTGTGTAGACTGAAAATAGCCTTTGTTGAGCTTTTCGCTTCAATTATTGAGCAGTTGTGGCCTTTCGAAATGTTACGGTTATGAACAGCGAGAAGAAAGGTAACGAGTAACGAGTATAACTACTCGTTGCTTACAGCGAAGCATGAGCAAAACTGTAAGCTGGTAGAGCTCTTGCCTAACTTTTTGCATAATCGTTATTAATTATTAATAAGCAACCTTTTGTCTCTCATATTGTTTCTGTAAGAAGCGGCGAGAGAAAAGTAACGAGTAACGAAGCTCACAAATCGTTAGGCATATCGAATATAGTTCGAAAGTGCAAAGTGAAACAGACTGTCGAAATCTTTGCCTTAATTATTAACTAACCATTTTGTTGCTAAAAGAAAGAGCGAGAGATATGTAACGAGTAACGAGTATAACTGCTCGCTATGCACAGCGAATGAAGTTCAAAAGTTCAATACGAAATAGAATCTGTCAAAATCTTTGCTTCAATAATTAGCGATAATTATTAATAAGCAACCTTTTGTCTCTCATATTGTTTCTGTAAGAAGCGACGAGAGAAAAGTAACGAGTAACGAAGCTCACAAATCGTTAGGCATATCGAATATAGTTCGAAAGTGCAAAGTGAAACAGACTGTCGAAATCTTTGCCTTAATTATTAACTAACCATTTTGTTGCTAAAAGAAAGAGCGAGAGATATGTAACGAGTAACGAGTATAACTGCTCGCTATGCACAGCGAATGAAGTTCAAAAGTTCAATACGAAATAGAATCTGTCAAAATCTTTGCTTCAATAATTAGCGATAATTATTAATAAGCAACCTTTTGTCTCTCATATTGTTTCTGTAAGAAGCGGCGAGAGAAAAGTAACGAGTAACGAAGCTCACAAATCGTTAGGCATATCGAATATAGTTCGAAAGTGCAAAGTGAAACAGACTGTCGAAATCTTTGCCTTAATTATTAACTAACCATTTTGTTGCTAAAAGAAAGAGCGAGAGATATGTAACGAGTAACGAGTATAACTGCTCGCTATGCACAGCGAATGAAGTTCAAAAGTTCAATACGAAATAGAATCTGTCAAAATCTTTGCTTCAATAATTAGCGATAATTATTAATAAGCAACCTTTTGTCTCTCATATTGTTTCTGTAAGAAGCGACGAGAGAAAAGTAACGAGTAACGAAGCTCACAAATCGTTAGGCATATCGAATATAGTTCGAAAGTGCTAAGTGAAACAGACTGTCGAAATCTTTGCCTTAATTATTAACTAACCATTTTGTTGCTAAAAGAAAGAGCGAGAGATATGTAACAAGTAACGAGTATAACTGCTCGCTATGCACAGCGAATGAAGTTCAAAAGTTCAATACGAAATAGAATCTGTCAAAATCTTTGCTTCAATAACTAGCGAGAGAAATGCAACGAGTAGCGACCGTAAACGACTCGTTATTCACAGCGTTTTAGGGGCGAAAGTGAAAACTGGAATAGCTTTAGTTCTTGAGACAAACTGCAAAATGGACGCTAATAAAAAAGCACACACCTTGAACGGGCCAAAAGGTGTGTCCAGCGTGTGTGCGTGCTCGGCTAGTTAAAGTTCAAGCGTTCAAGGTGAATGCAATTGATTTGACTGAAAAAGCAACGACTTGAATATGGCTGCCCCGTGACCTATTGCGAGTCAGTCCCGACCTTATCAACCTACCCAACCTGATCATTATATTCATTGCCTAGCCTAACATTGTCATGTATATATTTTCTACATTTTACAGGCGCTTGTGATCAATGTCTGTAGCATATTCTTTGATCTAGTCAGCACTATCGTTAATTTCGATTACATGAGTGAGTACACATTCCTAGCATGGCTTGGCTAGAGTTCATTTGACTACTGAACTGAACAGCTAGTTGATCAATGTATTTAATGTCATTCCCTCTTACAGACGGCTGGGCCATTGCGTTCTGTATCATCAACCTGGTGGTGCGTCCGGTGAGCGTTGCCCTGCTCTATCGAGAGTTCAATACGCGCGGCGGCAGTCTGCAGACTGGCTCCGTATTTCCAACAAATCAGCAGCGCAGCTATCAGGACATTGATCGTCCCACGCAGCCGACACCAACCAATTCGCAGCCGGGTCCCAATGTGGCCAGCATTTTCTAAGCGTCTGTGCGCGCAAATAATTAAACATTTAGCCTCACACCCTTCCCAGTACCTACAGATGTCCAACGGGAGACCATATAGAAACTGCTTAATAATTCCGCGTGTGGAATCCAAATTGAACGTCTTCAAGACTTGAGGAATCAACGACAAAGAAAAAAAGAAGAGGAACGCAAATTTTTTTTTTTTTTTTTTTTGTTATATTCTAGCGTTAAGATCAAAAGAAATGCTAAAAATTGTGTAGTCAATGAAGCTAGAAAACAGATTTTTTTTTATGTAGCCATTATTTCAGCTATAAACCATAAAGACAAATTGTAACCATTAACGATATATAAATATATCTCTCTATATATATATATATATATATATATATATATATTGATATGTATTTATAACAAGCGCGCAGCATTTGCTGCCTTATGCATAATATATAAGAATATAACGCCTACTACTACTATACTATGTAAACCTAACATCATGCAAACAAATACATATGCACACGCACGTAGATATATATACATATACATATTTATGTACATATATGTGTGTATTTAATAAACTGGGCGTTCGATATGTATTTGTCCATCTAGAACTGTTACTGTCTGTCATTTACGCTGCATTTGCGAACGCCTTCGTATAGCTAAGTGGTTCAATAAATAATTGAAGTAGCGCCCAACTTTTATGTACAAGCCCCAAACGTACAAAACTTAAACAACAACAACAACAAACGAAAAATATATAAGACACACTGAAAATAAGCTGTTAAACCGCCCCAAGCCGCTCTTAGAAACCCTCCTTGGCCGCACGGAACTTGTATTGATTGCTTCGCCCATCCAGGCAGGGCACCTGCACCAGGTTGAAGTATATGGAGCCCATCAGCTGGGAGGCCGACGTGTTGGTCATCTTCAGGCACGAGAACAGCATATCATCGCAAATGCAGTGCGATCTATAATTGGTTGAAAGCGTTTGCAAATTAGTCAGGCATCCCTTTTCTGGGCACACTCGTTAATTACTTACTTGGTGTATAGCGAGTCGTTCATTAGCTCGTATTTGTTTTGATAGGCACGTATCTTGATGGGGCACAGGTCGTGCTGGCGACAGCAGCGATCCATGGCCATTTCGCTGCCCAGATCGCTGTACGTTTCGGCAATATCTCCCGTGCCACACCATTTGGTGCCTGTGTCCAAAGAGAGCGAGAGATTTTAATTAGCGAGTGGGGCAGTTGGCGAGTTAACAAGCTATACGAAGGGTTAATAAGCCAGAGGGATATTGAAATTGCTATTGACAAGCTAACGAGTTGCCTTACTAACAAGTTTTAAAGCAACGAGTTGATAAACTAGCGAGTAGGCGAACTTACGAATGGACAAACTAGCGAGTCAGCCAATCATATAGTATATAGACTCACTAATGTGTGCAAAATGTTATAGAGACAGCAAGGTAAGGTGCTGCCTAAATAACGAGTGGCTTAGCCAGCGAGTTTAAGAATTTAGTGAATAAGCTGACGAGTTGCCGAAAAAGCAAGTTAATACAAACTAACAAGTTGCCAAACTAAGCCAAATTGCTAAACTAGCGAGAAGGCTAGCGAGTGGGCGAAAATGGATGAGAGAATGAGCGAGCCAACAAGCTGCCCAACTAACGAGTTGCTGGACTAGCGAGTCGTTAGACTGATGACCAGCGAGATAAGCTGGCGAGTTGCCAAAGTGTACGAACTATTATTGAAATATCAAGCCAAATAGTTGGCTAACTAGCGAGTTGATAAGCCCACGACTTTCTGAGCTAGCGAGACTCTAACCTGACGAGTTGAAAAGCTAACAAGTTGACCAAATAGTGAATTGCAGAGTTACCCGTTGATGAGTTGATAAACTGAATGGCTGAGCTAGCGAGCTGACAATTTAACGAGTAAATCAACTACTGAATTCTAACAAGTTGGAGAATGTTTAGCATGCTTTCTGCTAGAACATTGGTTTTCTGGCAGCAAGCTAGCACTCGTTAAAAAAAAGACAGGGTCATCTTGAAAATCTTACCTGGTATAATGCCGCTTAGCAGCGAGAAGGGACTGCGCGGAAAGATATTCGCTGCCAGCTTGAGCGAAACACCATCCTGATTAGCTGAGCCGCCCAAACTGTCGTTGCCCGCACCGCTGGCCTCAGACTCGCTTGTGCCGCTGCTGCGTTCCGAGCCCTCATTGCTGGACTTGTATCTGAGCTTGGACGCATAGCTGAGCTTATCGACGTGCTCGCATTGATCCATCAGTTTGAGCATTTCCTCGAATTTGATTTGCAGAGGTCGATTGTATTTGGCGAGGCCATTGAGCAGCATTTTGCCTTCCTTGTCGTTGCTGTAAATTGGCAGCGAGTAAGAATGTAATGAGTAACGAGTGTGCAGAGTAACAGGCTTAATAAATAACGAGTGTAAAGAGTCTAATGAGTAGCTAGTAACGAGTGTAATGAGTAACTAGTAAACAGTGTAGCGAGGAACCAGTGTATAAAATATTAAGTGTAGCACGTAACGAGTGCAATTAGTAACGAGTGTGAAGAGTAAAGAGATTAATGAGTAACGAGTCTAATGAACGAGTAATAGAACGAGTATAGAGATTTATGAGTAACGAGTGTAATGAGTGTAGCGAGTAAACAGATCAATGAGTAACGAGTGTAATGAGTGTAACGAATAAAGAGATTAATGAGTAGCGAGATTAATGAGTAGCGAGTGTAATGAGTGTAACGAGTAAAGAGTGTACTGATTATTGAGTAACGTGTATAGTGTGAAATGAGTAGCAAGTGTAGCGAGTAACGAGTGAATGAGTAACAAGGGTATCAAGTAACCAGTGTGCTGAATATCGAGTAACGAGTGTAAGGAGTTAAGATGAAAGTGTGTAATGATAACGAGTAACGAGCAACGAGAAACGAGTGTAGCTACTCGCCAGTGCGCTTTGATAATACTCACTAAATTTCAATCAGCTCACAGCCGAGCAGCAGCTTCTGTGGACCCAGCTCCGTGACGGCTATGGTCTGATCGTGATAGTATATCATTATCAGCGAATCGTTGCTAATGCGCTTGCCGCTGCGAGAGAGAGAGAGAGAGGTTAAGAGGGAGAGATGGGGAGCTGTTGAGTTAGATGCGTAATGCGTTTTATGTGCACGCATATATGGGCACATGGCCAGCCGAGAGGCATTACAATTATGGATGCGACGTGACGTCCATGGCAATGGCCAACGTGGCCGTCTCAGTCGCTAGCCGTGGCGCTGGTGAAACTGTCAATAGCTGGCCGGCCAATTGGCGAAACGCCGGCTGTTTACTAATATTAGGTCGATTGGCATGGACTCACCTGTACGTTTTCATTTGACGCAGGCTG
This sequence comes from Drosophila montana, assembly GCF_035044405.1. Classification (NCBI taxonomy): domain Eukaryota; kingdom Metazoa; phylum Arthropoda; class Insecta; order Diptera; family Drosophilidae; genus Drosophila; species Drosophila montana. Next base: position 365,037 of record NW_026998301.1, read on the forward strand.
CGCTGCTCGATGATCTGCTGGGTGAAGGACTGGAACGAGGGAAAGCCTTGCAGTCCGTGCGGCAGGCTGAACGACAACGTGGGCTTGGCCAGCGCCACCGAGGAGCTGAGATAGCCGAGCAGGGCGCAGAAGAGCAGCGAGGCGAACAGCTGGAGTCGCCACTTCAGCTCGAAGTTGTGTCGCATTTTGATTCAGTTATTTTCGAAATAGTTGCTTATATTGAAATTCAATTTGTCTGTAACTGTCTGGTGTCGGCTGATCAGCTATGCCAAGCGGCATTCCACGCAAAAGTCTTCCGGCTGTCTGCCAATCTAACTGCCAATACTCTAACTTTTGATACTCTATACTCTACTAACATTTCGTTAATATGCCATTGTTGTTCTTCCCAGTGCGCGGCGTCTATTGACTGGCAGCCGGCGGCAGGCGGCCGGCGGCCAAGTTCGCGGCCAGCATTTGGTAACATATATTTTATTTATTGCTGAGAACTTCCGGAGGCCCGGCCCAAGCAGCTGAACGCATTCACAGACCAATCGCAATGGGCCCAAAGTCTACTACGATTTCTGGGTACACATAGACACCCATCCCCACCCCCCACTCCCCCTCCCACCAACCCATCCTTAGCTCGGTTCACGTGCGCTAAAAAACGCGACGTGGCGTTGACTGAACTCTTTGTTTCCCCCCTGCAAGACCTCCCGTTTTTTGCCACATCAGCTAATTGTCCTGTCCATAGGCAATCAGTTGTCATTTCGATAGCGTGTTCTTGCATTTTTTTAGTCAACACACACACACACACACACACACACTAGGACACACGTACAAGCTATTTCGCAATACATTACGTATACGCAATGTGATTCAATATGCAACAAATTGTTCGAGCGAATTGCACACTTATCATAATCCCCAGGAACTAATTGTCGAGTTACATTCCATTTATACAATTATTCGATTTAATTCGTTAGAGATAATTGCAAATTATTTCCAGCTAAAAATCAAATTAAGACAGAGTAGAAGCTTACACAAGGGTGAAGAAGGTGAAGAACCTTACTCTGATATGGAATAAAAAGAAACAGAATTCCATTTATAAAGCTGTGTGTATGAATATAGAAAAATTTGAATGCTAATGAAGAGGATTCAAGGCATATGGCAGAAGGATTATAAAGCGGCACAGATCGGCTGTCCGAGGTGGAGCCCATCTTTCCCCTAGAAATCCAATGCGTTTTCTATATTCAATACCAAGAAAGAAAGTAATCCAACTCTTTCTTTTATAAGATAATTATAATAGCTGAGAAAAACTAAGCGTAAGTTTACTAAAACGTCAAGAGATTGAAGGATTCGATCCTATAATATGTTAGATTGAATAAGTTTGATACGGCGAGGTGAAGGCAGCTGGAGGCTATGTTCCCTTGGAAAAGCCAAGAGCTTGTTGACCAAGTTCTATTGGGGCTAAATAACTCTGGGCTTAAGTTACTTTGGGATCAAGTTAGCCCACTTCAATGTCAAAACTTCATGATATCTTGGCTAGACAAATTTGTACAAGGTTTCTACTAAGAGAGAAAAAGAGAAAAGAAAGAATTGAAGGATTGCAAACGCTTTGGAATAGTTAGTTCAGGGTTGAATAAGTTTGACACTGTGCCGAAAGCCAACGATTCATGATCTTAACTAGTTGACTTTATCAGTTATTTTCATTATTGTTCAGCAATTTAAAATTAAGTATGAGAGCAAAGGGATCCATCTTGCTCGATAGATCTCCAAGAAATTGAAGGAATACAAATACCTGACAAAGGCTCATGCTCGCACAAGAAACAGTATTCAACTAGTTAGTTAGTCGGTTATTTTAATAAGAAATAATTAAACACGTTGAAGGCTCGATTGTTTTCGATAGATCTGCGATTATTCGAGCAACCCTCGTAAGACACATCGAGAACAAATTATAAACAAAAGGCCATCTAGTTGAATTAACTATAATGAATATGCACTGACAATCTGTTCCACAACCTTGATCCAACAAATCGACGTTAAACAAGTAAGAGGTTCTAGTCGGGAGCCCCCGACTAGGGGATACCCTGAACCCTCCTCTTCCAACAGGCGATAGGCGATATAAAATGAAAGATACTTCATATATACATATATACTATTCTAGAAGCTACATGTCAAGTTTGGTGACTCTAGCTCATATTATTTGCCGAAATTGCTCAAAAAACAGGATTTCGATATCGATTTTTATCGATTACTTGGAAACGGGGCAAGTTATCGAATATCGGAAACACACTCGATCTGCGCGGGCACTAGGAGAACCTACAGCTAAAATTTCAAGTCTCTAGCTCTTATAGGTTCTGAGATCCTTGCGATCATACATACGGACGGACGGACGGACGGACAGACAGACGGACGGACGGACAGACGGACATGTCTAGATCGACTCGGCTGTTGATGCTGATCAAGAATATATATACTTTATGGGGTCGGAGATGCTTCCTTCTGCCTGTTACATAGATTTGCACAAATACATTATACCCTTTTTTTTGCCCATTTTCAATGGGTTCAGGGTATAAATAGCATCAAGTCCATATTAAAAACTGCAATGTTCCGTAACCGTGACTGGGCTCAAGCTCAATATAAAAGTGTATTCCACTTGGAAAGACAAATGAGAATCGAGCACAATAAATTTGAAATGAGAACATTTCAGCTTGACCTTGACTTCGTAGTCTGAACCGAATGACTGCATTTTTATAGCTTGATTTATGCTTTAATTATATTAAGAGCTATTAATGGTCTAGTTAAGATGGCGCGACTAGGAGTTGCCCTCTAGTCTTTGACCCTGACAATGGGCTATCCGGAAAGATCTACGCTTTATACATATAAACGATAAACTTTGGATAGTTGAAAAGGAAGACTGGGAACTGTACACGGTACATAATGTGCTCTGAATATTGGTTTTAGACGAAAATATTTGGATAATTAATTACTTTGTCTTGCTTGGAGTCTAATGCTTTAAACTGTTGAATGTGTTTTCGACACCCTTTGTAGAACAACCTAATGGGTGAGGTAAGGTGAGGGGATCAATATTTTCATTTGATTCACAATCTCCTCTTTACTTGAAGTCTCTCTCCTCTTTCCAATTATAATATTCCAAATAAATCGCTCAGTTCTTTAGTTATTTTCAAAAAATATTATATAGCTGTTTGAGGAACTATCGCTTAGGAGCTGATAAATGTTTTATTTCTCAAAAAAAAAAAAACTGCCATTCAAACTCGGCCCAAATTCGAGCAAAATCTTTGCTATATGCCTGTAAGGGTATTTAGTTGTCGGCATTCGGCAGATACAAGCCCTTGTTATACCCATCCGAACGCAAGGATCTCAGAACCTATAAGAGTTAGAGATTTGAAATTTTAGCTGTAGGTCCTCCTAGTGCTCGCGCAGATCGAGTGTGTTTCCGATATTCGATAACTTGCCCCGTTTCCAGGTAATCGATAAATAATTGATATCGAAATCCTGATTTTGATGCAATTTCGGCAAATAATATGAGCTAGAGTCACCAAACTTGACATGTAGCTCCTAGAATAGTATATATGTATATATGAAGTATCTTTCATTTTATATCGCCTATCGCCTGTTGGAAGAAGAGGGTTCAGGGTATCCCTTAGTCGGGAGCTCCCGACTAGAACCTCTTACTTTTTGTGTCTGCCTCAGTTATTCGCATGTGAAACACTTTTCGATTCCCGTTAATAATTTTTTTACACTTGGCAGCTGGTGCCGAGCTCAAGGAGGCGCAGACAGAGAAGGAGGAGGAGGTTGACGAAGAGGAGGAGTAGCCGAAGTAGCTGACCAAAAAAAAATGGAATTGTCCACACGCACGAAACATGCTAATCACAAAGTTTTTTATTTGTATATGTATATTTTTTTTTTGAGTGTTTGCCGTTGCGCCCGAAAATCAAACAAAAAAAAGAGAGAGAGAGAGACAATCTACGACACGCCGACTATTTAATGCCCTTCCAGAAATGTGGCTTAGAAGTGTTTTAGGGCAAGAGATTTATTTCCGATCGATTGTTTCGGATGCGTTTTGTCAGGTTAGTCGGAATGAGAGTGAAGCTCTTCAATATATCTGGGGAAATAAAAAAGTTGTCCGAATTTAAAGCTATATCATACAGAAATCTGATGTTAAAACTCGTAAATGACAAGTTAAGTCAAGACATCTGAAGAAACAAATAAGTTTTCCATAGAAAAACTGGACTTTTGACTAATTAGTCCAATGTTAGCTAGATGATACAGAAGTCCGATGTTGATTAGAACTGGCTGGCATGAGATAAGTTAAGATATCGAACTTGATTTTTCAACGATTATTCCTACAGGATGTATTAGTCCGATTCGGCTGATCTCAACATAAATACGAATCTATTAAAAGTCTTTAAGACTGAGTTCTGATTAGAAACGGACGGACAAAGCGATATTGGTTCGGCTTTTAATGCTGATCAAGCATATATATACATATATACATTCGATTTACGAGTTCTTTTCGTATGCGTTGCACAACTCATGAGAGGATTACAATGCCCTCTCCAAGAGTATCAAAAAGGTGATTATTATGCGAGCGAAGAAAAAAACTTTATATATATTTGTATGCATAAATGGCTGCCAAAGTGAAAGTGCTGCCCATTGTTGTGGTTGTTGTCGCTGTTGTTGACTTTTGGGTGATTTTTGCGCGATTTCAATTTAAACTGTGAACCAACATGCAACGGGACGGCGCTAAAATCCGGCGATGACAAATCTTCATCTGGCAGTTGGCAATGGAAACTTGTTTCACGCATCAGCCCCCCCCCTCCCCCCTCCCCTCTCTCCCACACACACACGCAGGCACGCACGCACGCAAATTGGTGCCACTTAAAGTGTTGGTCAAGCCCAGTTATCCAACACTTGACACCTAACACCTAAAACACTGGCTAATTGAATGAGTGGCAAAAGAAAATATGGTCAAAAGAGTTTTAAACGCAATGCGCAGGTCGAGGTTGAAGCTAAAAGGGCTTAGAAAAAACACTACACACCAATTTGAATTATTGAGAATCGAGGAGAGGGGCACTTGGCAGAAATTCATTTTATTCAAATTTGCAGCACAGCGACAAATAAGCTTCGCCTGCGTTTGCTATTAGAAAACAAACATGCATGCACACACACACACACACACGCCACACACACACACACACACACACACAGAAACAGATACACACACATATGTAATAGTTATGTGCGTTCATAGAAAATACCTGTAGTATTGTTATTAACTTTGTTTCAGCTCAAGCTTAATGTGAATTTTCCACGTCTGAGAATGGGAACAATTCCACCCGCCCAATCGTAATCGGAAATAAAAGTAAGGTTAGGTTTTTGTCTAATTTGAACCCCAGCCCTAATTCTTAGTTCTAATTCCCACAAAAAGCGGCGGGTATTGATGGAGGATCGCCGAACCGATAAAGAGTTCGATTTGTTTGATTCCTCACAGAAGCCTTAGCTGCATGATCTTGCGACCCTTGAGATCTGGGATCCGAATTGTGAACATTATTGACAGCTGAGAATATATAGAAAGCAAAAGTTTTCCCCGAGCTAAGATCGCGTTCCCTTTCTACAGATTGAAGCAGAACCCAAACAAGCTTTATTACTCAGGCCAATCGAATCTAATTAAATGCTAACTAAGTTTTCTGATCTCATTCGTTAACCGGATGCACTTTCCAACTGATGCGATCAAACTGACCGAATTTAAGATCAGCTAGTCATGATCTCGACACCATAATTAAAAAAAAAAAACTCGTTTTGACCCGGGCGCAAAAACCGCAGCAAATAAATATAAAAAACAATAACAGTTCATAGTTGAGCGCTTTTTGTTGTGTTTCCTGCTCAGAACTAAACGATCTATGTGAGTCTCGTTTCCGTCTATTCGGAACAACAGCAACAACAACAACAACATCATCAGGAAATGGCTGAGACACAATGGAACCAAGCCCAAAAGCCAAAATCAAAAAAAAACCGAAATCCATTTTAAAGTCGTTGCCAAAATCGCATGCAAATCGCGAAATTCAGTGCAATATCGTTTTTTTTTTTTTTGGAAATGTGAACTGAAAACGAAATGGAATAAGAGTGAGAAAATCAAATCAAAGTGATGGACTGCCAGATACCCTAGCTTACGGAATAACAAATTGGTTTAGTATGCAATTTATGTGAAAAGTCTTGGCAGGTGTGCAGCAGGTGTAAGAGTATCAAAATGTATCCAAAACTTAATACTCGAAAATTGCATTCAATATTAGTTTTTTGAAAACCTGTACATATTATTCAGATAATATAAATATGCTCTAGTTAATGCTAGCTTTAAATGCGTATCTCCTACAGTCTCTGAGTACACATAGATCAGCAGATGCTTGACCTCAGAGAACTCAGAACTTACGACAGCCAGAAAGCTCAAATTTGTTGTAGATCAATGTTATACGATGACTTGATTGTAAATATATATGTTATATGAAAAATATTATAGTTATATGTATATGGAGACCCCTCTATAAATATACCAAAAAATATTTCATTTATATTTACGTATTTTTATTTAAATAGGCCAAAAACTGGACTTTGTGATTCAAGAAATCGGAAGCAGCTGGGTTAACTACGCGTTCTAATTAGCGAGCGAAGACTGTACATGGTCAGTCCACAATTTACAGGGTATAGAAGCAAAAGAAATAACTAAATGAGAGAAGAAAAAAAAACGGAACTTGGCCAACTTGAACTTGGTTAAGTTTATTTCTCTTTCTTTTGGGGGCCTTATGTCTCGCATGTTGGGTTCAAAAGTGCAAAGCTTTGCATAAGCCGCAAGCCATCAATAAAAAACAACAGCAACAGCAGCAACATTGAATGCAAACACGTTATCTTGGCATAGGTCAGTGAAGCATGAGCTAAACAAAAGCCAAGTAAAACTCGGCCGTGGGCGAAATTCGTTGACGTTTCGCTGTTGACCCGCTAAAGTTGTTGCCTGTCTTTCAAGTTGTTGTCGTCGTCGTTGTCGTTGTTGTTGTTGCTGCAGTAAAAGTGGCAGCTGCAGATGCGCCAACAGCCAACAACCAACAGCAACAGCAACAACTACAACAATTCGCAACTCGCTCTCAACTGGTTTGCAAGTTCGCGGTTTTGACTTTCACATTGGGCGCACACTTAATTGTGGGCTTTAATCTCGGTTAATTTGCTCCAGTTTTGATTTTCATTTAGTGGAAGGAAAAAAAAGAGACATGAAAATAAAACTAAAACTAAAACTAAAACACACATCGGCACACAGTCGGCACGAACCGGCGATTAAAGCGATGCTCGATCGAGCCGCCGTTCATGATGATGTTCGTGCTGTGCGGCGTGTTCATATTTCCAGAAGTTACCAATGCGCATTGGCTATAAAATTCGCTCCACTCGTTCAAATTGACTCGGTGTTGTTATTGTTATTGTTGTTGTTGTTGTTGTTGCTGTCGCTGCGTGTGAAAATGTTTAGCAAGAGCGCGTTTAAAGCATTTGGTGTCATCGAAATCGAAACTTGAACACGCTGCTATCTCTGGTTAGTCTCTGTATGAGCGTCTCTGGCTAACGAGTGAGAGTCTACTCGTTAGACTTGACACTCGTTACTCGTTACATATTGGTGGACTAATTAACGGGTCTTTACGCAAATATATTGCCGTTACTCTTCCAACCATTCCAAGTAACGAGTGCCTACTCGTTAAGCTTGGTACTCGTTGTTAGCACTCGTCATTGAATTGCTTCATTTTCCAGTTTTACAGTTATACTTCAGTCAGTACACGAATATAACTACAAAATTATATGATTTATGCGGCAATTCTTTTGAACCCATACAAATAACGAGTGCCTAATCGCTAAGCTTAGCCAATCGTTAGATTTTGTAGTTTTCTAATTATATCTTGTAGTTAATAGACAAACATAGCTTGAACACTGTAATCCTCTTACTTCAAATATATAACAAACTCGTTAAGCTTGTTACTCGTTGTTGGCACTCGTCAATCAATTGTAATTGTCAATCAATTTGTAAATTTCTAGTTCTATTTGTCTATTAACTGTGATCATGAATACTATGATTGCAGTTCAGCGGACGAAAAAATGTGCATACTCGTTCAACCTAGTACTCGTTGTGGGCACTCGTTATTTAATTGTCAAACTCTTCAGCTTTCCCTAATTTTTTTCTGGCAGTTGTCTTTAAAGAAACGTAAGCTAAAGTTCTTTTGCGAAAAGACTAATTACACGTTAGTTTTTTCACTCGTTGCTTTCACTCGTCGAGCTTTATGTGCTTTGTAGCTCGGAATTTAGTAGGTCAATTAATAAAAATAAACATTAAAACTCATAAAACACAAGGGGCCAAGCGTTAATTGAAGAACTCATTGTTACCACTCGTAACTTTTGGCTAGAACCTGTGGCTCGCTTCTTCTCACTTCCCTATTCTTGATCAGTAGCAGCCGCATCTATATATGTCCTTGGTACCATGGGAAATCGTATAATTGCTTTATGTGTGAAAAGGGTATTTAATTTTCCACAGCCGGACAATAACTCTCATTTCTTGTTCGGCCTTCAAATATGTTAGTTTATTCGAGCCAACTGCTAGCTAAAATAAAAACGAGTGTCATTAATTTAAAGCTCGCTACTCACGCAGACTTTTAACCTTTACACTAAACTTTTCAATTAGGCTACACGTTCGAGTAAGTCGCATAAAACTTAAGCGGAGTTCGAGTTAAATGAGTGGGGTTAAGATTCAACAAGTTTATAGTTTTACTCTGTTCGCAGTGTCGATAAAGGTATATTGGCTCGGATGAAAGGTTCGCATACAACTTTAGGTGCATATAGTCCTGCAAAATTAGTCAAGGTGTTGAAGTCTTTTCAGGCATTAGGAGAAAACAAATCGTCTGCTAATCGATTTAATTCACATCGGCTACAGTTTTGAAATCACAGTTGGAAATGGGCTGCCTTGGGATGACAGTTTTAAAGCTACTGGCTCCAATTTTAAATGCTCTCAGATGCTTTTTACTAAAGACATCGTCGATTGCATCAATATTACGATTCCGAGAACTAATTCAGTTGGAGAGTTACAGTTTCAGATGCGCTGCTTTGGGTTAACAGTTTGAGAGACACTAGCCCGAATTTAAGATGCGTTCAGATGCTTTTTACACTATAGTCTTTGTTGATTGCATCAATATTGCGTTTCGCAGAACTTAAACAGTTGAAGAGACACAGTTTGAAATGCGCTGCTTCGGGATAACAGTTTGAGAGTTAATAGCCCAAACTTTTAGATGCCTTCAGAAGCTTTTTTCACTAAAGACATCGACGATTGCATCAATATTGCGATTCCAAGAACTCATACAGTTGGAGAGTCACAGTTTGCAATGCGCTGCTTTGGAAAAAAAAAGAGTTTGAGAGCCACTAGCCTCAATTATAACTGTTTTTAGCTACCTTTTTTACACAAAACACAAAAACTGCTACAGTTTGAAGTTCACCTGGGAAAACAGCTTGAAAGTCACTAGCCTAAATATTAACTGCGTTAAATTGCTTTTTGTACTGCAAACATAGTCGATAGCATCAAACTTCTGATTCCCAGAACTGCTGCAGTTTGAAATTAACGGTTTGAAGTTCATTGGCTTCTGTTAAAGAGTTTTTGGCCTTACTCAGTTGCCTTTTTCCCTATAAACAGGGTATTGCGTAGTCGGTTGCAACCCTTTTGAGATTTTAATAACTTATTTATTGCACTATTTGGCTCGATTTATGCAGCTACTCGATTCATATGCACAGATCTTAAACAATAGCCGTACTGCTGTTGAGGTAGGGTACTTAATGGGCCTGCCTGGCTGCACTTCGCACAGAGTCGCTAATCATGTGCATGGGAATTGGGGAATTGGGAAATTGGGAAACTGAGAATGATGTTGATGCTGATGATAACTGGTTGTGCACAGTTCGTGATAAACAATAAACAATGATGAAACATAATGATGGGGTTGCTGCTGCAGCGGCTGCCACATGCGATGCAGTTGACAAATGCAGCTTGTGGCATTCCCATAACCATTCCCAGACGATTGTCTCTCCTTTTTTTGTTCGCTGTTGACATGTCTGTCCGTGTGTGTTGGTGTGTGTGTGTGTGTGTTGGTTTGTGCCAGTTTCACAAGCGTTTTGGGTGAAACTTGGCCAGTGCAGGCCGTGTGGGCCCATAAGAGCTGCAGCACTTTGGCCATAATCAATGTACATATCTGCATCTGTATCTCAGCCTTAGACCTGGCCAAGCGCTTTTTGGACCTGTGCTGGCCGCCACTTTGCCACAGTAAGAAGAACAACAACACTCGCTTCAAGAACCAGTCGCAATTATAAATAATTATTTGCCATTACGTTTGCCAAGCGGCAGCTTTTAGTTGGTCAGTTTCACTTTTAAAAAATGCCGAAAAAAAAAACACAACAACTATCAAGACCGAAAATCACGTTAACGTCAATACGCATGCGCGCTCTGTGCTTAAGCTCAACGAAATGCGCGAACCGTACGCAGCCGCCCAAAGACAGCAACTGATCGATGTAGCTTCAAGCGGCGACAGCCGAAGTTGTTGAGCCGTCGCCGAAGCCGAAGTTTGAGCGGCAGCCGACGAGCAACGATCGACGAACGACGACGACGAAGACGAAAATGTGTCAAAAGCAAAAGCTGCGCTTCAATGGCAGCGAACGCCGCTGCGCAGCCTGCCAACAACAAGTGCTGCATGTTTTTGGCAGCCTTGCATTTGTGTGCGTGCGTCAGTGTGTGCGTGTGCGTATGCGTGTGGGTGGCTTGCAGTGCAATTGAAAAGCTACCGAATGGCCGGCTGCGACGTCGGCGTCAACGTCAACGTCAACCTTTATGCTGCTTTATCGCCCAAGTGAAAACACTTAAAAACAACTTTTACAATGTCGCCGCCGCTGTCGCTGCCGACGCCGACGCCAAAGAAAAGTGACAGTGGGCCAAATGAATAACAATTAAAAATGGGCTTTAACTACTTGGCCGACACAGACAAAAGACAACAACGCTCTGATCGTATAGAAGAGGTGCAGTCCAGATATTGTAATCCTCACTAAAGGGCCAAAAAAAAAAAAAACAGATAAATAACATTTACGAGTGCTTTGTTTAGATCTACACTTTTCATTCAAGCTGGAATTTCAAGAAGCGGCTTTTTTTATACTCTTTCGCATAGACAAGGCGAGTGTATTGGTTATATATTTATTTATCAAAAAAAATTTAGAATTAAAATTTTTAAAGCCAATCGATAGTACTGATCCTTACGAGTCCAAAATGGTATAAAATTCCAAAACCAGACCGAGATATTCTAAAAAAATCATCAAAAAAGGTTGACTTTACAAACGAATCGTTTTTGGTCAACAACGTTTTTTAACCCATCGATTTTTAATTTGTTTGAATGCCAAGTGATAGTAGGGATCCGAACGAATTCAAAAAAGATTAACATGTTAAAATCAGACAATATTTATCCGAGATATTAAAAAAAATGTGGATGGAAGATACTTGATTTATAAATTTATGGTATACTATTCTAGAAGCTACAACTTACGAGATTTGCTCAAAAAACAGGATTTCGATATCGATTTATTATCGATTACTTCGAAACGAAGCAACTTATCGATTATCGGAAACAAACCTACGTTCCGAATTTTTAGCTCTTATAGGTTCTGAGATCCTTGCGTTCATACATACTAGATCGACTCGGCAATTGATGCTGATCAAGAATATATATATACATACTATATATATATATACTTTATGGGGTCGGAGATTCTTCCTTCTGTCTGTTACATAGATTTGCGCAGATACATTATACCCCTTTTACCCATTTTTAATGGATTCAGGGTATATAAATACTTATAATATTGAAAAATATAAATATATTATCAATTAAATTTGGAGTGTTGAAATTTTGGAAATTTTTGAAAATAATATCTTCCAAGCTACAAATTATGATGCCACAAACAATGAGCTGGGTTTTGAAATGTTGAAAATTTCTTTTTAATGTGAGGAATATATTGTAAATAATTTTCGAAAATAGTTTTTTCCTTCTTCAATACAAATATATACGAGTATTAGTAAAAAGGGTAGCAATAAAAGAGGTAAACATTAAATCACCACCTTCATTGGATGGCATTTTATTTTCGAATCTACTATTTTCCGGAATCCAGATCGGTTTGGGAATAGAGTTTGTACGAGGACTAGAAAAGCATCAGGCCCTGGAACTTTATGGAACGAAGGCGTTTTCAGATTGTTTTGAATTTACGGCTAACGACAATGATGATGGTAATCAGAGATTAAAAGCAATTAGTTTTCTGATGCGAGCTGGAAGTGACCGCCACTTGTGGACAAGGATTGGCGAAGGACATAGGAAATGCCGCGTCTGCCTGCCGGTCCTGGAAGCCCGCCTGGAAGTCCTGCATGTAGATGACCTTGCCAAGGTCATCGGCTTCGTTCTCACCCTCCTCCTCGGGTATGGTTGGCAACGTCTTTGGCTTTTGCAATCGATTCCTGGTTAACAAACACGTACAAATAAAACTGCGCTGCTTTACCATCTGCTGGAAGTTCTGCATTTTGCTTGACGGAAATTTATGTTACCTTCAATTAGAATTTATGAATAAAATCTATACAGAAAAATCAAACTAACTTAGTGAATTGTTTTCAACCAAAAACAATGCATACCTGATAATAAAAAAACTATTTACGAATCTCAAAAAAAAAACGGAGTTTTATCCGCTTGTGAGAGCATGGGAGCATATGCAGCCCGTAAAACGTTTAAGAATGACGCACAAAGAGGAAGTGGAAAAAAACACGAGCTGCAGGAGCGTGACAGCTGACAAGGAATTGAAGAAACAAGTAGGAGTGAATAAATGTGACAGACTAGGTTATACCCTGTACTCAGCATCGCAATCACCTATAGTTGCTGAAATTCCAATAAAAACAAATACGTGTAACGACTATGCTTCTTCTTTTATTCGATACCGATTCTTAAGTAGGCATAATTCAAAGATGAACTTAACATGTGTGCATATCCAAAGAGAAAGGTTCTTCTACTTTCGTGTCTCTAGCTCTGATGATCGCAGAGGAATGCACAACGAAAAATCGTTATTTTTTGCTTTTAAGTCGAAATTAAGTTTTGTTCTTCAAGATCAACGCGATTATATGGATGGGTAAAGCTAGGGTAAGACGTAGCTTGTCATTCCGATCAAAAAGTTATATAATTTATGAAATTGGAATGAAATCTTAACCACCTTTTTTTGCCCAGTGATTTATAGATTTACTTGATGCGAAGCAAAACGTTAACGAATGGCATACAAAGCAGAATTCGAAAGAGATCAAACGCGAATGATAAAAGATTTAGATTACAATAAATTCGAAATGTATTTAATGCGCCAAAGCTAAAGCTTTTGTATAATACATCATTATTGATATAGTTTTTATTGCTTTACATTTTATTATTAAGATTTTGAGATTGGGCATTCGAGTTGATGCCAATGCCAAATTGTTGTAGGCTACAATAATGTTTAGGCATATAAGTCGTTAATTATACATATATATTATATATTATATATATAGTACTAGGCATAGGTATCGTTAGTTGTATAAAGTGTACTTATTTATGTAATTTTCACTTCACGAGTCACACAGTTAAGTGGAAAGCTAACTGCTCCTAACGGACACTAAAGATTAGGTTTAAGAACTGGAATTCAAGAGAACGAAATTCCTTGGCGCTAGCTTAAAACGCATACCGCGGTCGATTGTGCGGTGTGTGTCTAGAGAGGAAGAGGAGGGAATTTAAAGTATGATTGATTGATGATACAAATACTTTGTACGTATTTAACATTATGTATCATTATTCATATACAACGCTACATATAGTTCTATATATAATATATATATATATATATATATCGAAAGATCCGATGCACTCATGTGTTCGTGTGTGTGTATGGATCGTCGCATCTAAACTATATATTGTATTATTAAACTATCAAACGTCTAATTTGTTTATACATCATTATATTTAAATGTTTGCGTAGCATTAAATTTTTAATTTTTATTTAAATTGTGCTACAGCTTTTGCATTTGCAGTTCCTTTAACAAACGATTGGTCTAAAAAAATTATTGAACAACATATTCATTGATTATCAGTAATCAATATATACATACTGTATATATACATATATATATATATATCAATATATGTTAAGCAATCACATCATATATTCGTATTTTAGAATTAAAATATGAACGATTATTGGATGTACAAGATTTTCTTTTTGTTTTGTATCCAATTACGAGGTGTGTGTATCTTGTGTGTGTACGTGTGTATGTTTGTTTGATTGAGTGTATCAAAATTAGAGGATATCTCATTTCAAGGCCATTTCGTTGCCTGAGTTGGTTTTGGAATACAAAACGTAACAAAATTAAATTTAGAATATTTCGTCCGTTCTTCTACTTCTGCACTTTGTTGTTGTTAACATTTCATTGTTTAAATCAAAATTTAAATTTGCGTGTGTGTATGCTTCGTGTATATAGAACACCTAACCAAGACCCAATCGCAGATGCACTTTGATCCATTTGGTTGCACTCAATTCTTGCTGGGCTCCGGCGGAGTAGGCACGCGTTTAACGTTCATGCTGAAGAACTTAGTCTTGACTTGATCAATGGTGTAATCCAGCTCGATGGCAGGATAGCTGGACTTCTGCCGAAGGAACGGGAAATGAAATTAATTAGCAACAATATAAACAAAAAAAAAAAAAAAACAAGTGGTTCTAGTCGGAAGCTCCCGACTAGGGGATACCCTGAACCCTATTCTTCCAACAGGCGATAGGCGATATAAAATGAAAGATACTTGATATACATATACTATTCTAGAAGCTCTTGTTATTTACCAAAATTGCTCAAAAAACAGGATTTCGATATCGATTTTTAACAATTACTTAAAAACGGGGCAAGTTATCGAATATCGGTAGCAAACTCGATCTGCGCGGGCACTAGGAGGACCTACAGCTTAAATTTCAAGTCTCTAGCTCTTATAAGTTCTGCGTTCATACATACGGACATACGGACGGACAGACGGACATGGCTAGATCGACTCGGCTGTTCATGCTGATCAAGAATATATATACTTTATGGGGTCGGAGATGTTTCCTTCTGCCAGTTACAATGGGTTCAGGGTATAAAAAGTGGATAAACTGCATTTACGTTTTGCGTTATATTCTGGCCGCGCAGCAGCTGCCAGTTCTCTAGAATGTGAGCGTAGCGCAAATACTTCTCGAATTCATGCAATGTCTCATAGACATGGCACAGTCCCAAATAATCATATTCCAGACCGGAGTAGCTGCGTCCAAACAAACGCAAGCCTGTTAAAAGAGAATGCAGCCAATTAGTAATAGAAACGAGACGGCAAAGAAAACAACTTTTTGCTCACTTATATCGATGCTGCGCAGATAAAGATCCTCAGCCTGACGGAATTTCTTCATTTGATAGTTGTAGAGCGAGGCGAGATGGCCAATGGACAGGCCCACCTCATAGTCGTAGGGGCCGAGCAGGTCAGTTTTGATCTTGATCGCCTTCTGATGCATACGTTCGGCCTCCTCGAATCGATTCATGGTCTGATATAGCCGCCCCAGATTGCCATAGTGCTTGGCCGTCTGCACGTTCACCTCGCCGAACACCTCCAGCGAGAGTTGGAGTGCAAAATTGTGCAGCTCCTCGGACTGATCCAGCAGATCGTCGTCACCCATGCCATCGGCGATTTTGTCCAATGCAATCTCCTCCAGCAGCAGGGCCTTAACACGCTTGGCCGATGCCAACATCAGATGATTGCTGGGCACCAGATTCTTCATGATATGCACAGCCTCGTCGACATGCTCCTGCGCGAAGCTGAAGTCGCCAGTGCTATATTCATGGACATAGTAGGCATACGATAGATCCTCATGGGCAATTGCCACATGAAAGTTCATGTTGCCAAAGATGCCGCGACGCACGGCCAGCGCCTCCTTGTAGACCTTCACCGATTGAAAAACGGAGTCGACGTTCAGCAAAAAGAAACCATAATCCAGCAGAGCATCGCCGTATTTCTGATGATTGGGCCCAAATTGTTCGCTGTGCGCGAGACCGACAGAGAGAGAGAGAGAGGGAGAGAGAGAAAACGTGTGAATAAGAGCAAGAAAGAGTGAGTGTATATTAGGAGTTGATTGTTTCATTTACCGGGCTCGGCGCACCGCCTGGCAGATGAGCAAATTGGCGCGTGCAAAGTCACGCTTCACCACGCACGCCTTGGCCGCCTGTCGCAGCACATCGATCGCAACGCTGGGAGAGATTGATTAAAGAAATCAGCACATAGTCTAGATATGTCTGTGTATGTCTGTGTATGTATGTGTGTGTGTGTGTGTGTGTGTGTATATGTTTGTGTGCTTGCTTGTGTTGCAGCGTACCGTGTGGGCGCGGACATTTCCAAGTGGCGCATGGCCTGCACGCTCCACATGTGACTATTATTGTACTCGTTGCGGGCAAAGTACATGGACGAGATTTGCGTGTAGGCCATGGCAATGAGGGCCGCCGGCACCGCATCCGTCAGCATGCCATTGAGCTCCATCAGTTCGCCAAAGGTCTTCTGGGCCATCTTAAAGTTGCAATGCGACGACTCTGCGTAGAGCAGGCTGCAAGGGGGTATGCCAAAAGATGATTATGAAATTGTGTTCACAAAGGAGAGATCATTTTGTTACCGTTGCAGGCAATCGAGACGCAAGACCAGCTCATCTTTGAAGGGCTGCATACGTTTCAGTCTTTCGTTGAGGCAGGACAACACTGAAATGCTCTCCTGCATCCAGCCGGCCACGGACAGAAAGCTGCCCAGACGCAGACCCAAATCGATGGCCATGATATCCTCATCGGGCAGCGCTTCCATTGGCACTGATTCGGCGGCCGTCTGTGCGCCGGCAGCTTCAGCTGCAACTCCATCTCCAGCCCCATCGCCATCTCCTGCTGCAGCTGCAGCTGCT
This sequence comes from Drosophila montana, assembly GCF_035044405.1. Taxonomy (NCBI): domain Eukaryota; kingdom Metazoa; phylum Arthropoda; class Insecta; order Diptera; family Drosophilidae; genus Drosophila; species Drosophila montana. The sequence continues at coordinate 382,089 of NW_026998301.1, forward strand.
GCTTGTTTGTCGTTGAGCGTCATGTGGCTCAGGCAGCTGGCGGCAATGTCAATAATTTGCGTTTTATCATAATCAATTTGCGGCAGTGAGGCGGCGGCGGCGGCGGCGGCCTCTCCAGCTCCAGCGCCAGCTCCAGCTCCGGCTTCAGCTGCAGTTCCCAATGCCCCCGCCTTATCGCCATCGGCCTGTTCATTGTACTGTGCCTCTATCTGGGACAGAGCATAGCGGCCCAAATAGGCTTCGCTGAGGCGATGCGGCAGAGTCTTGTTGCTGGCCATCAATGCGGCCACAATGCGCAGCAGCTTGCCCCGCGCCGATGTGTAGCGTACGAGTGGACGGAATACATCCAGATTGGACAGCTCCTCCAAGAGTGTGTCCTTCAGATCTTCGCGCTGTGACATCTACAAACGGAATGCGATCAGAAAAAACAGAGAATTTGAAAATGATAATAGATCGATTAATGTTGTAGATGGTAAGAGCTTTGAGCTTTAAGGCAGCTTTATTCCATGTACGCTCACTTAAGGCTCAAAGCTCTTTGTATTTGAATTATAATGAGCTTTTAATGCTGTACATAAATAACATTACTTAAATGACAAATGTCAACAATATTTTGCATTTCAGCTTTAAGTCAACTTGAGGTTAATCAATATTGTGGATGGTAAGAGCTTTGAGCTTTAAGGCAGCTTTATTGCATGTACGCTCCCTTAAGGCTCAAAGCTCTTTGACCAAAGCTTTGTCCGATCGGATTTGAACCTTCTTTACATGAGATTTTAGATACTTCAACCACAATCGCATAATATATTGTGGACATTTTTTTGTTCCTTTTTATCGCTTGCTGTGAAAATATTTGCACTGTTACACAACACCGTCTTTGATTGCAACAAAAATTTAGCTATTGTCATGACTACGCAAGATTGAGCCGAGAACGAAGCAAATTAGTGTGGGAAAGCGCAAAGTGACTGCTGTGCAAGAGATGCTGTTAAATCAGGGAGAGGTGTGCTATTACACAACACTGAATTTGAGTGCTGCGTCATGCTTATGTCATGACTGTGCATTATTTTCAAACGAGATCAGCAAGAAAAAAGAAAAACAAACAATTATTAGGTGACAAATAGTGTGGGAAAGGAATGCTGGGCGATTGCCAGATCTTTGCTCTGCTGCACAACACTGGCACTTTAAGCTTATTTCATGCATTGTAAACAAATGAGAACGAGGCTATATATTGCAGTGATACTCAACACTACATTTTGAGTAAGAGGTCATGATGATACATTTTGGTAAGAGAATGAGTACGAAGCAAACAGGCGACAGTGGCTAAAAACAACTATTTGAGGGAAAATGAAGAGAGAAATGCGAGACTTTTACTGTCAAGTATTTAAAATCGAGCCAAACTTATCTCGTGAAAGGCCGTTAATAAGACCCGTACACCAAGCCAAGAGGGAAAGCAAACAGTGCTCAAAAGTATGAGTGTGGGTGCTGTTAAAATTGTAAGGCTATCTCTTGCACAACACTAGCTGAAAATGTCGTGGCAACGAGACATAGGACTTATCATAAGGGTTATTTATATCAGTCGAGAGCTAAAGGAGTCAGTGTTGAAAAAGAGATGCTTAAGCTGTCAGATTTTGGTAAAGATAGCTATTATACACCACTGAGTTTGAAAGCCTCATCACAGTAGGATTATGTTGCATAGCTTAAGGATCTAGTGTTTTATAAGCCAATTAATGTCAGTCGAGAGGAAAAGCAGCCAGTGTTGACAAAATTGAATGACCGTGGAGTAAGTACTACTGTTCAATCTAAGCCAAGCTCGCTGCTGTACAACACTGGTCTAAGCTGTCTAAGCTTTATGATCAGCCAAGACAAAAAGAAGCTAGAATTGAAGAATAAAAAGTATTGTGCAATTGTTGCACAACACTGGCTTTGAAAGCGGATCTCGGCGTGCCTTATAACAGTCATGGACGGCCATTTTGTAGAACTGATAACAAGCCGAGTTGAATGGCTGCGCCCTAGAAGGATGCCCGTCAAACGAGCGCACCGACAGAGCGAATGCGCTATTTTTAGCCGGCGACAAGCAGCATCATCAGCTGCTGCGGCCGGCCACATTGTGGTTGCTGCTGCTTATAATTAATATTGTAATTGCAGAGCTATTATGACAGGCAATTTGTGTGCGTGTGCGTGTGTGAGTATTGAGGCATGCGAGCAATGCCGAAGCGTACATGCCCTTACGCAGCGAATGTTGTTTAAATTAAGATAGAGTGTATAAACAACAGTTTATTAAAGATATCATATCGCACAGCTATGTCAATGATATCTAATGCCATGTGGTTTCAGACATAATTTACATACATACATACAAGCACACACACACACGCACACACATACACAGTTGCGCTCGTGCCAGCTGTGCGCGTTTACCAGAAGCTTCTACGCGTAAACATAAACAGTGGAAAGCTTTTCGCTTGGCACGAGCTTTTTGGTTTCTTTGTAGCTCAAACAAATAAAATTTCCCTAACTGTATATCAAAACAAAACACCAAAAATTGTTGTCCTGCTGCGCGAACCAGAGAAATAAGAGAAACGGCAAGAAAGTGCCGTAACAGCGCAGCGATAAGCAGCACGCACAGAGACACACAGACGCACATATACACACACACACACGCACACATGCTTGCGGGTGCATGTGTCGCAGCTGATTTTGTTATTCATTTTTTTTGCAGCCTCTTTCTGCGTGTGTTTTCACTTTGTTTTCTTTTGAGAGGAAACAGAGGAGCAAAACTTACCAGCTCGTAGACATCGATCAGCAGATTGCGCGGCAGCTCCGGCAGCTTGCTAATGCGCTCCAGTGTCGGCACTTTGCAGTCCAGGCCGTTGACAACGGCCATCAATGACAGATCGTACAGTGGCTCGGGGCTGTTGTTGTTGTTGTGCCCGGAGGCCGATGACATCAAAGCCAATAGCTGCTGTTGTGCAGCCATTTTGCTGGTTGTCTTTATTGTTGTTGTTTTTTTTTTTGTTTTGTATATTTTTTTTTATGTTTTTCTGTTTCTGTTGTTTATTGTTTATGTAGCTCACTTAGTTTCTTTGGGCTTTAATTGCTAAACAAAAGCAGCTTTAGCATATAAAAAAAAAAAAAAAGAACCTGTCGCGCACGGGGGGAACAAGTTGTAGATCTCTGTGTCGTATGCGCGCAAAAATCACAAAACAGGGGAAAAAATAGTTAAAAGAACGAAAATATGTTAATTTTACAAATTAGGCATTGCCACAAGTGCCCGTCGAAAGCTAAATTATAACTGTCAATAAGTTGCAGTGACGCACGCACGCACGCACTGTGGCTGGCAACAGTAACAGAGCGACAACAACACCAAAGCAGTAGCACCAGCAGCAGCAGCAGCAGCAGCAGCAGATGACACTTGCGCTAACTTCACTTTCTTTTGAGACGTTCTTCGTTTTTCCTTTCTTTTTTTGTTGTTGCTGCTGCTGCCCAGTGCTTGGCACCTGCGGTCAATTTCACTGCTGCTGCCAGAGACAAGTTGCTCTTTGTTACAAACACACAAACACACGCAAATAACACAGAGACACACACACACATACACCAATCACACGATACGCACAGCAGGTCCAAAAAACTTGCTGAATTTGATTTGTTTTCTTGTTTTTAATTTTTTGAGCACTTACACAATATTGAATGCATTTAATTGTTGTTACATGTACTAAATTGCACGTCAAACTGCCCGCCTACTGCACTTCTTGCACCGTTGCAAGTATTGCAATTGATGTTCTTTTTTTTATGTTTCGATTTTATGCCAAAAAAATTTTTATTATTTGACTTGGGGATGATAGCAGCAACAACAATAGCAGCAGGAATCGCCAGCTTACCAATCTGGCAATTTATCGATATTTTCTGTCACCTAACAGTGCGCTGTCACATAACAACAGGCCAATTTGTGTGCGTTAACAGAGAACAGAACAGTTGTGCGTTAACAGAGCGCATTTGTGCGTTAACGGCCTTCTAACTGTCGAGTTTGAAATTTCCGTCAAATTTTTGGTAAATACTTAATTTTAAAAGCCAATACGCGATAGATTTTAGTTATTTATTGAATCAGTGGCTGCTACATACATAACGCTGGTGTGTGCCTGTCACTCTGATCGATATGTTGGGCAGTGCAATTTTGCATGGTTTTCAACCGAATGCCGTTATGCTAGTCTTTGTTTTATTGATCAACTTCACAATTTTGATTTTGTTACTAAATATTTGTTTATACTGAAAGAAAGAAAAAAAGAATGAATAATACGGCCTACTCGTATAGCTAGGCGGCAATCAACCTATTTTGATTAATTTATCTAAAGATAAAGCTGCCAGCTTGATTTACTTTTTGTCTGTTATTTTTTTCTCTTCTCTCTTCTTCTTCTTCTTTTTTTTTTAAATATAATTTTTTGTACCCTAAAACAGGTCAAAGGAATCGTCTTCAACCTCCACTAGCCCAAAATCGTTGGTGCTGCCGAACATCCACCAATGCCGCAGTATATTGCGTATGAGCAAGAAGCGGGTCGTCACAAATTCAAAGAAATGAAAGAATAGGGCACTGGACGTGAGCAGTGCACAGGAAGCGACAAATACCTCCTGTACCGTTAGCTGCTCCGTGCTGCCCTGATTTAGATTATCCATGCAATGCAGGACCTGTACACAAGTAAAGAAGCGCAGATAAGCATCGATCGCTCCAATTAGAATTTGTCGCCACAGTCGATGCCACTTGGTGCAACCGCTCACCTGCTGCAGAATGACATGGGCGAGCGGCATTAGCGAGGCACTGAACAGCACATGCTTCACGATCATGCCGCAGCAGCGGCCGCAGCAGAAGGCGCGCACCATTTGCTTAACGCTCGCCCGATCCGCGGTTATGTTGAACGGGGCATTGCAGATCTCGCAGCGATTGTCCCGTCTATGCATTATCCAACGCTTCAGGCACTTCAGATGTATATAGCCCTGCATAGATGGGATTACAATATGCCGCACACTCTCTCTCTCTCTCTCTCTCTCTCTCTCTCTCTCCCTCTCTCTCTCTGTCTGTCTGTCTGGTGAACTTACCACGCTGCCCTTGCACTTGCAGGGACAGTTGATGATCTCCATGTCGCTGCGATTCCAGCGACAAATGCGGCACGAATTGCCAAATTCATTGGCCGAGTGGACGCTCTCCTGCGATGCCTGACCCGGCCCGGATGTTGGCAATACGAGTCCCAGCTGTGTGGCACCAACACAACCGCCGCCGCCGCCGCCGCCGCCGCCGGCGCCGCTGCTGCCGCCGGTGCCGCCGGTGCTGCCGCCGGTGCTGCCCCCAGCTATGCCACACGTGCCGCCCGCCTCGCTTGGATTCTGCATCTGGACGTGGGGCGTTGCCAATGTCTGGGGCGTGACAGCGCCAGCCACAACGCTGTTGAGCAGCCGCAAGGCGGTCGCCTCCGATAGCTGCTGCTGCTGTTGTTGCGGTTGCGGTTGCGGTTGCGTCTGTTGCGGTTGCGTCTGTTGCTGCTGCGACTGTTGCTGCTGATGCGGATGCTGCTCCTGCTGCTGTGCCATCTCTGCTTCAATGCGCAACAGACCGCTTTCTGCAGTAATCCAGGCTGGGGATGTGGGGAATTGCGCTTGGTGTGGTGGGTTGGTGGTTATGTAAAGACTTTGTGTGCGCGTAACGAACTAAATTTTGATGTACGAATTTCACACGTAATTTTGTTTGGACATTTTACACAAAACTTAACGTTAGACTTTCACAGCATGGCTGAGATTAGTTTCGGTTATGTTTCACACCTCTACATCTGACAGCTGCCCTTATGCCAACTATACATCAATATTCTGTGCGCCAATTTCAATACAAAATATATATAATACATAACCTCACTAATTACGCTCTTCGTTCAACATAACCTCACACTGCGCGCATTTCACTCACAATTTTAAGGTTATGTTGTTGCAATGGCAGTTGACAGTCCATAGAGATATATATATTAGAGCAACAATTAAGCATATCTAGCCGACTAGCAGATACCCTAAACTCTACGCCCTAACTCTCTACTCTACCACTAAAAACATTCTAGCTTTCTTTTATGCATACATAGCGAATACAACACACACACACACACACACACGTTCACATGCTCCAGTCATGGGAATATATTATTGCATGGCGTCGGCTCGCATTGTCCGATCTTAATCGAATTTACAGCGCATCAAAGTGACGCCCAAGTGCATGTAATGATACTTTCGAGATATCGATATGATAAATGAATCATTTTCAAATTCAAGTCTCTATTGTTGTTCTTAATGCGTTTACACCGCGTTACATATATTTGCACAAAAACTATATACCCCTTTTCCCCATTTACAATGGTTGCAGGGTATAAACATGAAAAAATTAAAAGACCTATGTAAATATTAAAATAAACAAAAGAGCAAGAATCTTGAATATTGAATACCCTGTACAAATGTAGCTTACAAATGCTTCCATATAAATAAATACCCTGTAAAAATGTGGCTTGAAAGTGTTTCTATATAGATAATACTCTGTAAAAATGTGGCTTGCATATGCTACTATATAAAAGCCTTTCCGAACAATTGATCCTATGTGAGCCATATGAGACAGAAGTCCGATTGTGAGAAGATGTCGAAGCTCGTAAGGAGGAGGTAAGCTTCGACAAGGAGGAGGTGGCGACTTTACATGACAACTTTCTCAGCTGGCACGTGAATATTGTTGACTCTTAATCGGTCCAAATGGTTTCAACTGTCCTGGATGGTTGACTTGAAATATCGACTATAGCTAACTTATAGTTTATTAAAAATAAGGCGGAACCTTTGGGTGGCGTGTTTTTTTTTTTTGTAATTTTGCCAGCCGTTAATTTCCCACTAGCATCGATGCAGCAAAGCGCAAGGCAAAGTATCGTTTTAGTATTTTTGTGGCAAATAATAATCGAACAGCTGGTCATGTGAAGTGTTGCTTGCCAGCTATCGATACATATCGATAGGCTGTGAACATCCCTAACTAACGCGACTCAAGACCAACAAAAAAACGCTGCTTTTGGAGACAAATCAAACGGCGGTGAACAAGCGCGGACCGCAACGCAGCCAAAGCCAGCAACAATTGAAATAAACAACCAACAAAATTGTATGTTTGCCTAAACGCGCGCAGAGTGCAACGTTGTTATAAAACTCGCTGTCAACGCCACTGCAACAAGAACAACCGTCGCGTCGCGTAATAATAAAAACGAAAACAGTTGTTTGTGTTCTTCAGCAGCGCTGGTGGTGGTGCTGGCCGCAGAGCAGCGATGCAGCAGCTACAACAAAATCAAAATTAACCGTTTTCGTTGTTTTTTGCGCGTAAAAACACTAAAGTTTAAATTTAGAGTCTGCAGCCATCAATAAAAAAACGTAAGTGCAGTGAGCTCACAAGCAAGAGTCTGTGTGTGTGTGTGTGCGCGCGCATTGTGCAATTGTAGAACAACAGTTAAATAATTAAAGTTCATTTGAATGCGCGTTGCACTATTTGCTAGCTATAGCTGTACATTGTGTGCGAGAGAGCGTGTGCGTTTGTCTCTTTTTTTTGCTGGTATGCATGCATGCATGTGTGTGTGTGCGTGCGTGTTTGTGTGTGTATGCAGCTGGCCACACGCTCTGCTGCTATCTGCCTAGCTCTAGCAGTGCGTGCGCTTGCCTCAGTATTTGTGTGCGTGTGTGTAAGTGCACAATAAGCCAAACAACAACAAACGGAATTACTGCAAATTGTTTAATTAAATATTTAGTCAGCAGCAGCCGCTACTAAATCAATTGCTGGCGCTCTCTCTTGGCCACTTAGCTTGGCCAGTGTCCTTGACATGGTTACGTTTTCCGTTACGCTTTTGCACTCTAAGCAGCGAAGGGAGGGGGGCGTGCTTGTCTTTCTCTCTCTCGCTTTGTGTGTGTGTGTGTGTGTGTGTCTATCGATTGCGCTGCCTGCTGCTCCTGCCTTGCCTCTCTCGCGCACTCAAGTCCGCTTGCGCTCTCGCTTTGGCCCAAAAAGGGGTGGCAAATTATTTTGTTTTTTTTGTTGTGCTTTTTTTTTTTTTTTAATTCTGTTGTCATGGCACATGTGAACCGTTCCGTTGTTGTTGCAGCACGCCTCTTATCATATTCCCACACATGTCCACAACGCTCGTCGCGCTGCTGATAAGACCAACGGCAACCGCAACTGCAGCCGCAGCGTAGCAGCAGCCGGAGGCGGATGAGGTGTGCGGTTATTGTAACTTGTCAGCCCATATACCCCTCCCTTGTTCCCTCCTTCCCTCTCCACTCCGCACACACTCACGACGTATTTATAGCCGCCAAAGTTCAAGTGCAGCCTTCTATCGCTGTGGGAGCCGCAGCTGTGCCCCAGTTGGTGGCTCCGCTTTGTGGCATTATCTCAGCGTCTATAAATGTCGAGCGGCTGTTGTCGACTTTTCCTGACCTTCGGCTCGCAATGGAAACAGCACCACAGCCACAACCAGTGCTCCAAGCAGCTTCCAAAAATAATCTACAAAATCACAGTGTGCACACGCTATATGAAACCTATTGATGCTGAATTCAAACAGTAGCTACAAGAAAGATAAAATGAATAGAGTTTGGTATATTTTTCAAAAGATATCACGGGAATATTTTCTCTTTATATAAAGCACATGTAGTATGAAAAAACTTGAAAAATCAATAGTTCGAATTTTTAAATTATATTTTATATGTTTATTTAAATAAATTTATTAAAAAACTCTCTTCTGGGCGAGAAGTAAGATAATAATCAAATCTTAATCTTAGACTTAAACCAAGTTAAGTTTTTATAACAGTTATTACAAATCTCTGTCCGAGTTATATTTTATTGAGTGTTTACTTTACAATTTGGTAAAGTATAGTTTTTATATAGTTCACAAAGCACATTCTATGTACTGCCCCCCTCTCTCTCTCTCTCTCTCTCTGTCGACGCCTATTCCTATCCTTTTCATAGAAATATGCGTGGTATGGAAAATAATGCGGGCTTACTAATTTCAACGCCACGTAACGCTTTTGGCTGTGCTCTAAGTTTTTGGAATTTCGCAATTTCGGCCCAACTTTTGGGCATTATATACCCTGTAGCCAGCGAAGAAGAGGGGTGCTGAAGAAGGTGCGTTCACAGGCCTGCATATATGTACTGATCTGATGGGTATGTCTGGCCATGTCCGTCTGTGTGAAAGCGTCGACCTTACAGGGTATTGAGAGCAAATCTTGAATATCAATTGGGATGCGAATGGCAGCGTGTAGCTGTCTGCAGGGTATTTGCTAGTCCGTCCATTATTGTTTTCTTGGTGGATACCTTTTTTTGGGAGGCAACAATCGTAAAAGAATGTTTGCCTAAGGCCGTGCCGGCTCTAACTGTACAAATAAATGAAAAGCTTTGGTGATGCAACCTGCGTTTCCAGTGAAGCTCAAGGCCTGCCCCCCCCCCCCCCCCTGCTGCTCCCTTTACTACCAATTAAGCCCTCCCTCCCCACCGAACGCTGTAGCACTTGTTGCTTATCGAGTCATAGCTGGGCGCGACATGTTCAAGCAGGCAGTCCCAGGGATTGACTCATTTAGCATTTAGCTGCTGCCCGCATTGTTTATGTTTGTGCCGCGATAAGGCCTTATCAGCACAGCGCAGGGCCCGAAACGCGGCTTACGGCTGAACCACCCCAAAAATGGCCATACATATGTGCCCTAATGTTTACCTGCCCTTAGCAGCAGCTCTACCTGCCACAGCCTTAAATGTCAACTTGCCGATTGTGCCGAGTCAGTCAGTTGATGTTTGTCTACGTAGCCAGTTCGATAAATTTTCCATAAATACATATATATATTTATATATATATATGTATATATATATTGATATATATATATTTATATATATATACATATGTACATCTGTATCTCTGTATATAGCCTACAAATATATTTTCTATGTAAAATCCTTAAAACCAAAAAATATATATAAAATTCCACAAAAGTTGAAAGCACGCTTGCCCAAAGACGATCACTGTATGTATGCCTGTGTGTGTGTGTGTCTGTTGTGCGTGTGTGTGTGTGTGTGTGTAGATATCTGTGAGTGTGTTAGTGCAAACGCGGAAGTGTTTCAAGCTGCTTGCATTTCACGCTGCGCTAGGTACGTATAAGACAAACCCCTCCCCCCACAGGCCACCCTTTGATTTGTGTTATTTTCTTGTTTTTCATATTTTCCTATAGTTTTGGTTTTTCTATAGCCCCGGCGATCAGGCAACAAGCAACAGTTAACGCCCATTAACTAATTACCAGTAAGCACGTCAAGTGGGCAGCACTGGACCCGTGCCAACACTTGGCAGCACTGGCCAGAAGCTTTCAAATACCTGGCCCATCCTCTCAGTATGCGCGTCGCATGCGTTGCGCATAACATTCGAACAACATGACAGCCGTTACAAATGGACAGCAGAGACACTGACGGACGGACGGACGATCGGACGGGCGGACGGACAGATAGATACTCTATCTGAATGTGTGATTGACACGCCCACCAGCCCATTGGCAACTGGCTGAGCCCAGCCATCCAGCCAGCCAGCATTATAAGCTGCCCACAACAAGCAAACACTCACACGCTCACACTCTCTCTCGCCCTCCCTCCCTCTCTCTCCCTCTCTCTCTCTCTCACTGTCTCGCCCGTCCTCTCTCCCACATTTTGGCCATATCTTTGAGGCCTAGAACCACGTTGTGCACCATGCTGGCAGACATTGATTAATGAGCTGGCTTGCAAACTGTCGACCAAAAAATAAATTACAATTTTATTCAAATTTTTTGTCTAGTCACAATTAGTGCGCAGCCTTAGCATATACCCTGTAAAATATCAAAATTACAATTAATGCAAGCAAAACGCGCTTTTAAGTTCGATTTCGTTTGCTTTGATTTGTTTATTTCTTGTTGCTTTCTGGGCTATAAACATGCCAAATCTTTCCAAATCACAGTTAGGGCTTTAAATAGTAAACATTTTCGACTGTTACATATTAGGTGCACGCGTGCAGCAATCCCCATTTGTGTTCGTGTAATTACTGGGTATATGTATAAGACATAAGAACAAGCTCGACACATTTAAATCAATTCTAATTAACTCTAACACGCTTCACCCCGCGCTCTCTCCCTCTCTCTCTCTCTTTACAGCCAACCGCCTCGATAAAGCTATATATCTCGCAGATATACACCAAACATACATACATATATATATATATATATATGTCTACAGCTCGGCAATACCAAAGTTAACAGCCACTAGAAGAAGCAAAAGAAGAAGAGGAAGCAGCAGCAGCTGAATAAGAAGAAGAAGAAGTAAACAACACAAAAGGCGCATTTGTTGTTGCTCTCTAGTTACCAATTTTGGTATCTAACGCAATTTTCGTTTTGAATTTTGTTGTTGTAATTGGTTAGAGTTGGCAACAAATTCTGTATTTTTTTTTCCTGTTGTTGTTTTTGGTTTTTTTGTTCCTGTTCTATCCACGAATCGCGAACCAGTTGTGTTGTGTTCCAGTTGGGCACTAAGAAAAAGTAACCCGCAACACTAAACCGATTCGAATCGGTTAAAACGCAGCTCAGCTCACAATATTCAAAAGCACAAATAACAGTTCACAATGTTCAGTCCGGAGTTCGAGAAGCGCATCCTGAAGCATATCAGTCCCGTGGCCAGAAATCTATTCGATAATCTCGAATCGTCGACGACGCCAACATCGCTGGATCGTTTCATACCCTGCAGGTGAGTGAACTTTACAATTTTACATTCCCCCCACCAACCCTCCCCACACACACCATCCATGACAATGTCCGGCTCAAGCCGTTAGTTTGTGCTACGTCACCTTTTCCGCTTGCCAACCAGCAGCAGCGAACTCAAAGAACAAATCATAAACAACAGCAACAACAACAACCCTCCCCTCCCCTCCCCTCCCCTCCCCACCCCACACGCTCCTTAACATTTTCCGGCTGGCTGCAGCTCGCTGAACTAACGGAACCACAAAAGCCAACACAGGCACGAGATCACGTCCATTGCCAGACTTTTTTTTTTTTCCTGCTGTTGCAAGCCCCTCCCCCCAGCCCCAAGCCCGGCCCCCCGCGACTGTGGCTCGCCTCGATTGCTGCTAATGAGCTGTGCTGGCAACCAGTTGCCTAGTGCTGCATGCCACATACACAACACACACACATACACACACACACACGTATCTCTGTATTTGTATCTGTGTTGCGTTGCCTTTGTTGCTGTATCTGTTATGACACTTCCGCATCTGTCTGTCGACTTTTTTCAACTCACCTACATTACAACGTCCAAAGTTGAGCCCATTTTCTCCCATTGTATGCTGCGTGCACATTTTATTTCAGAGAGTTTGCTCTCGATAGCACTTAATAGCCTCCATCTGGCTTTTACACCTGCCAAACAATAACGTTTAGATTGACATTTCTGTTTCATTAAATATTTTCGAATGTTTTTTAACTATTATTTATGCAATAGGCAAATGCAACTGCCTCTCCGATCTCACAAGCATTATATATATATATATAGATATATTCTTCTCCGATAACATGCACAAAACGAATGTATGGCTTTTTTTTCGATATCTCCTTTCATTCCCACAATATTGATAAATATCGAACATATCGATCTCGGAAACTACTTGAGTTGCAGACTTTTAATTTGATATGCATCGCATTTTAAAATATATCCTCCCATGCCGTACGCAGAACCATTTTTTTTTAGATGGTTACCTCCTTTCATGCTGAAAGTATCGATAACTATCGATTTGCAGCATCCCTTTTTAGCAATTATCGATTTTGAAAGATAGAAAAAATTAGACACCCCAAGCTTGTATGGCACATACAGATTTGGATTATTTCACTCTAATTCTAATAACTACCGAAAATGAACATAGACAATGGCAAAAGTTGACAGCTGCTGAGGCCTTACTTAACATTCTGTTAACTCTTAACAGCTGCTGTTACTGCGCTGCAAAGCTGGCTGCATTGCTATCAATGCCTACGGCTGGGGGCAAGCGCCTCTTGTGCCTCATTGTGCCTGTGTCACCTGCTGCTGCCTTTGATTGAATTGTCGTTGTCCCAACTGCAAACCCTCCCCACACACACTCACACTCCCTCCACGCTGTCATTTACCTTGTCCGTTTGCTTATTGAATTGATTTATTGTAGGTGGAAGTAAGTGCTTGAAATGCGTTTGCCAGATAAGCAGCCAAGGGGTGGCGGGTGCGGGCAGCGTGGGGCTGAGGTGTAAAGCGGCAAGCGACGCATGTTGCATGCCTAAACAGATTGCTGTGCCCGTATATGTGTGTGTGTGTGCGTGTGTGTGCAATGCAATTCAATAGCCCTCTTCCTGTCTGTTGTCCCCTCCTCTAACCACATTTTGTTCATATTTTTTTTTGTACCCTTGCTAATTTGATTTTTGTTTCGCTTGAATTTTGTGGGGGGAGGTTAAAATTCTCTCACACTTGGCCAAAAGTTTCATGGCGAATTCGCCATGTTAGCAAATTGCGAATTTGCCAATTTGTGCAAATGTTGCGAATTTGACATTCAAAATATGGTTTTTTTGCACGTTGCACACGTTTTTTATGTTTTATGAGCAAAAATAATAACAATTGTTTGCCCCCCCCTCCCCCCACACACCCCCCGTCCCGCTCCTCGCAATTGCTGCGAACTTATTGTTTGCATTACGTGGGGCGTCAGGTAATCTCAAGGGGGAGGGGGGGTGGAGGGGTGCCGCACCGTGCACAGACACGAAGGGTGTTAAGAGTCATATTGGGGTCCCCTTCGCGCCAGACACTCAGCGCACAATTGAATTTGAACGCGTTTGCATAAATTTACTTTTGCAATTGTTGTTGTTGTTGCTATTGCTGATTGTATAAATAATTTATATTTTGGCAAATCTTTTTGCAATGCTTTGTGCCTAGCTTGCGAAAAAAAAAAGAAGAGCCATGAGGAAAAAAGAAGTCAGAATGCGGCCAGGCGAGAGACTGCACGACTCGGAGTTGCCCTGTCCCTTTGCCCACATTGACAGCTTTTCGCCTGCGCGATAGCCCTGCGATACGGCACGCTGAAGAACTGGCTTTGCAGCTAGGAAAGCGTTTCGTTTGGGAGATAGGAATCCGTATCGCCAGGAAGATAGAAGAGAGTAATATGCAGAAAGTACGGCAGTGTCGCTTGGGTAATAGAAAGACGATAGTCATGCGATATGGCACTGGCTTTGCAGCTAGGAAAGGCGTTTCGTTTGGGAGATACGAATGCGTATCGCCAGGAAGATAGAAGGGAGTTAGAAGTGTCGCTTGGCTGATAGAAATGCGATATTCAGATGTTGAAACCGAGCTAGAGGAAGCGTTGGGCTTGGCAGTTGGGGACAAGTGTGTCAGCTAGTAAATAGAGAACATATCGCCTGGCAGATGAGAGAGTATCGCCTGGAGGATATATTTGCGATATATAGACGCTTTGATTAGCCAAGCTATGTAGCCCGCCCGCCCGCCTTTCGATTAAAGAACTGCAGGGTATTATATAGGTATATATAGAGGTTAACAGTCATTATTTCGTAGACACAGATGGTGTGTGCCCTGCCTCTAATTTTAGCTTTGATTACAGGGTATATACACATATAAATAAGCAGAGAGCAAAAAAAATGCATTAAATATAAATCTCAGGCTTTCCGTTTAAATTTACATTAATTGCAATTATTATCATATATACAAGTATTTGCTCTAATCTGGCCCCAAAAACCCCGCCCGCCCCTCCACTATATCTCGTTCTCGTATCACGCAGGGCGCACAACAATTGGCAAACGAGCTTTGCGTCCATTAACAAGTCGAATGATAACTCGCCGCAGACGAGCAAGAAGCAAAGGGATTGCGGCGAAACGGCACGCGATAGTCTGGCCTATTCGTGCCTGCTGAAGAACGAGCTCCTTGGCTCGGCCATAGACGATGTGAAGACCGCCGGGGAGGAGCGCAACGAGAACTCATATACGCCGGCGGCCAAGCGCAGCCTCTTCAAATATCAATCACCCACCAAGCAGGTAAGAACCCGCCTCCTCTTCTTCCCCCTTTATTATTATTATTATTATTGTTATTGTTATTAATATCAGACCGTCCTGAAACACCCCTTGAACTATTTTTTTTTTTTTTTTTTAGCAATTGTGAGATACTGTTTTTTTTGTGTGTGGCTGCACTAATTGAATTTGCAGCCAGCTTCTTGTTGAGTGTGTGAAATATTTAATTGAGCCAATGGCTTCTTTTGTAAGCAGCTTTTATGTTGCGTCTGCGTCTGAGTGGACTATTTGGGTTGAATGCACTGCAGCGGGTCAGGCAGCTGTCGCAGCCATGACTAGACATTAGGTAGATGTCTGCATGCCAGCTAAAGAAAAGTCAGTGGTTCGAAGCAACTGCATGTCTTGAGCTTTGGTTTTTACACAACTGCATAACCAGGTTTATAGATGGACAATTGCGCGTTCGTTCTATTGCAAATATTTGATTTCTGACTAAAATTTGTATCTACTGGTTACACATTTATCCACTAATATGTCTATGTGTCATTCGTCTGTCCATCATAACTGATGCTTTATGTGCTATTCAGCTATGCCCCATATTCCTTTTTAACTGGCTTTCAACACAAAAACAAGTTTCAACTTTAAGTTAGCACTCAATTATTATTTCTGTCATTTACGCGTAAGCCAAAAATGTTTAATTACAAAGCTCAAATAGAGTTCTTAATTAAAAAAAGGAAAGGGAAGCGTGGGGTGTCGGTAGCTATAGAATAAAAGATACTTGATACTTGAAGCTACATATCAAATTTGAGCTAAATATCGATTCTTATCGATTGCTTGGAAAAGAGGCAAGTTATCGATTGTCGTAAACGATACTCGATCTCTATATACTATTCTAGAAGTTGAATGTACAATTTGGTAGCTCTACCCATTAAAACCGAAGAGATTTGCTCAAAAAATTGATAACAATTTTTATCGATTGCAAGTTATCGATTATTGTAAATAAACTCGTACTGCGCGGGCACCAGGAGGACCCAGTCTCCTAGCTCTTATAGATTCGGAGACAGACATGGCTAGATCGACTCGGCAATTGATGCTGATCCAGAATATATATACTTGATGCGTTCGGAGATGCTTTCTTCTGCCTGTTACATACATTTACACAAATATATTTTAGCACTTTTACACATTTTTAAGGGGTTCAATCCAAATAGTTCCCTTCCTTTTATATAGAGATATTAGAATGTCAGGAATTATAGGAGCTATTGCCAACAAATTTGGTTTGAGAGAATGTTACAGTAACAAAAGCATAAATATTAGTTCGATTTCGTGCAAACAATGGAATAAATTAAAAGAAGATAATAACTATCATCAAAAAGGAGTCAGAGTCGACCTCTTGTCTGTCTTTACTTTATTAACAAGCTGACGCATTATGGTTTTTTGCTTTTGCCCAGTGTTGGGGCGGGGGCGGGGGCGTGGACAGGGTGAGGAACTGTCTATCTAGCCTCTATATGGCCTGCGTACGTGTGGGCCAATATATTGGCCATTATTTATGGCAGCTACATTGCGGCCGCACATAATTGAATTATATATGATTTGTTATGACCAGGGCTCAAAAAAAATAAGAAAAATATACTCTTGGCCACTTGCGACTGCCCCCGGGAGGGATGGGAGGGGTGTGTGTGTGTGTGTGTGTGTGTGTGTGTGTTCACAGTTTTGTGTTAATTGTGTGGGCGTGATGTAGATGAATGGCCGCTGATTGAAGCGACAATTTCCATAGGTTTTGGCCCCCGGTTTAGAAACCACTCACAAACCAAATCTTGAGCCCATTAATCAAAAGTCCAAATGCCCCGGCAAAATTTGTATAACCTGTTACCCATTCATAATGCGCGCAACAGGGTGTTTTAGTTTTGCGCAGCAGCATGTAACAGGCAGAGAAGGAAGCCTTTCCATTCAACGTAAATATGTACCTGATGTGGGTCGAGTGGGTCCCGGGTTCCGTATGCGATCGCGCTAATTGCAATAGCAAGAGACTTGGGATCTTAAATATATATTTCTCTATATTATATGCAGAACGATATCTTCCCTTTATTTGCATAAATCGAAGACCATAGGTCGATAGGGTCCCGGATTCCATATATTCCCATATAGTATATCTTTGAGCATAACTCGAACTTTATATTAAGGTATGCAGTTGGGAAAGTTTTCACTTTGTAGCTAAGTCCAGCCATTGAGTAAAAACCCTCTTCTTCAAAGTCAAAGCCTTGCGATTTGGCATATACACACACAGTTCTATGCCATGTAAAAGCTCTGAAAGTTTTATAAATATCGGACTATAAACACCCGAGTTACGCTGGATAGTATTTTCAGTGTGCGTGGCTACAGCAGAGTATCACTTAGTCGGGTCACCCCACACTCTTGGCTGACTTGAGGTTTGCTGCCAAATGAATTTGGCCAGAATATGGCATGTTAATGGAGCTGCCGCTGCCGCTGCTGCTGCTGCTGCTGCGTGGAGGCACATGCTTATGGCTATGTGCCCGCAGTCCGGAGCCCGCAGCCCGACGGCGCTCCCCTTTGGGCAGGCTAAAGTCACGATCTCGATGTCTGGCCGGTCTGGGTTGTTCAATGCGTGCGCGTTATTGACTCAAGTGTCGTTTTAGACCACTGAAGTAGTTGGGCCCAAATGAGCCGCAGACGAAATACCAGAGCGTCGGGTTCGCAGCTCAAATCTCAAGAATATGGGCCTTTGTTCGGCGCTGCGCGGCCTTTTGTTGCTGCCTATTGTAGTTGTTGTTGTTGTTGTTTTTCAACTGGCAACGTGTCAACTGTCAAAAATGAGTCAAAGCAAATGCGAACAGCGCTGGCCACTCGGAGACGTGCGTCTGTCGGCGCGGCAATTGAGGCAACATAAATCTGATAAGCGCGCAAATATGTCAGCCCCAACAGCTGATGATGAAAAACGTGGCCCACACACAAAAAAAGCAGTTGCCTCTTCGGTGGCAAGTGGCAACAGTTGAATAGAAATAGCTGAAAAATAATGATAAAAAAAGAAAAAAAGAAAGACAGAAAGAAACACTCGACATAAATGTAAACGTCCAAACACACAGGCCAAACAGTTGAACAAATCAACTAAGAACCGGCTGTACCAACAACAACAACAACAACAACAACAGCTGTGAAGAAATCAAGGTATGTTAACCCCAAACCGTGCTGAACCGATCCGGTCTGCAAGAGAGAGAGAGAGAGAGAGGGGGGGAGGGGGAGAGGCAGAGCAAGAGGGGAAATGGAAACGGAGGTGTGGAGCAGAGTGAGGCAATTTTTCATATACACATCTACCCATCCCACCTGACCAAACAGTTTTCACAAACCGGTTAACAGAGATAAATGAACAAATACAAATACAATAGATAGATATGCCATTAGATAGATAAATATAGATGTATTGATAGCGGGGTAAATATGAAGATAGAAAGATATATGTATATGTATGTATATGAGATGGATAAATAGATGCATTGATAGAAAAGTAAATATGAGGACAAATATATCGAACTATTTAAACTTTTGATCTATATAGTTAAATGAATGGAAAGTTTAAAAGATATCATGTAAGTTGGATAAATGGCTAGATAGATTTAAGAATTAACAGATAGATAGATATATACAGACAGATATATAGATTATTAAGAGAGATACTTTTTAAGAAATAAATCGATTAAAGTATGGATGAACTAGATAAATGATAAGTGTATAGATAGATATATATAGACTATAGATAGCTAGATAATAAATAAATAGATTAAATTATAAATAAACTGTATGATAAATAGAAGGAGAGATTAACTTTAAAATAAATAAATTGATTAAAATATGGAGGAGTTTAATGAGAAGATCTCACTTGGAACCAATCAACTTGACGAATCAGATCTCAGATCCTTGAGCTTAAGAAAATCAGACATACGAAAGCAATAAATAGATGGAAAGATAAAGATAAATGTATAGCTAGAGCTAGATTGGTAAAAATATAAAAAGCTATATAGATTGAAGATAGATAAATAACTAGGTAAATATTGTAAATTGTAAGTTCGTACTATGATGAAAAGCTATCGAGAATGAAACGTTGATTGAAACAAGAAAGAAGCTTCTGTTAGCCGAAGAAAAGAAAACGTTGTGTAAAAATAGAACTATTATTTCATTTAACCAGGTATTCAAACTACATGTGACTTATCTATATATATAATAGTATATAATATATAGTATAGACAGACATATGTCCATATACTATATAGAAAATACTTATAGCTTAATCATACTTGGCCAGGCACGGCTCATCACATTCGAGTTTCTTTCTTTTCATAAACTTGGCTTAATCTCAGTCCACAGTTAACTCTCTCGAGTCAGCTACATTTTCTTTTACTTGTGGTTTTCAAATTGAATGTGTTTTTTTTTCTGCTGGTTTTTCTAACCAAACTAACTCTATGGCCTGCTCACTGAGCCCTCTTCAATTATGGCCAAAAGCTAAAAACTAAAAACTGAATGAAAAAATTAACAAAAATGAACAAAGCCGTCGCTTTAACATTTCTGGGCTGCTTGTGCACCTGTTTTGGTCAACATTTTGTGAGTGGCCATTAAAGAATTGTCGAAAGACAGTCTCTCTCTCTCTCTCTCTTTCTCTCTCTCTCTCTCTCTCTCTCTCTCTCTGCCCACCTCCTCCCCTCCTCCTCCGCTGCTTGCCGCGGTGCCCTGCCGTGCGACCAACACTTGTTGCTGTTTATTTTATTGTTTAATATTATTATTAATTTATGCAGCAGACATTTGCATTAGCATAAAATTAAGCTAGCTAAGCTGGGGAGCTCTGCTTGCGACAGGTTCGAACTGGCACTGGTTCAAACCCGCAAAAGCCCAGTCATTTGGCCATATACCCAAAAGGCCATTCGCTTTCCCATTATCATGATCATTAACATTCTCATTTACCTCGCGCTACCCTCTGTCCCCTTTTCTGCATTTGGTTAAGCGTTAAGTTGCTGTGCTTCCTCTTGCTTCATCTGGTGCTTCCTCTTCTTCAAATGCGGCTGCTGCTGCTGCTGGTTGGCTGTTTGTTTATTTAATTTATGAGCTGTGCCTGCCAAGCGCCGCCCACAAAGCACTTTAGCAGCAACAACAACACCAACAACAACAACGACAACAACAAAAGCCGGCCGGCAAATGTAGCAATGACCATTCCATTCCACCATTCACATCCCATCGTTCCACTTGAATCGAACATTTCACATTTCGTTCCATTCGTTTCAATTCGCTTCGATTTGCTATGTTTTCAATTCCCCGACAAACACGCACGATCTTTTACTTTATTGGCTGCCGTGACCATTTTGTTCAACAGATCTGCGATCTAAAGACAAAAAATGAAGATCACAGATCGTAGATCTAAAAAATATACAAAGCTTTCCAATAATTGTTGTGATCTAAAAGCGAAGACTGTACTTGCTGTGTAAAAATTTGCCTGTTTGGCTGTTAACAGAGCGAACAGATTGTCGAGCCAGAGTATGCTCAGCTAGCACATATCCTGTACTAACTAATCAACGCTCATCTAAACAATTCGAGAGTGTCAGCTGTTTCACGCTTTTCAGCAAATCCATCACTCGCTGGTGAAAATGTGGGTAAAGTCTTATTACCGATTTCTTGCTCAAGCTCAAAGCTGTTCTTCATTGTTGAAGAAAAAATACATGATTCAATGATTCTTGCGACTTACTTTAAACTTATGTTCAACAATCTATCTGTAAGTCATATTTGATTTATCACAGGCGGAATATGGGTGGAAAATGAATGTTCCCTTCATTCTGAAAATAACGAGAGTTTTTTCCACTCAAAATTCTTCGCAGAGTTATTCCCTGTAATTGATTTACATTTATTGTTGGATTCATTTTCTCTTTTACTATTCCTTAAAATAATTCAGCTTATTGTTAATTTAAAAAATGTTGTTGTGTTAATAACTTTTGGAATTCGTTACCTGATCTATTTTTATCTAAATACTTTTGGCTTATGTCAACTTTAGTTTTAGCACCTTTCACATAATCGATTTTCTTTAATTAAAAATCCTAAAATTGCCTCTGTTCAAGCGGCAATATCAGATAAAATATCAGACTTGCTGTCTATATATTCTAAAGATCTTGAGCAGCTATCGAAATGAGTTAACAAAGTCGACTTTCGATGCCGAATAGGTTTCTATTATTGCTAAAAGCTCCTGCCTGACTGCTAGTTCAACACACAACTTCTCTATATACCCTGTAAAAGGCACTGAGGGCATTTCTGTAGCTAGTTAAACCAACCCAACGAACTCTGAGACTGCAAGAGCTAGAGTTGAACCATTTGTGATGTATGCTCTACAATGCCAAGCTCAATTATTTAATTATTATGCCATTTATGTAACTACAGGGTATGTGTATCAGCTGTGTACTTACTCTCTAAATCGTGACGTGCAGGGTATTTGCATAGTTTATTAACGACAAGAACAATGACAACGTCTGTTGGCTGATGACGAATGACACATTCAAATGACAACATACAAGACTACAACATAATAAGAAGAAGAAACAGCAGAAGCTGTTAGCAAAGGCCATGGCCAGGCCAAAAGAGACAGGGACCGAGCTAGAAAGAGGGAGAGAGAGGAGGAGAAAGATTTAATCGAAAAAGCGACAACGTTTGTTTGCGAATTCAGAGTTGGATTTACTCAGCGTTTGCTGTCGCCGTTTCACAATTGAATTTCTAATAGGCTTAGGCCAACACACACGCACACACACACACACACACACACACCTGGCTAGGGCCAGGCACTTGGCATCGAAAAGCATTTAAATTTAATGGCAGTTGCTTGTACGCTTTATGGGCCCACGGACCAAGCCAGACCAGACCAAACCAGGCCGGGCTGGCGGCGCAGCGGGCTGCTCGGCTATTTAAAACTGTTTAACAGCCCTGTGTGCTCGGCATTCCCAGAAAGCGGCAAACCAACATCATCAACAACAACAACAACAACGACGACGACAATCGCAGCAAAACAGTCCAAACAGAGCCATTAAAATGTACTTTTTTATATTCCCTTGCAGAGAGTATTATAAATTTGTGTCATAGAAGGAGACGTCTCCGAACCCATGAAGTATAAACATATATTCTTGATCCGCATCAACAGCCGAGTCGATATAGTCATGTTCTTCTGTCCCTCTGTCCGTCTGTCTATTTCTTTGCAGAAGTCGGAAACGGCTGGATCGGATTACCATATCATATGGGAATGATCAGTCGAAAAGTAGGCTCCTATATGAACAAATTTTTTGTTTATCAAGATATCTTGACCAAAGCCGTCGTTGATTAGTTCTACAATGCTTCCCATATATATGCCAAATCCTGTCAACATCGGACCACTATATCATATAGCTGTAATAGGAACGATCGGTCGTAAATTTAGTTGTTCTATGGAAAACTTTTTTGTTTTGCAAGATATCTCTATCATACTCGGCATTAGCTATTTACCCTGTGCTTCTTAAATGCGGGCAAAGCATTATGAAAAGGTTGGGTCTGCAAGGGTATTAAATCTTCGGCGTGCCGAAGATAGCCCTTCCTTCTCGTTGTCTGACCAAGTGCAAAGTGGGCATTAAGGGCAGATACCCTGCCCCTTAGCTAAACGCTGCCTCTGCCCAGTCGCGTAATCTTTGGCTATTGAAGCGACACGCAATTTGAAGCACACATCACACACACACCGTATACACACTCTGCTCTGCTGTTAATGTCATTAACTTCCGCGTACTCTTTTGGTTTCATACCCTGAACCCATTGGAAATGGTTAAAAAGGGTATAATGTAGTTCTGCATAGTATTTGTAACAGGCTAAAGGAGAGCAACAACTCGGAGTCCATATAATTGATCTGGAAGACGAACTGAGTCCTTCTAGTCAGGTCCGCCTGACCATGTGATAACTTATCGATTGAAAACGAAGCGATATCTCCTGCAATTTTGCACAAAATCGGTCAAAATCAAGTCTCAAACTTGATTTTCAAGCATAAATCAAGAATCCGAGTACTTACATATATACATCAAAGTTCGTAAATAGGTTTTCGTCTGGTCTTTACAGATTCTTAAGTTTGTAACTTTTTCAATGCCTTACCCCTAAAATTCGAAAAATTTTCTCTTCGTGCGCTTTAATATATAATATATTATATCTGAAATTTTCATAAAGATCGGACCAGAAACATCGTAATATCGATAAATATCGATTGAACTAATTTTTCAGGTAGAGCCTTACGCTTTGGTATACACAGACTTCTGTATGCCATCTTTGGACCCTACAAATTTCCTACAGATCGGTCTAAGAACAGCCAAGTTAATCAAGAATGCATTTCCCATAAATAGAGTGGGGCAAAGGGAAGAAGAAGAAGTGTTTGTAAATGCAGCTTGTGGCTGCATTAGGGTATCTCCCAGTCGGGCACTCCCAACTAGAGCACTCTTGCTTATTTTGTTGTTCTTCGACTCGGCTCTTAGCTCATAGCTCTCCTCTCTCTCTCTCTCTCTCTCAGTTGGCCCCCGGCTGCCCTTTCGCTCGCTAATTGAATTAAATTTTAATTTGCTAAACTCATTAAGAACCAACCCGAAATTCAGCTTAAGCAGCGTCAAGAGGCACTCTGACCCCCTCCCCCTCCCCCTCCTGGCAGACTTTATCCAACCCATCGGCTGGCCAATGGACTTCCCAGCGCTTATCGCGAACAAACACTTGCGTATCGCATGCGTTCATCTTAGGGGGGTTTGTCTGTTTGCCAGCCTGAGCTGAGCGGAAGCTCTCGAGAACTAATGAACTGCTGACCACGTAATGCCGGCAATGACAAGTTTTGACAAAGTTCCACATAACTCGGTTGCTTCCAAAAAATAAAGAAAAGATAAGTGTACGAGCTGCACATGTGAGAACTGACTGTATTTTATGCCATTGTGTGTCCAAGAATTATTGCATATTATACTTACAAAAGTGTTGCTAGAAAACTGGAAATTCCAGCCGCAAGTGTGAAAAAAACGTGGAAAACGGTTATATGAAACCTTTTTTGTTAACCATCCGATCGACTTGAAATCTATTTCCCAAGTTCTTTGTGCAAATGCATTTGAGAGCTGTTTCACCGTTTTCAGCAAATCCATCGCTCGTTGGTGAAAATGGGTGTCAAAGGTTGTGTGAGCTAAAGTCTCATTTGCGATTTCTTGCTCATGCTCAAAGCTGTTCTTCATTGTTGAAGAACAAATACATACGTGATTCAATGTTTTTTGAAGCTCATTCCACGGTAGTGAAATGGTCGTGATTCATCCGATTTGCTGCAAACTCATTTTCGACGGAAGATGGGTGGAAAAGCAGTGCCAGAAAATCAAAATAAAAAAAAAAGCAAAAGCTTGGCCTGGGTAATGTTTAGTTGCATCCACTAGATTATAAGTTTATGTACAAATTTGAAAAAGCAGAAGTCAACAAACATCTTTTAAGTGCGTATCGACTGTTAACGTGGATGTTGCCTCAAGCGAGCTTTCACTGTACTGTTTCTAGAAGTAAGAGGCGTATTTTAGTGTGGATCATTCAGTAGGCTTCTATGGAGCTCGGCTCTCTCAGACTGTGAACTAGATAAACCAGATATCTATCAGATTTAGCTCGGAATAAATGTAACTGCAGATTGTAGTGTCAAATTTGGCATGCGAATATCGGATTGGGGCACGCACAGCTGTTGTCAGGTCTTGGCCTGCGCATTTCAAATGCCGCATTGCGTAAGCTGCCCCGCCACCCCAGAGAGAGGGTGGCGGAGGTGGAGCAGGGGAACGGCAACGGGGAACGGGGTAGGGTGTAACCACGCATACGCTTAACACACTTCTGCCGCACGCATTTTCTATGCAAACGAACGGAAAGACAAGAAGAGAGGAGAGAGTAGACGAGGCTACACGCAGTGCGTGTCCAAATGCATGGCGGTCCGGTTCGCAAAGGGAAGGGGAAGGCGGTTATGTGCAGGCGGCGGCGGCGGCGGAGCATTAGGTAGGCAGATCAAATGCGGACGCGGTCGCTGCTTTTAGCACGGTGGCGTTAATTGCCGCGCCAAGTACGCGGCGAGCAAACAAAATTGAGGTTTGTTTGGTCAAGAGATTTTGTCGGGAGACTCGCTTTGGCCAATTTGGCGCTTAGCTGCAACTGGAACAGCTGTCTAATTGATTGGCTAAACTGTTTGTTCTCAATTCTTTTCTTCACGCAGGACTACAATGGGGAGTGCCCGTACTCGTTGTCGCCGGTGAGCGCAAAGAGCCAAAAACTATTGAGATCGCCACGCAAAGCAACCCGTAAGATATCAAGAATACCCTTCAAGGTATTGGATGCACCGGAACTGCAGGATGATTTTTATTTAAATCTGGTCGATTGGTCATCGCAAAACGTGCTCGCCGTCGGCCTCGGCAGCTGTGTCTATCTGTGGAGCGCCTGCACCAGTCAGGTGATTATAGTTAACTAAGAAAACTGAAACTCTATTCCAACTAATTTGATGCGCTTATTCCCCATGCAGGTAACTCGCCTGTGCGATCTCAGTCCAGACTCTAATACGGTCACATCTGTGTCATGGAACGAGCGCGGCAATACCGTCGCTGTGGGCACACATCACGGCTATGTGACAGTTTGGGACGTGGCAGCCAATAAGCAGGTGAGTGACGAGCAGCGAGTAAATAGTAATTAACAACGACAACGGGACGTATCGAGTGACACAAAACAACTGACGAGTAACGCATTGCAACACGAACAGAAGACTAGTAACAAGTGACGAGTAAGTGCGAGTGCTCGATAGAGTGAAGTGAGTAACGAGAGACATATAACGCAACCGACAAACGTGTAATGTGTGACGAAAATCGCGTAACTGAAAGTAACAAACGAGTAGCGAGTGGCGAGTAAATGACGAGTAGTGTGCTTATCAAGCTTAACTCAATCAATTCTAATTGAGAATAGCTAGTTACGCATAATGCGACGAGTAGGGGCGAGCAGCGAGTATCAAGTTGCTTGAAACGAGTGACATTGAGCGTACGGCGAGTAGCCGATGGCGAGTTACTGAGTGTGAAGCAACGATTGAGGAACATCAAGCGACGAGTAGTTAGCAACGAGAAGGGAGTAATAAGTGCTCCAGATAACACGCGACAGGTAGACTAACGAGTAACTAATGACGAACTTGTGAGTGTCGAGCAACGGGCAAGACTTACCATGTATAAGAAGCTTAGCAAATGCCATTAAATACATCAATCGAAGAGTAGCTAGTAATGAACATCGAGTAACGAGTGCAGGATAACGAGAGGCTGGCAGAGTGACGATTAACGGGTGAGACTAAGCATGTGTAACTAAGCGAGTGTAACGAGCAAAAGGCATAAAATATGTCAAGCGATGATTTGATAGTAACGAGCAGCGAGTAACGAGTGCCGAGTAACGAGACAGGTAACAGGTAGCAAGAAGCATGGAATGAGTTACAGTTGACCATTAGAGAAATGACAAAATGCAAGGGGAACGAGCGACGAGTAGCTAATAACGAGTTACTGAGCTTTGAGCAGCGAGCGATAAGGAATGTGCTTACCCCGAGCTCAACTAACCCAACTTCAATTGCTTGCAGATCAATAAACTGAACGGCCATTCGGCGCGCGTGGGCGCACTGGCCTGGAATAGTGACATTCTGTCAAGCGGTTCGAGAGATCGCTGGATCATACAACGGGACACAAGAACGCCGCAGCTACAGTCGGAGCGTCGTCTGGCTGGGCATCGTCAGGAGGTGTGCGGATTAAAATGGTCGCCGGATAATCAGTATTTGGCCAGCGGCGGCAACGATAATCGCCTGTACGTATGGAATCAGCATTCGGTGAATCCGGTTCAATCATATACGGAGCATATGGCCGCGGTGAAAGCAATCGCCTGGTCGCCACATCATCATGGCCTGCTGGCCAGCGGCGGCGGCACAGCGGATCGCTGCATACGCTTCTGGAACACGCTGACGGGCCAGCCCATGCAGTGCGTGGACACAGGCTCGCAGGTGTGCAATCTGGCCTGGTCAAAGCACTCATCGGAGCTGGTCTCCACACACGGCTATTCGCAAAACCAAATACTCGTGTGGAAATATCCATCGCTGACGCAGGTGGCCAAGCTAACCGGTCACTCCTATCGTGTTCTCTATTTGGCGCTAAGTCCCGACGGTGAGGCGATTGTCACCGGTGCCGGTGACGAGACGTTGCGCTTCTGGAATGTGTTTAGCAAGGCGCGCAGCCAGAAGGAGAACAAGTCTGTGCTGAATCTGTTTGCCAATATCAGATAGATTTTTATGGACAAACCACCCACCCGGCCACAGGATGGGGGCACGCCCCAAAAGTTGAGCGTGCGTTGACTGAACGAGGCGCCAAAGGCAAGCAACTAACCAACCAACCAACCAACCAACCAACCAACCAACCAGCCAATCAATCAATTAATCAATCAATCAATCTTCAAACGGGGGGCTAAAGACGCATCCACATAAGGCACTATGTGAATATGTGTTGATTTAACAATATTTACTAAATTTATGTTAAACTTTATTGCCGATAACTGTTCGATGCTTCTCTATG
Source organism: Drosophila montana (assembly GCF_035044405.1). Lineage (NCBI taxonomy): Eukaryota > Metazoa > Arthropoda > Insecta > Diptera > Drosophilidae > Drosophila > Drosophila montana. The sequence continues at coordinate 409,745 of NW_026998301.1, forward strand.
TGTAAGTTTTGGGCCGGGGCAAACTTCTGGTGAGAATTGTGGTTCAACTTGAAAGCAAAAAAAAAACAAAAAAAAAATGAAAAAGAAAACGGAAAAAAAAATAACAACAAATACAACAAAATTTCAGTCAGTGCAGCGCTAAACCATATTTAACATAAAGGAAAAACAAGCTTATAACTTAGTCAAAGTACCCTTCTACCCCCCACACACCCCTCTCACACAAACTCCGGATGCATCCGGAATACTTACAATAAGTCCAAAATATTGTTTATATTTAAGTATGTAACTATAGCGTTTATTTAGCCGCACTGCATTAAGTAATTCGGTACATTGATGTAATTGTAATTCTAATCCCAGAACCAGAACTGAAAAACGGTTTAAGTTAAGCCAAATGCTAAAAATCCTAAACTTAACTAATCGAAATCTATATATACTATATATATGCATATATATATATATTGTATATATATATACATACATACAATTTTTTTTCTCTTTGTATACTAAAAAAAAAAAAAATAACCCAAACTTCATAAATTTTTTTTTGTGCTTAGCTTGTAAGCATTTATTATTTGCAATTGCAATATATTATATTTGTTTTTTTTTTTTTTGTAACACACACACGTACACGCAACACATGTATATTTAATAAATTTATACAATTTCAAAAGAAAACGGTTTGTTACTCCAAAGTATCGATACTCGACATTTAACGGCAAGTGGAATTTAAACTTTAGACTAGACACACACCACACTCACTTGCGATCCACAATTTTACAGCCGCTTGGTTTGCAACTGTGCTAAGCGCTGGTCACACTTATTTTGGTCTGCTTGCAGCAACAAAGCTGTGCAAAGTTAAATTAAGCTTTTTCTCAAGCTTTTTTTTGCCGTGTAAATGCAATTAAAAACGCTTCCAGCTACGATTTTGCTCGCTGGCTGCAGCTTCCGACGGACGCAACGCCCCCGCCAGCGCGCGCGTCAAGCTTCTAGCCGCGTCTGCTGCTCTGCTGCTGCTTGTCTCACTGTGTGTGTGTGTGTGTGCGTGTAAATGTGTTGTTGTTGTTGTTGTTGTAGCCATCGACGGTTGCTTTTCAATTTTGGCCAAGTCCAAGTTTAACAGCGCTTAGCGCGCCAGAATCAAGTTCAGTCGCGCCGCAAACGCGTTGCGGAAATGTTTTGTTGTGAGCATCGTCGGCAACAGCAACAGCAGAGCCAACGCACGCACCTTTTGTACGCACCTTCATGCGCTGCTCCTTCGGCAGCCCAACAAAAGTAAACAACAAGAATTAAACGCGATAAAAAATAACAAAAAAACGAAATATCAACGCTTTATTGCAAAAACAAATCAGGTAAATGCAGCCGGGCGAAACGGTTAACGGTTTACGGGCACAGCGGTTAACGCGCAGCGTTTAATGCCGAAATTGTTCAGGGATATTCGACGTTTTAATTTATGAAATTTTTTTTTTTGTTCATGTGTGTGCGTTTGTGTGTGTCTATGTAAAGCTGGCACGTGGTTTGGCTTCGTCCTTGCTGCAGCCGTTGCCGTTTTTGTTGTTGTTGCCTCTGACTGCCTTTTGAAGGTCATTACGCACCAGGACTGAAGGCCACAAAGGAAAGAGACAGAGAGAGCGAGAGAGCAGAAGAGCAAGCGAGCGAGCGAGCGAGAAGGCAATCGGTGTCGACCAAATGTCAAGAGGTGGCCATCGTTGGCGGCAGGCTTCAGTCTTGGGTGCGGTGGCGGGGGCGGGCGCGAGAGACTGCAATGGAAAAGTTCTCGCAGCAAAAAGTGAAAGTGCAAAATGTAATAAAAGCAAAAGTGGGGTAAAATCGAACTTTTGAATTGGCCGTGGTGACAAAAGCTAACGGTATTTGAATGCATATTTTATACGAAAGCCCAGAGATGCGAAATTAAGGTTAGGCATAAATGTGACCTTGAAATTTTTGAAGAATATAACCCTTCCACCAGAATTGATCGGATTGCAAATAACCAGGGTTATCATTAAAGAGAATTCCTTGGGCAATTTATCGACGGATTCCTCAGATAAAATAACCCTAAAGACACGTGTATATAACTATGATAAACGTTCAATTTTGTCAGCTATACGATATAAAGTTCAATGCTTTAATTTGGAAATTATTAATTATTATTGGCTACTGAAATATATTGATATTGAAATCTCAGCAGTAGCTATCTTTATCTCAATATAGAAAACTATTTGTCCTCAATTATCAACTATTCGAGGAAACTGAAAGTTTTACAGTTTTTAACTCCTGTGCGCGTTAAAACGGCGAAAATTCCACCCGCTAGTGTGAAAAAAGCGTGAGAAACGGTTTTATGAAACTTTTAATGCATTTGCTGAGAACCTATTGCAATTGCCTTTGATAGCTGTTTCACACTTTATCAAAATATCCAGTATTTCTTTGGTGAAAATGGGGGTCAAAGGTTGTACTATGACTGTAATTGATATATCCGGCTTCCTGTTCTTTTTTTTATGATCTCCTCATTGTTAAGAAATGAATATGTGCTTCAGTGAAATTGGCGAAAACGATTGATTGAACTTCTTTCGACTTTAAATTCATTTTCTAAATTTTGTAGGTGTCTAGTTCCGGTTGTTAATGAAGAGAGAACACTTATGTTGTTGTCTGAAAAATAGATATAGTATATCTCCCACATTGGCCGGACTTGCGTCCCTGAAGTTAGCTTTTAGATAGAACCTTTTGTGGATACAACAAATCAAATATTGGATAATAAATATTTGCATGTGCGATAAGCTTGGCCTCCAGCTAGTACTGCCCCCCGCCCCCCCTCCCTCTCTCTGTCGCTTGCACACATTTTCACACCTGTCGCACAGGCCAGCTTATTAATTTGGAATTTGCTGTTGAATTCTGCATGAGAAGCTGGCAAAAATGTACAAAGCATTTAGCAAAGCGCAAGCGCTGGCTAAGGCCGCGTCCCGGGCCTCGGGCCGAGAGGAGGGCCTGATTAGCGGGCATTTGTTTAACTGGCATTTGGGCCCTGTTTTCCGACAATTAGCGCGCGCAGCAATCAAATTGCATTTGGGCAGCAGCAATATTCGAAAACTCATGGCAACTCTGGGCAATTAGCGCGCACTGCAGACAGGTGGCAACTGTGGCCGGCATTTGTTTCTCTGCTTCTCTGTTTTGTTTTTGTCTTTTTTTTTTTTTTTTTTTGGTATATCTTTGGTTATGTGTTTATGGCCATAACGGTTAACCTTCACCTGGCAGCAGCAGCAGCCGCAGCAGCAGCTCGTTCAATGACCGCCACTGTCATTGCCACCGTCCGTCACAAAGCCGACGCTCTGTTATGGTTCCAGCGAGGAGTGGGGAGCGGGAAGCGGGAAGGGGGCAGGGACGAGTTAACCCTACACTAAGTTCCACACACACCCCCCCACCCCCTACCTCGGCCACTCACAACCTGCCCAACGCCTGGCTGCTCTTCAACTTGACCTCAATTTGCAGGCTTCAATTCTGGTTTTCGCTGCTGCTGTTGCTGCTTCTTCTTCTTCTTGTTTTTTTTTTTTGGGCAAGGACCCGCCCAGTCGCAGCTGGAGGCGGCGTCACGTTGTTGTCTGTGGCCTTTGGCATGGCGATTAAGATCATTTTGATGTGACCAAGGGGGGGGGGGGGGGGAGGGTGGAGGGTAACACACAACGTTCGGCAATTACACGTCCAAAGTTAACAGCTTGGCTTGAAAATAAAAAAAAATGGTTGGACAAGTCTTGAAGTTGGCATTGTGCCGGAGACGGGGGGTTATGGCTTGAGGGGGAGGGGGGGGGGGGGGTGTTAGCTAACTTCTTGCCGCTGACAGTTTTATAGACTAGCGGCGAGTGTTGTAAAATAGGCACAAAAATTGATAACAATTTGAATTACGCTCGAATTAAATACACAAAAACCAGGGCTGCAAAGCCAAATTGTCGTCGCTTTGGTTCACAGCATCATGTGAACCAAAAACCAGGGCTGCAAAGCCAAATTGTCGTCGCTTTGGTTCCCAGCACCATGTGAACCAAAAACCAGGGCTGCAAAGCCAAATTGTTGTTGCTTGGGTTCACAGCTTCATTTGGGTTCGGTTCGTGAACCTGTTTCCACGCACGTGAAACCAGTTTCTTTTATAAAATAGATTTGACCAATAAATATTTATTATATTTACATTTTTAGAAATTTTTAAATATAATGAATTATTTGCATTTCTAATTCACAATTGTGCGCCGTTTCTATTGAAAGTATTGCAATCAATAAATATTTTCACAAACAAGATGCGCGCTAAATTTGAACTCCTTCCAAAATACATCCAAAATATCGAACTAGCCAAAATGGTTAGATATATAAGCGATAAACAAGCGATAGATAAGGCTGCGGGATCAGGCTATTTATCCCAATATAGCTGGATCGCCCTCAAACATTTTTGAAACTAAACCAAAGCATTTTTGAATATGTGTTTATGTAAATAAAAATAAGTTCAGCTTTCGGCTGATTTTCGGGTTACAAACAACTTACTTTAGCGCAAAACTGCCGAAAAAAGCAAGTGTATTGTGTATTTTACTCAGCCCGAAGATGACTCGAAATGATGTTAGGCTTCAGAGTATACCCTTTAGCCCTGCAATTGCGGGTATTATAGTTTTGTGCAAATGCTTGCAACAGACAGATGGCAATATCTAGATATCACAGTCTTTCCATCCGTTCGTTCATTCGGTAGAATGTTTGTACGTAAATCTCGGTTAAGGGAATAGAACTGCGTAGAGTATTTCAATTCTTGCATACCCCACTTGCTACGCCAGTTTTTCCCTTCTCGATGATATGGTATGCACACTTTGATGTTGCCCAGATAATTTCATAAAGATCGGACTATAGAGACCGAAGAGAATGCTAGAATGCATATTGTCATACTCTGTGGAACGGAAAGATAAACGAAGCATGTCCATACAGGGTATTTCCTGGTCAGGCGTCAGGTGTTACTTGTTGTTTCTTTTTTTTTTGTGGACCAGAAGCGACATTGAAAATGCAAGGGGAGCAGCAACGATAATGTATCCAAACAACAACAACAACAACAGCAAAGAAAAACCAGTTACATTGCGCTCGAGATCTGAAGGCAAGTGAAGGGTTTGCCAGGGTACAAACAGCGGGGCAACGGGCAGGGTGGGGGGGGGGGCAGGAAAGTAGAGTTCGCTTCAGTTGCGGGTTTCAATTTTGTGCTTGGATCAAGGAGCAAAAGTAGAAAGATTGATGATCCAAGCGACGACACGCCCATCGACCTTTAGCGTAGCCCAACCTACCTAACCATTCCCCCCCCCCCCTCTCAGCGCCCGCCCCATTTAATTGCAGGTGGAACTTGTTTATCGAGAGGGCTAACAGTAGCTCACAGCTCGATGGGCCATAAAGTGCCAGGTAACAGCTTTGGGGCATGAACTCCAGCTGCCGCCCAACCCCCGCGCCTGAACCTACTAATGTCAGACGCTTTGTTGCTTTGCTGCTTTGTTTTTTCTTTTTTAATCGGATGTTGAACCATAAAAAAAAACTAAAAAACAAAAAAAAAACAAACAAAGATTGCTCCGACTAGGAGATGCTCTGTCGTTGCAAACATTCTAGCCCGACTGTGGAAATGCAATCCCGATTAACTCGGGAACAGGTGAATTTATCCAAAAAGTGAAATATGCTCAAGCTGTGTATGCTATACAATAGTCTGCCTACCGAGTTGTGTGTATCTAGCTCCGTTAATGCTCGAGCTGTGCTCAAAGAAACCCTTGCTTAAAATCGATATTTATCGATACGATGCAAATGCGAGAAGATATCGAAAGACAAATAGTATGGGAGCTTCCGATCGTACTCCCTTGCAAGATCTCCCCTTACATACGTTAGCGAGAAATAAAAACATGATGCCCGCTTCGTTTTAGCCATTTCCAATGGGTCAATGGGCAAAGAAACTCTAAAACAGTTAAGTGCCAGAGCTGGGGTCCAAAATAGTCCAAATAGATCGCTCGACGCTTCAGGCTGAGGCTGAGGCTGAGGCTGAGGCTCAGCCGCGGTCAATGTACTTGAGGCAGCAAAAGCGGCCCAAATGCGATCGCCGAGCAAATCGAACTTTGATTTCAATTTCGTTTCATCTTGTGCTACGAAAAGACAAACAAGACAGGGACGGAGGCCAGAGGCCAGAGGCCAGAGGCTAGAGAAAAAGGCAAAACAAAAAGCGCCGGCTCTTTGGCGAGACGCTGACGTAGATCGCCGATCGTCGATCGTAGATCGTCGATCGACCCGCTGGGCTCCGTCGTAGCTGGCTATTTATGCCATGAATTTAAAAAGCATTGACATTGAAAATTATGCGAATGGATGAAGGGTGACTGCAGCGAATGGTGATCAGCCGCGTTCAAAACAGATCAGCGAATCGTTAGATCGCCAAATCGTACGGGTATGGAAATAGATCGCAATATTGTTATTGAAATATATTCAGTTGACGCTCTAGACACACACACACACAAAATGTATCTAAATTGAGCCGCAGATCGTGATCGAGTTCAAGCTGCAGATCGCTCTAAATATTAAGCTATAAATTGAGTTACCGACCGTCGATCAGCATGAAGATCGCTCTGCAGTTGCAGCTACAGATCTAGTTAATGCTTGAACTTTAAGGCAAACTAACTTTAACTGCTAGTCCATTAATCTGGCGATCTAGCCGAAGATCGTGTCACAGATTAAGCCTGAATTAGTTTGAAATCTAGCTGAAGATCAAGCTTTAGTTGGTTCTCTAGATTTAGCTGTATGGCATTCAGCTATAGATCTAGCTGGGGACTTTGGTACTTTGGAGCGAAGTGCAGTTCGAAATCGAGCTGAAGATCAGATCGTCCAAGTGCAAGCGGCAGATCGAATCAACAATCTAGCCACGAGCTAGAGATAAATCAACAAATTAAGCCGCGACTTTTGATATTGAGTCGAAAGATCGTGCCGTCGATCATTCCAGAGAACGAGCTGCAGATCGTGATTGCGTCTGCGATCAGTTGCCATTTGTTATTGTGCGAAATTGTGTTCGATAAACCGGAAAAGTATTGGAATTGGATATGGGAATGCCTATTGAAAACATTTGGAAGGCACAGCTACTGATCTTGTTGTTGCCGATCGGCAGACCGAATACCGCCTTCTCAGTCCAATTGCGCGAATTAAGATCGCTCGCAGCTGTCGTTGTCTGTCTCCAAATAGATCTGTGAATTGTTTGATCGCCCACGCTAGATTGTTCAACGATCGCTGATTGATCTTCAGCTGCCCCCCCCCCCCCCCCTTGCTCTTGGCCACTCTGCCGAGTGTGTCAAGCTGCTTTGAGGCTCATAAATTGGATGCTTATTGTAGTTAATAAGCGCCTCTCAATATGTCATCATTAATTATCTGTAATAATCCGACGTGACGTGACGTGACGTGAACTGTACCAAGTTTACGCCTTGGAATTCAATGTCCCTTCCCAGAAAGAAAAACGAAAAAAAACCAACCACAACTAAATCAAAACCGAGAGAACTGTCTGTCGTCGCAGACCTTAACAATAGCTCCCCACAAGACTTGCGCTTTTCGATGGTATTTCTGATGTTTACCTGCTAAAAAATGAGAAAACAAAAAAAAAAAAAAGAGCAAAACAACATATAAAAAATTGATTTGTGCTCATTCAATAAACAAACAAAAATGCCAAAGTCGCTGAAAATAACTCAAACTAACTCTTCAAGACCAAAATGTTGAGCATGAACGCACCGCAAATACTCTTCGCTTTTATAAAAGATTTCTGTCCTTAAATCTTTAATTTAACTTCATTCATGCTATACAACACTGCTATACAACACTTAACCCAACACTGTTAACGGACAAAAGCTGAATGCTCTAATAATGTTCTAAAGAGCGAGAGAGACAGCGCGAGTGAGTGTAGTGCAGGACAGCTTACATGACATTTCATCTAGGGAGTCCCGCACTGACAATCCAATTGAGCCGAAAGACCTGTCCCTCATGTGTCTAAATGCAATATGCCCCGCTGCCACAACATTGCAGGGTATGCGCCAGCTGTTAGCTTGTTAAACATTTCGGACTGTCGCAGATCTATTGGCCAAATAAATCCGGTAGCCACTTCGCACACAGTTGGCTGTAATTGGAAAAAGTGGGCGTGGCTGGTCGACCTTGACCTTTCCGTATCGAAAAATGCGCCAAGAATTGGTAACAAGCGATTGGCCAATTATCGCAGCGCCAGCTGCGGCGCATCATTTCGACACTCAGCTGCCAAACCCCCCCTCCCAGCCGCACCTTAAAGCTGGCCAAAATCGTAATTAGTTTCCGTTTTGTGTTTTTTTTTTCTTTTTGTTTTCCTTTCTGTTGCCAAACTTCGTCTTTTATGTTTTAAATTATTTTGACTTGGCTTTTATACCCTGTACCCACTAAGAAGGAGTATTGATGTTGAGGGGATTCGTATGTAACAGGCGGTAGATGCTGCCTTCTCCGACCCCATAAATCACAAATTCTTAATCCGGACAACGATCTAAGCTGATCAAATTTAATGTACTCATTCTGGCATATCGATATCTTTCAATATATTTCTATAATATCGATAAATATCGATAAATATCGATTCGCAGACTTTGTTTCTTGCGAATATCTCGACGATTATCAGAGCTAGAGTTATTAAATTTGATGAGCAGCTTCTCGTAGAGCTTTTACAGATTAAAAACATTTCACTTTTTGGATAGCTCCAAACATTCGAATACAAATTGAGTATAAAACTGATTTGCAAAGACAGAATCTTGCGCCTTTGTATATGCACGCTTTTCAAACTAATATTCATTCCCTGAAAGTTCTATGAGTATCGGACGATAAACACCAGAGTTAATCCAGAAAGTATTTCCCATGGTATGCAGCTGACCGAAAGAAGAAGCACAGATGCTGCCCAAGGTTTGTGTGTGTGCGTGTGTGTGTGTGCTTGCTACTGCACCTTGTCGCTGGCTAAGGAATGCAGGGTATCTGCTAGTCGTGCACTACTCCTCTTGCTTGGCAAACGTTGTCTTTTATTTTGCAAATTTGTTTTTGTTATCTGCATTTCATTGATTTTGTTTTGATCGCCGCGTTCATCATTTACCGTGGTGCCAGCCGTGCGCCGGTCGCGCTCCAAAGAGCTGATCACATTTTTCGCACGACTGCGGCCCACTGTGCCGTCGCGCATTGTGCTCGGCGTGAGGTCAACTGTGCGCGCTGACCGGACCATGGAAATTAGCCAAAATCCAAGATGCGGGCGAGCCAGCTGCTAATTGGCCGCTGAATGTGGGCCACATTCCGAGTCTCAGCCCGGTCCTTCAGCCTCAATGATACGCGCTTTACGTGGTGCCCACTATTCTCGCACGCTTAGCGTGGAGCGCGTGTCGTGACACGAACACGCACGACTTGACGTGAGCTGACGGACTCGGCGATCCTCCCTTTACAGGAATATTGAAATCTCCAACAAAGTCGTGCGTGTCGTGCTCGTGTTCGTGTTCGTTAAGCGTCTCGTGCTCATCTCTATTGCCCGCCCTCTCATATACTCTGGCGCTCTATTTGAGCGCGTGTCGTGACACGAACACGCACGACTTGACTTGAGCTGACGGACTCGGCGATCCTCCCTTTACAGGAATATTGAAATCTCCAACAAAGTCCTGCGTGTCGTGCTCGTGTTCGTGTTCGTTTAGCGTCTCGTGCTCATCTCTATTGCCCGCTCTCTCATATACTCTGGCGCTCTCTTTGCAGCTGCTCTCTCTCTCTCTCCCCCTCTGTGTCTCTCTCTCGCTCGCTCTTTCTTTGCTGGAAGACGTGATGAAGCCGCCGGCGCTGCCGCTGACATCGCTGCTGCTGGCGCTGCTGCTGAGCGAGGGACTGCCGCCGAGCGCTGGCTCCGCGGTGCTCATCTCGGATATGACCATGACCATGATGGTGGAGCTCTCGTCGCGTCATCCGTTCTGCAAGATGCACACGGATCGGTGAGTGCCGCACAAAAGCCAAATAATTCCACAGCGATCTTTTGCAAAATTCATATTGGAAACGTTTTATTTTTGTTTGTATTTGTGCTGCCGCAGGGGCGACATTCAGCGCATGTTGCTGCAGTCGGATCCGCGTCGCATACGGCAGGTGCCGCGCGAGTCGGTCGTGGAGCTGGAGGAGGTGTGCCGGCGTCAGGGCTCCTATGGGCATGAGTTTCGCGGCGGCCTCGGCTTCATCTATCCGGGCACAAAATGGTGCGGTCCGGGCACAGCCGCCACCAGCTACGATGATCTTGGGCAGCATGCGCGCGAGGATCGATGCTGTCGCGAGCACGACATGTGCCCGGATGTGCTCAACGTGGGCGACTGCCGGCGCGGTCTGTGCAATCGCGGCACCTTCACCCGATCCCATTGCGATTGCGATGCCCGGTTCCGGCGCTGCCTGCAGGCGGCCAACACGGAGACGGCCAACACGCTGGGCGCCATCTTCTACAATGTGGTGCAGGTGACCTGCTTCCAGGAGCGCAGCCCCTGCTCGGCGCACCAAAGGTTCGAGGATTACTTATATGGCAGCCGGCAGCAGTGCCCGGCCGAGTATCGGCAGGCCGATCTCTATGTGCCGCCGCATGCCGATAATCTAATTGCCAAGATTCTAGATCAGCATCAGCAGCATCCGCTGGGACGCGCCCTTGCGCCCGCACCATTGCCCCCGATCAAGCACAATGCACGACGCTTCGGCGTCAAGCTGGCCAGCGTCGGCCTGGCCGCAGTCAACATTTTGCGCGAGGTGGTCCAGCGTCCCCGCCTGCTCTGGGACAGCCTCCATGCGCCGGTCAGCCGCGAACTGCCGCCAGGCCGCCGGCCGCCCTCGAGGGGCTACTACTACGAGCGGCCGCGCTATGGCCCCGGCTATGGCCCCGGCTATGGCTATGGCTATGATTATGGCTGGAGCTGAGCTGAGCTGAGCTGAGCTGAGCTCCGGGCGGCATCTGTGCCCGCTCAGTATTAGTAGCTGCAGAGGATTGACGCACGCAGCGCATAGTCAGCATGTCCAAAGCAACTGCATGTTTCGTTTTAAGTTTTTTGTTGTTGTTGTTCATTTTCTTTTTTTTCTTCTGATTTTCATTTGTTTTCTCATTTTTAATGAAAATAAATTAAGCACATCTCGAATGCCAATGCTCACCAGCTATATCCCACAGCATCTCCATCTCTCTCTCACAGTCTGACGGTCTCTCTGTCTCTTCCCAACCAGAGCTGGCTACAATCAAACGGAGCAGGAGGCCATCTGCGCCCAGTGGCAGTATCAGCCCTCGGAGAAGTATGTGCCCAGCCAGCCGCGCACCTCGTAGATGCCACCATAGCTGACCGACCTGCAAGTCTACAAATCTACCAAGCAAAGCAATTTAGCTATAGCAATGACTATAACCCGAAACCGAGCCCCAGCCCGAGCAGCTCTTAACCTGATTCCTAAAAAACAAAAAACAAAATGAAAACAAAACAGAAACCGGTGCCAAAAAGAAATGTGCTAAAGTGAAAATATTTTTATATAATATAAACATACACCATACTATATATACATATACTATATATATATATATATAAATAGGATCTGAGTGCGAATAAAATTGCAAGCTTACTTATCAGAAGTTTGGATTCTTTAAATTTCATGCCAGCCCAAATGTATGCTGCACTTTTTTTATGTTCCACAATATGTGCTGACTTTCTAAGACACAGTGCTACTATAACTGTTTTGCCTAGTACAATCATGTGCACAGTAAACATAAAACCTCTAATGCTGCAGCTTGGTCACAGCTTACCTCAAACCTCAATAACAAGCACAGCCTGTGTACAGTTTCCATCCAACTGTGATGTGCAGAAAGCAGCGACACAGTGCGTACTAAACTGCAAGTATGTGCTAATAAAACCATTTTACGAACCAAGTTCAAATATATCATTTTTATTGAACAAATCCCTGTAAATATATATATAAAATATTATATTATTTTGAACCATACAGATTTGTTTGCTAGGCTGTTAAGTCAGCGACCCGTATAAAAATAACAATTTTTAAATGTTTAGCTTTGCATTTGCATATCTTTAATTCATGCATTTTGTTGTATTACAAATTACAAAATTTGTCATTTTATGTAGATCTTGTATATGTGTATTTATGTTGTGTGTGTGTTGCGACTTGTGGTTAAATTGATGTAGGCGGCTTTTTGCTGGAGCCCACTTATCATAAAATTACAATTGTATGCATATGTGTGTGTAAAAAAAACGAAATCCTAAAAAAGAACTAAATGATTGCCCGAAGCGCAGCTGTTTTGGCTGCTCCATGCCGCCGGAGCAGGTCCAGAGTCGCGTCTGGACACAGTTCAAGTGGCAGCTAGCTATTGTTGTTGTTGTTATTGCTGTTGTAGTTGTAGTTGTTGTTGTTGTTCGATTCTGTTAGGCGCGCAGTGCGACAAACTGCTGGAAGACCTCTAGTATGTGTGAGTCCAGATCGGATGTGAAGAGCAGCGTTTCCAGCGTGCTGCTGTATTTCTGCACCTGTTCGTGATGCTGTTGGTAGAAAAAGTGTTGCAAGGATTAGTATCGAATATATATAGCTAAATGCGTGTGTGCTCGATTTACCATGAGGAACACCTGCTGCAGGCGGCCGATGGTCCAGCGATACCAGTCTGTGTCCGGATCGCGTCCATCTGTGTCCGAGCGCAGCAGATGCTCGGATAGTATCATAATGAAGCGCTGAAAGACGATGAGAAACAGACGCTTCTGATTCACATTGGCTGCCTCCAGTTTCTCCTCCATGCGCTCAACGACCTGTGAATGGATGCGGATGGTAAATAAATGGTTTAAAAGGGAAACCCGAACTGAATGGAGCTACCTCCTCGGATGGCTTATCGGCATGCGTAATGGGCTTCTTGCGCTTGTGCGGCGTATCCTCATCCGTGTCGCTGGACGATGAATCCGCCTTGGACAGCTTCTCCTTGGCATCGCTCAGCTCGGTATCTGTAAGGGATTACAGACATATGGGTTTAGTGTTTAGTGAATTGATCGATCGATCGATCAGCATTTACTCACTCAGTTTAATGACGTGCTTGTTCATCTTCTTGATGGTCAGATGCAGTATCTCCCAGAGATACATTTTGGTAAATTCGCCTGTCATCTCCTTGGAGAATATCCATGTGGCCACCGCCGAGCAGTCGACAATTTGCAGCTTGAGCAGCTTATCGATGAGCACCACCATCATCTGCTGGTGCGATGACCACAGCTCAAAGATGTTGTGCAATATACAGATTTGTGCCTCCTCCGTTTCGGCCAACGCACGGAATACCACATGAAATTTGGATATTGCCGCAAAGCTGTGCGAAAACGATTTCGAGCCCAAATTGAGCAGCGTCTGGACAAAGACATCTATTTTCAGCGCATTGAAACTGCCATCGGACATCTCCTCGCCGCTGTAACCGCTGCTGGGTATCTCCTTCAATATGTTGACCACCTCCTCCGGCGTGCACTTCTGCCGTATGGCGCCGACCAGCTGCAGGGCGACCGTTGTCCCGGGCAGATTGGCTGCGCCGAAAGAAACGCAGAGAGAGAGAGAGAGAAACGGAAATGATTTGTTTGAATGCAACATCATTAAATGCTTATTACGAGCAGGTAGTGGGGAGAGAGGGAGGGGGACCTGGAGCGGGTTAGCTGCTGGCATAGTTGACACTTTCGCTTGCGCCAGTTGCAACTGCGTTTGGTGTGCCGCCGCGTGGAACCAAGCGGCAACAGGCCCAGCGCGCCTGCCACTGCTACCGCCTGGTGCGTTACTAATGATGACTACATCACCCGCCCCCCGCTCCCCGCCCCCTGCCCACTGCCCAGACGGTACTCCGGCAGGGGCAGCCATCTCCGCCTGACATCAGCGATTACATGCAATTTATTGGCACTTGAGTCGATTATGTCAATGAAATGCGCGTTGAGCTCAAGAGGAGCTGGTGGAAAGGGGGAAGGGGCAACAGACTTAATTTAAACGAATTAATGCGTCCATTTGGCAAGCCAAATGCGGAACTGCAGCGCGACCCAGTTGCCAAACACTGTGAGGCCATCAGACAGCCAAGCAAAACAAAGCTCAAGAATGCCATTTTCGAGACAATGGAGCGTGTCAAGATCAGCCCCCAAAGTTCACACAGCAGCAGCAGCAGCAAAGGCAGTTTGGAATGTTGGCTGAATATCTGCTGAATGAATCGCGCCAACAGCTAATAGTAACAGCTAAGAACGCTCTAGACGAGAGTGCTCGACTGGGAGATACCCTAAGTCCAGCGCCAAGTTGCCCACACAAGCATTCTAGCTTCCTTCTCTACATGCATATCTCTATCCATATCTATATCTATATCTATATCTATATCTATATATATATCTATATCTATATCTATATCTATATCTATATCTATATCTATATCTATATCTATATCTATATCCATATCTATATCTATATCCATATCTATATATATATCTATATATATATCTATATCTGTATCTATATCTATATCTATATCTATATCTATATCTATATCTATATCTATATCTATATCTATATCTATATCTATATCTATATCTATATCCATATCTATATCCATATCTATATCCATATCTATATCCATATCTATATCCATATCTATATCTATATCTATATCCATATCTATAGCCATATCTATATCCATATCTATATCCATATCTATATCCATATCTATATCCATATCTATATCCATATCTATATCCATATCTATATCCATATCTATATCCATATCTATATCCATATCTATATCCATATCTATATCCATATCTATATCCATATCTATATCCATATCTATATCCATATCTATATCCATATCTATATCCATATCTATATCCATATCTATATCCATATCTATATCCATATCTATATCCATATCTATATCCATATCTATATCCATATCTATATCCATATCTATATCCATATCTATATCCATATCTATATCCATATCTATATCCATATCTATATCCATATCTATATCCATATCTATATCCATATCTATATCCATATCTATATCCATATCTATATCCATATCTATATCCATATCTATATCCATATCTATATCCATATCTATATCCATATCTATATCCATATCTATATCCATATCTATATCCATATCTATATCCATATCTATATCCATATCTATATCCATATCTATATCCATATCTATATCCATATCTATATCCATATCTATATCCATATCTATATCCATATCTATATCCATATCTATATCCATATCTATATCCATATCTATATCCATATCTATATCCATATCTATATCCATATCTATATCCATATCTATATCTATATCTATATCTATATCTATATCTATATCTATATCTGTATCTGTATCTGTATCTATATCTATATCTATATCTATATCTATATCTATATCTATATCTATATCTATATCTATATCTATATCTATATCTATATCTATATCTATATCTATATCTATATCTATATCTATATCTATATCTATATCTATATCTATATCTATATCTATATCTATATCTATATCTATATCTATATCTATATCTATATCTATATCTATATCTATATCTATATCTATATCTATATCTATATCTATATCTATATCTATATCTATATCTATATCTATATCTATATCTATATCTATATCTATATCTATATCTATATCTATATCTATATCTATATCTATATCTATATCTATATCTATATCTATATCTATATCTATATCTATATCTATATCTATATCTATATCTATATCTATATCTATATCTATATCTATATCTATATCTATATCTATATCTATATCTATATCTATATCTATATCTATATCTATATCTATATCTATATCTATATCTATATCTATATCTATATCTATATCTATATCTATATCTATATCTATATCTATATCTATATCTATATCTATATCTATATCTATATCTATATCCATATCTATATCTATATCTATATCTATATCTATATCTATATCCATATCCATATCCATATCCATATCTATATCTATATCTATATCTATACCTATATCTATACCTATATCTGATTAATTAAATTTAGGTCGTCGTCCTGATCAAGATCGATCATGCCCACTGTGCGACTTTTCGACTATAGGGCATTCGCCTTAGATTATTAGCATTTGGTTTGACTTGATGCCAAAATATGTATATTTTCACGGATCTTTGGTTTTCAGCTCAAATTGGGCATGTCCAAGGCAGGGCATGGCGCTCCAAAGATCAGGGCGCTGCTCTATCGACCGCAACGTGTCCAGCTCTGGGGCTGCAGCTGCTCTTCTTCCGCTCTCTGCGGTCTGCCTGGCTGTCAATGCTAAAGTGGCGCAGTAAGCGATGAGCGCGTGACACGACACGCATTAATGGCCAGCTGCAACGTTTACGAATGTGAAACACAAAGCGAAAGTGGAAAAACGCACAAATCTGCATGTCTATGAGCCAGCTGTGTGTGTGTGTGTGTGTGTCTCATATTTAGTTGGGTTTGGCGGGGGAGAAACGAGTTCTATGTTTAATACTTATATGACAGTCATGAGAAGCAGCACAAGAGCTAAGCAAGGCCCCAGAGTTGACTCTTGAAAACCCCATAAAAAATAGTTATAAGTTGCTTTAGGCTGTTTACCATATTACAATAAAAAGGGTACCTTGAGATGCAGCATATAAGATGCAGAAGGTCCCGTCCCATTCATATATTCTTGCTGCGCAGGCTAATCAAAATACCGACACCTTGTTCCCACTAAACCTACTTCGATAATTATCGATTTGTAGTCGTTGCTTTTTAAAGCATTAACGCGCATTCGATGGTAGCTGAAGAGCTCGAATTGCATGCAAAGAACAAATCGGTTTCAAGTTGTCGATAACTTTTCTCATTTTTCAGCGTTCGATAAATATCGATCTTTCGCATTGGCTTTTCTATAAGTCCTTAAGCTAGCACATTTTACATTTTTGTTCAAGTAGACTTCGCTTTTGCTGTCCCAAAATGGATGCAGGCATTTTTTCAATTATTTCAATCTTAGTCTCAGTTCAAGCCTCATCTTGAGCCATGGCTCTAAATGCTTTCAATTGAACCTGTTTATGGTCGTGCTTTGTCTGCACTTGTGGCCAGTTGGGGCTCCATCTTTACTTATTCTCTTTCCGGCTCTTGCCTTTTCCCTAACGTAATACTTTCTCGAGCTTTCTAGCGCGTTTCTCCCCTAAGTCTAAGCCCTTGTGCTATCAATTATGTGATCTTTACCCTCTACAAAATCAAAGAGAGAACCTGAGACAAGGTGAACTGAAACGCAATGAGAACGACAATCGAATCGGATGGAATGGCATCTGATGGCGGCCAGTTCCACTATTGAACTTCAGCGAAGCGAGCAGCCTATCTGACAGGGAATCTCGCTCGGTTCGAGTGGGTCGGAGTGGGTCGGAGTGGCTCCGAGTGGGTCGGCGTGCTGCTCCACAAGTCTACGCGACTTGCCAAAAAGCGTTTCGCCAGCTCAGCTCAGCTCAGCTCAGCTCAGTAGGCGGGGTCTTAGGTTGGGTTTGGAGTTTTGTATGGTGGGGCGCTTGGCTTTCTGCTTGAAGCGGGTCTAAACATCCGCGAGTGTTGCATAAAAGCGCGTCAGCCGCGCAACCACCCGCACCACCTGCTGCTGCTGCTGCTGTTAGAAACGCGGCCGTTGGCAAAGATTGCGAAACTGCCGCCGCTGGCGATGCGCCGCTTGGCTGCTCCAACGAAAGCAGCAGACGAAGCCAGAGGCAGCAGTGGTGGCAGCAGCGGAGGCATTTGGTGGTTTACCCGTCTGTCGTTGGGTTTTGTTATTAGCGGTGCGCACGTCGCGAACGCCTTTCAGTCAACCCAAAGCGCGCGCGCGGCACAAACGTCCAAAGAATTGGCCAAAAGAGCTGTCAAAGATTCATTTGTGTTTTCGTTAACTTTTTTTTTCGTGATTTTTTTTGATGTGAAAATGTGGCAAGTCCCTTGCCTCGTGTGCATACTATTCTTGGCAATCGTAAGTGGTGCAGAACTGTGCCTCCATTTGGTGGGCTTGAAACTAACGGATCGATATAGAAGGTCAAGTCAAGTCAAGTCAACTCGTGACCCAACTGTTTCTCTGCGGTGTCCGAGTGGGTGACATGGACAGTAGCTTCTTCGAGCTACTTGTAGCCAGCCCTGAGATGTTGCTAGACGAGAGTCGCACATGGGTTAAGATCTTGGCGCTGGACAAAGCTTCGGCTACAAACAGCCAACCATATCCATGGCCAAAGCTAACCCATATTGAGCTTGGCCTGATTTACAGTATCATGTATCGTTTATCGTGCCCTGCTCTTGCTGTGCCCGTGACAGATGCTGCACAAGCCTGTCACTTGAGGCACAGAGTAGGCTAGAGTAGCACCCTCTTTCAGTCTGGACGTGTCACTAGCTTATTTCGCGTCTAAGGGCCTTCAGTTGACCAGAGTGTGCCTTGTTTCTGTTTCGGCTTGCTCATGGCATTGTCTGTGGGCAGTATCTTCCACCTTATGTGGATACTTGCAGTCATTCTGGAGTACTCTATAAGAAGTCTGTGATAATCCGAGAGAGAGAGAGAGAGAGAGAGAGAGAGAGAGAGGTCCAGCTTTTAGCGTCTCTAGACGAGACATGGTCCGATTGCACAGAAAGGCTAAGCTGGATCTCTTTAGAAACTGATCCCAGCTGAAACTGATAGCCAACTGCTAAATTGCAGCAGCTGCCGCCGATGCTGGCCATTGTGGGCGCTGGACGGGATCTGGTGCTGACGCCCAAGCAGTCGCTGCAATCGAACGGCAAACGCATCTACTACGAGGAGCAGCCGACGACGGATGTGGTGCGCAGCTGGGAGCGCACCTTGAAGCATGTGACCTATGTGACGCTGTTCACGGACGCCGCCGTGGGCGCCGCCGCTGGCAATCTCAGGTAGGTTGTCCCGGCCAGCTATATTGATGCCACTAAAGCGCGCCTGTGCGGCGGCCAATGGCAGCCAGCTGCATGATTATCACAATTTTCTGCAGACGCCGTATATGCCGCTCACCGCCGTTGCCCAGACGCAGCTGGGCCCAGCCCGCTTTGGGGATATTGTGACGCTGGCCAGCGGTCGGCTGGAACAGTTCTCGGCCAATGGCAGCTATCGGTTTGTCGAGGGCAACACGGATGCCAAATCGACGCCAACGGCGGGCATCCAGACACGCGCTCTGTGGCGTGTGCAGCGCATCCGGCATCGGGATGGCGGCATTGGCCAGAGTTTGCCTCAACGCTTCCATTACGAGCTGAAGTTCAGCGTGTCGCCGCTGGCGGCAAGCATTGGCTGGCCGCCGCAGAGCTACATCCAGAAGGAGTCCGACTATCCGCAGAGCTTTGGCCGGCAGCTCTACGAGGAGAAGCGCGAACAGGAGCTAGCCCAGCGACGTCAGGACCGACAGCCGCAGGCGACATTTATGCATGGCATCTTTCAGGCTCCTCCGCCGCCGCCATTGCCGCCGTTGCCGCCGCTGCTGCCGCCCAATCTCAACATTGGTGAGTATCTAAAGCAGGGCATACCCAAGGGTACGCCCAAGATCGAACAGTATCCGGGCCTTTACAATCTGGGCTTGCGTCCCAACTTCATACCGGCCACAACATTTCGACCCGGCTATCCGGTCAAGTTTGGTCCACGTCCGGAGCTGTCCGCTCCCCCGGAGCCTTACCCCTTGCCCAACGAACTGGGCAGCGGCGTCGGCGGCGTCGGAGGCGCTGGTCCCGCTAATGCCGCTTCCGTGCCAGCCAATCCTGCAGTTACCCATCATTTCCATCATCACTTCTACATGACGCCCAATGGCCTGGCTGATGGCGGCGGCAATCATGCGGAGCTGGGCTATCGTCCAGCCACTTACGTGGCGGAACTGTCCACACCAGCGCCAGCGACAGGGCCGCCCTATCGCCATCATTATCCTGAATCGCATTATTATGAATCGCATCGTGAGCTACAATTGCCGACGAACCGCGAACCAGCTTCTGCGGAGTCCCTGGAGCCTGGCGAGGATGAGCATCAGGATCAGGAACAGCATCCACAAATCTATACAGGTGAGCTCTCTAAATGGCTGCAGTCGGCAGCGTCTGACTAGGAGATACCCTAAGCCCAGCTGCTGCTGGCGGTGCAATCCTCCTAACTTCCTGCTATGTATGGTATATGCATTTCCGGTGTATATAGAGTCTTAGCTCTGATATTTCCAGCGATAGGCTTTGGGCAGCCAAGAGGTGGAATATTATTAAACTGTACACACTTGAACGAAATATCCTGTTTGTTGTATCTAACATAACTCTTATCTTGAAGCTCGAAATCGATATATATCGATCAAATAAAAGAGTTATCGATATGTGAAAATATATTAATAGCTTGGTGACCGTGGCGAAATCCACCCGAATTATCTTGAACTCATCTTCTATTAAAATATATGTTTAAAGTGCATCGAATAAGGCACCAAATGTTGGAATCAACGTCTTTCGCCCATGTTGGTCTTGCGGTGAGAATCTTGAAGCCGAAAAATAAACCTATCAAAAGTGTGAAACACGCGTCAAATAATTTTTCGATTAGATATTTGGAAATAAATTTGAAAACAAAACGTCGCCCAACAAATCTTTGACCCCCATTTCCGCCAAGGAGGAATGCATTTCTTCGAAAAGTGTGATAGAGTCCTCAAATGAATCTGAACAAAAGATCTTTGAAAATAAGTTTTGAGGCTGATCGGATGGTAAACAAAATAAAGTTGCACATAAACCTTTTTCGCGATTTTTCCACACATGCGGGTAGAATTTCCCGAAATCGCGTCTTAGCGTGCACCTTCATCGCATAAGGTAATTAATGTGAAAATTTCAGTTTCCTAGCTCTTATGGTTCGGGCTGTGCGTTGATCATCAATCAGTCAGTCGGTCAGTCAGTCGGTCAGTCAGTCAGGACAAACAGTTTTTTGTATAGAGATATGAGAAATATAGGATTGGAAATGCTCCTGATTTCAGATTTCGCGCACCAGACATCAAAGATTCTGATTAAGGATCAACCTAGCTCGCATTCCAACAGTCAATCAGTCGGTTAGTCAGGACAAACAGTTTTATATATAGAGCTATATATATTTTCGATTTCTCTAGCTTTACGATTGTTTCATAAAGCAGTCATATATTATTATGGAGTAGCCCGATTTGAGACGGTTTTTGCAGGAATATAATGTAATGTTAGTGTATGGAAATGTTGGACAGTTTCTATAGGATTCACATCTGCCCAAGTCCGAGGAACTAGCTAAGATTCTGATTATCTCAGTCTCTCATTATGGAATACTAATCTTGGTTTGGATCTTGAATGTGTATAAACAGGTTACGATCAGGCATCCAAACACGACTCGTCCAAGCTGACACCGCTGTTGATCTATGCCGGCGCCGCGGCAGATGCTGAGGAGGAGCAAAAGTCATTTGTGCAAAGCGAGCCGCTGGAGGAGACCGTCTACCGCTACTCTGAGCCGGATCCGCTTTATGTGCATCAGCATCCAGTGGATGTACTCCAGCTGGAGACGCCGCACAGCTATGAATCCGATGAGCCACTGCGGCAGCACCATCAGCAGCATCATTCAGCGCAGTTGGAGCGCGGCACTACAAGCGAGCAGCAGGAGGACGGCGAGGAGGACGAGGAAACGGCAGAGCTGCCCACAATGCAGCCCGAACAGCGACCCGCTGGCAGTCAAAAACAACACAAATTGGCCACCACAGCAGCACCAATGTCCAGCACAAGCACAGAAAGCGCAACAACAACATCGACAACAACAACATCATCAACAACAACAACATCATCAACATCAACAACAAGCACTTCCATGGCACCACCAAGAGCAGCGGCCACAAGCCGAGCAAGCTTTGTGTCCACCTCGACCAGCATTTCGCCGCTGCGCGCTTTAAGTCGCTATCGGACAACGCCGCGCATCACCGCCGGCAGATCGACAACAACAACGACAACAACGACAACCACGGAGCAGCCGACAATAGCCAAGTGGAAGCAGCGCCGCAAGGAGAATGCCACCAGCATGGACAGCCGGGCCAAGAGCAGTCATCGCCATGAATCCAAAGTGGCATTTGTGCCCACGACAGCAACAACAACAACAACAACAATAGCACCGACAACAACAACAACACCAACAACATCACCGATAACATTTACAACACCGACAACAACAACATCTTCGCCTGCAGTCAACAGCTCGGCGTTGCCGGCGGGTGAAATCATCGAGGTGCTCACCCAGAAATCGGTTAGCAAATCCGTCAGCATCAAGGTGGGCGAGAACGGCGAGGAGATACCCATCATTGTGGACGACGATGAGAACGAGGTGAAGCACAGCTAAATGCCCCAAAAATGCAATTAACTAATCCTAAACTTAAGCGTAACAAAAAAAAAGAAATTAACTGAAAACGAAGCAGGAGCAGGTGGTGGAGGAGAAGGATCTGACCAAATCGTGAGAGTGGTTGAGCTCCCATTTTCAGTTATTTTCATGTTAAGTATTTTCTAAAATTTATAGCACTCAAATAAATATGATTTGATTCAAAGTAACAACTTGCTTGCACCAGGTGCTAGAGAATATTTGGCATTTGGTACTCACCAGCCTCCTCGCTGGTGTACTTGTAGTTAGGCACGGGCATGACCGGGATCAGTTTCGCATACGTTGTGGGCATCATTTCGGTGATGCGCTGATGATAGGACAGTCTGTGAGCGATAGAAAGGAGTTTTATTTAAGTAAAGATTAAGCTTTAGGGCATATCGTACCGCAGGCACTTTTGGAGCACCTCCTGGATGAACTTGGGACGTGGATGCTCGGCATCGAGCAGCAGACAACTGTCCCATTCGTCCCAGGACCAGGTGAACTTAAAGTTGCTCAAATGATAGCTAAACCAGTTGACGAAGCGATCGAAGCACGACGTGTTCATCGAGTCGATGCGCATGAACAGTATCTCAGTTGCCTGGGCGAGCACCTGGGGCAATGTGCCCGGCTGCAGTTTGCACAGCTCAATTAGAATGGAGCCATAGCAAATGTCCAGATAGCGAGGCGTGGGCATGTGAAAGAGCTCCGCAAAGATTACCTCGACGATGCAGTATTCTAATGGGATCTTGTGCTTGAACGGAAAATTCAGCAGCTGTGCAGCGCAATCTTTGCGCTCATGATGATGCGTCTCAATGATGTGATGCAGATGCTCCTCGATGAGAAAACGCTCGATCGAATGGGCACCCGGCAGGTTAGGTCCATCGGGGCAGTCGGTGTAGTCGAACATGCGGTAGACAACCCACGGCATGGGATACTCAAAGGCGTCATGGTGTGGCGGCGGCGTAATCTGCGGCAAATTGTGCTGCAGTGCCTCGCACAGAATGGCGTCAAAGACGAGGTACGGACGCGGTATATGCTTCTCGGCCCAGTTATCCTGGCGCAGCTTGCGTATCTGTGCCCACAGACAGTCCAGATACTCCTCCTGCGGATGTGGCGCATCCGATGACCAGACACGCAGCGCATTATGATGCTTCTTCGAGCGCTTATTTAAATACACCTCAATGCGCAGCAGCAGCGACTCCAGTGCTGACTCCTTCTTCTCGTACAGATCACGCCCCACCCACGGCAACGTGGAGAGCACCGCAAACACAAACCAATCGCGTCGCACTTGCGGCACAGTGTCCTCGTTGGACACATCGATGATTGTGTCGAGCAGCTGCAGCAGACTTGTAGCCGAGATGACGTGACAGTTGACCAGATCGGCCAGAAAGCGTAGCGAGTAGCGTGCCGCATCCCAGCGGCATAGCTTCAGCGACTCCTTAAACGTTTTCACCATGTGATCGACGAACTCGCCACCGAATTTATAGTTCTTAGCATTGAGCAGACCCACCAGGGTCGTGTAGACGGTACATTTTTCGGGCATGCGTACCGCACAGTCGGACAGAATGCGCAAGATCTTCAAGCGGAATGTGCCCAGATCGGCTTCCAGCACTGAGACAAGACCCTCGAGATTCGACTCCACCGACGAGGTGCTGCGCTCGCCCACACGCAATATCAAGGACTCCAAACGATCCTCAATCTCCTGGTTCTCTGAGACGCGACGACGCTTGTTGCGTCTGTGGTCTGCACATCAAATGGTCCAAAATTATTATTTATTACTTCATATGAAAATTAACACTCAGCTCACCATAACTCTCATCTTCGGTATCGTGTGCACGTCGGCGACTCATTTTCGAAGCACCTCCAACAAATTGCAACAACTGCAACAAACTAAATTAGCAGCACGTCGCACAGCAACAAAAAAAAGCGGCGTTTTTTTCCTTCTTTTTTTTGTGGCAACCGGCACAATTAAAACTCTAAGTTGCGGCTGCTGCGTATGCAAACTGTTGTCGCAGCTGGAACTTGTTGCGTGTCGAGTTTAAGTGTGCGACGAAATTTACGTCAAATCAATCAAATTGAAGCGCAAATTTTAAAGAAAAAATTTTATTTTCGAGCATGAGCTTCAGCATTTCACTGTGTCAATGCTCAATGTGACCAACGGCATTAAACATTACAAAAGCAATTCGCAAAACAAAAATACCAAAACTACCAACGATACCATCATTTATTTCGAACGCACAGCACTGAAAAACAATTAATCGATAATTTCAAATCAGTTTAAAGGGATATTAAATTTAGGCCGTAACGATATGTCTGCCTGTATTCAAATGGCTCAGAAGCTTGACTTTTGAAACGTATTGATTTTAGGAATTTATGTGTTATTAGCAGCCAAGTACTTACATTGTACAGATTAAATAAAAGGTTTGTCTATTGTACATACATTTCGGTTATTCGTAAAACCATCTGCAACTATGTATATATCATATTTCTGAATTGGTTTACTAAAATTGAAAAAAAATGCTTATTTTAAATAGAATAATACTACATTGTACAGTTTATTTTGAACATTAACTTAATTTTTTGTGAATTAAATTAAAACAATAGAATTGTGTCAAGAAATATCCTACTAAAATATCAAAAATATTTATCTATATATATATTATATAAATATAAATTCACAATAGTTATATTTTTGGAACAATTAAGCTGACTGAAAAATATTCAATATTATCACCATAGAAAACATTGACATATTTTGTCAGTTAACTCCGAGTTTAACCGATTTTGCTGTCACCATAGCTCGTAAAGTGACCAGCCTTGAGTCAGCAGGGAGAGCAGAGAAACCCACATAAAATACTGTCGATAAATGGCAAAAATCGATATTGTTATCGAAGTGAACTGCTGCCAATTGTTGAGGCTTACCTTTAGATTCGTTTTTTTTTTGTATAAATTTTTTGCGAACGCACACGCAATAGTTTAATGAAACGCAATTGAAATTCGGGTGTGCTGGTGCAAATGGATCAGTTCTCGCACGACTTGACCCTCGCCCTGGAGGAGACGTCGCTCATGGACAGGGCGTGCGGCGTTGGTAGGTGGGGCTCGCGTCGAAGAACTCGATCAACGGGTAATTTGCGTAAGTATTTGAGCCAAGATATTGGCCATATTCAGCACGCCCCCCTCCCACAGTGCTGGTGGGCAAATTGACAGCATGAAAACCACTTTGCTTCCACTTCACTGCACTTCACCTGCACTTCACCTGCAGCTTGTGCGCCACAACCAACCGAAGATTCGTCGAGCAGCCCCACAGACACCATGAATAATGCACACGGACATGGACACGGCCACCACTCGAATACCAATGCAAACATCGATGGACTAGATACCCAAACACACAATGATATGATGCTGCCTGCGAGCGATTCGGATGAGAAGGCCGAGGCAATGCTGCCGCTGCGTCTGCCCGGCAAGATGCTCAATGCAGCCGCAGCTGTTCGCATGGGCATGGGCGCCCTCGAGTCGGACTCGTTGAACGAGACCAATTTCAGTCCAGCTCGGTGAGTAGACACGCCCTCTAGTCAGAGGCGAATCTAATACGCTTCGTTTTTAGGTTCTACAAGCCGAACTCGCGTCGGAAACGAAAGATCAAACGCATGTCTATGGAGTTTGAATTCAGCAAGGATTGCAATCTGGCTGTGTCACCACACAGCTTTACGGAGTCGCCACTGCATCCGGGCATGCTGGGCGGCTGTGCCGGCAACATGACCGGCACGGGCACTATACGAAAACGTGTGCTGAAGATGGACAGCGGCAATCGTTCGAATTTGTTTTTTTGCGGTAAACGCAAACGTTCTAATCGCGATCGCTATCACGAGCATGATCAGGAGGCTGGCGTTTCTGTTGGCGCGGGCTGCAGCGGCGGCGGCTCTAGCAAATTGCATTCGTCGAGCATGCCGCGGTACACGCACATCGAGGAGTACCATCGCATGCGGCCCCGCAGCTATTCATCGACATCGAAGCCGCACAGCGATCGTCTGCTGCCGCTCAACAAGGGGCTGCTCTCCAAGATAAATCGCATTGCGCAAACCCAAACGGAAACGCAACAAGCACAAAAGACTGACAACACATCGAACATGGAAGAGGAGGGTGTGGAGCACGAGCAGGCGGAAGCACAGCCACAGACGGCAGCAGCCAATCTTCATTTGGAGCTGGTTGAGAGTGCAACCAGCGCCGCTGGCCTTGGTGACTTTAGTACGGAAACGCTTGTGCCTGTCAGCGATATTGAGACGCTGTTAAATACTTCAGATAAGCTGCCGGTGCAGCTGTCTTTGGACTGCGCTGTTGCGGACTATCATGCCCATCGCCAGAAATCGCATTATGGTCATATGCATGGCGGCGGCTCCACGAAGGCGCATCGCAGACGCCGCTTTTGCCAAACACCGCAGCCACTGCAGGTGCAGTCGATGGACTGCACCGAGCTGTATGACTTTCTTAGCTCCAGTTCGCTGAGCTCCTCATCGGACAGCGAGGATGGCCATCGGCTGCACGATACGGATCGCGAGGGCGACGACGAGCTAACCGATTGGCCCGGCAATGAGTTTGGTCCCGGCGGCAAATATGATCCCAAGCGCAAGCTGACCAAGAAATCGCTGCTGCCCCAAATACGCTCCGATGATACCATTGGCGAGGATGATACGCTTATGTCCGGCACGGAGGCGACAGCGACAATGACTTTTGCTGACAGCTACGGCGGCGTCGGCGGCACTTCGCAGTCTCCTCCCCTACCGGATGCTTTCCAGGATTTGACACGCTTTCAGCCGGCCGCCAGCTCGGAGCCGATTGAGATCTGTGGCGGCGGCGCCAATCGTGGCAATCGCAGCGTTGGCTTCATTGGCGTCAACATCTGCCTTGACACGGAGACCAGCATGAATGGCATGCCGGCGCTAAAGCAGATCGAAAGCGAGATGTCCGGCGAGACATCAAATCCATTCCTGTCGTCATCGCCGCCCATGCAGATACAGGAGGTGCGCGAAATACGCGCCGGCTGCCGGCGCATCAATGGCGATCGTCCAGGTTTCAGCATTAAGCTGAGCGTTAACGAGCGCCTGGCACGCTTTCTGCAGGATTCCCGCCAGACCCAAATACGTTTGCCCGACATTGAGATCTACGAGCAGGATAGCCTGCTCAATCTGGCCACGCTCTACTCCCTCAACATGCTTGTGGAGAACGGCTGCACGGTGCTAACCAAGACAAGGTAAGTGAAACCGATTAGCAACCACCTCTGACCCCAACAAAGCACACGAACTAAGTTGCCAATCTCTTGCGCACAGAAATACAACACAATCGTCAAACATTGACCCGCAGCACGGTCTGCAGCAGCGTCCGGATTTGTTGAGCGATTTCAAGCGGCGCTGCTACGGCGGAAACGGTGAAGACACTGCCATCGCGACCGCCAACACGCCAGTCGCCAGCGCTGCCTTCAATGCTGCTACTGCTGCCGCGGAGCTGCTGCCGAAGAAGTGAATTAATAATCAAAACTGAATTTAATACAATTACCAGACCAAGGCGAAAATCATGTCGCTCGGCAAGCGACAACTGGGAACCATCAGGTGCTCCAAACTAAAGGCTGTTCAGATTTTGTGCTGGGCACCTGTGCAGCTCGTTTTAGCCTATTTATTAAGCTTTTAATGCGTTTCGTATAGTGTCGAGTTTTGTCTGTACATCGGTCTATGTATATAACTATTATAAATATTAGACATATGTATATATTCATTTATATATATATATACATATATATATATATTTATATAATTCTGAATAAGGGAACAGCGCATGGCACAATCAACTAGCCGAATTCGTTTTTTAAAGCTTGCACTTTGCGTTTGCCCTCAAATGACTAGGGCAATGCTCTGCAAAGCGAGACAGCATACACAGAAAGAGATAGACAGACGAACGGAAAGAGATGGAGAGCTGTATGCGCAGCAAAAGAGAAAGAGCGAGAGCGACAGAGACAGAGGCAGAGGCAGAGCGAAAGATGTTTAGACTTGAAATGTTTGTTTGTTTGTTTGTTGTAAAATATGTGTGTTTCCGCCAGGCATCATGCACTTGTTCCACTGTACAAAAGCATTATTATTATTATTATTATTTGAAACCTGTTCCATAAAATGTAATGCAATTTTGAATATAAGCCAATATGTGCACATAGCTAACGTGTATTTTGTATGGAGCTAATGGGCCTGTTCAAGGAATGTACCAAGTACTGCATTAAATGTGTAAAGTAGAACTAGCAAATGCATATCTAGACATTTAACGTTTAGGCATCTCATGAACATGCGGATTCTTTTTTTCGTATCCCAAAAACTGTTAATGCCAATTTTTTTTTAGCAGTTTGTCTATAAAACCTGATCACCACATTATTTTTGTTTAAAAGTCTGTCTCATTCCTTTTCAAAACTAAATGTACTCCGCCGAGTTCTTTTGAAAAAAATATATGCATTAATATATATTTTACTGAACACTTTTTATGTAAATGTCAAATTTTCTGTTTGTCGCCTCTATTATAATCTGTTGAAATCGTATTAAATATAAACTATATTCATTACACATTACCTTGATACTTTTTTGTCATTAAAAAACTAATATGTATTTAGATGTATCTATTTAATTGCATAGTTCTGGCCCTCCCATCTGTTAATGGCCTTTAAGAGCGTGGAAACCAAAAGGTGTTTTCTTTTTATGGTGCTTATTTAATTTATATTATTAATTTTTGTATGTCGACTTCTCATATAAATTAGATGGATGAGCGATAACTGATAAATTGCAAACGATAAAGGCGCCATGATTTGAATGAACTCCCCCACAGGACATGCGCATGCGCATGGCCGTTGGCCCCACCGGGTTGCCAGACGCAGCGGGCAGCAGCAGTCGCAGCCGCATTGCGAAACTTTGGCAACCCTTAAAGCACGCTCGTCATTTTTGTTGTTGTTGATTTTCGCCTTTGGTTTTTTGGTTGCGCTGGCCGCTCTGCACTTTCCGGGGGTCAGATCGACGGCAGAAACGCGTTGCCTTGTTGTGTCGTTGGTCGTTGGTCGTCGGTTGTGTTGGCAACGTCTCCGTCTTGGATTGGTTGACTGCGGGGGTGGTGGAGAAACTGGACAAGTTGCGGGGCATGCAAAAGTGTTTGCCGAAAAATCAAAAAAAAAAACCAAAAAAAAGAGGCATAACCAAAAATCAAACAAAGCGCGACTTGAGAGCTGAACACCAAAAACAATTGCAATACTTTGCGGAAACTAACGGTAATTTGTGTGCTCATTAGAGCTGTGTGAGTGCGCGTGTATGTGCGTGTGTGCGTGTGTGTGCGCGTAATCTTCGTGTATGTGTAATAGCTACACGTGAGAAGGCGGCGTCCAGCCAAGGAGAGATTTATGAGACGCGCGACGGCTGCTTATTGATTTTTCTATGCTGCATACGAAAACACACACACGCGCGCACTCATTCACACACACACACACATACACGGGAGTACTCTATGTGTGCTGGTGTGCGTGCGTGTGAGCTAATCTCTTATCAGAGTATAGAAATTTGTGAACTTGTTTTCGTTTTATTTATTTGTGTTTTTCTTTTTTTTTTTATGAATTTTTGTTCGCTGTTGTCAATTGTCGTCGCAGGCAGCGTGCGCTGCAATGGAGGAGCGCGCATTGAGGCGTCTATAGGGGTGGCCATAGTCAAAGCCACAGCCACAGCCACAGCGAGTGCCAGTTGCATGCGCCGGGAGCATGAACAGCAGCCGCAGCTGCAACGTTTGAACCCGTGCCGCAGCCTGGCCAAGTCGGAAAATGAGCGCATGCGAGGCTAAGGCGAAGGAGCCAGGAGGAGCAACGGGCTCAGTGGCAACGCCGTGCAAAGAGGAGCCGGTGGCGAGTGCCGCGGAACCGCCCCTGGCCAATGGACATGACCGCGAAGTGGAGACGCAAGCAACAAATTCGAATGGCCCGGAGCCGTCCAACGATAAGGCGCACGATGCGGACCCGATTTTGGCCAGCACACGCAGCGTAATGGATGCGGTGACAACGCCCTCCATAGATGCGCTGGCCAGCTGCAAAGATGTGCTCTTGGCGCAAAAGCTATTCGCCAGCGGCGGCAGCGGTCCCAAGGAGCTGCTCAAGCTGAAGGAGCCGATGCGCGTCGGCTTCTACGATATCGAACGGACCATTGGCAAGGGCAATTTTGCCGTGGTGAAGCTGGCGCGGCATCGCATAACCAAAAACGAGGTGGCCATCAAGATCATTGATAAATCACAGCTGGATCATACAAACCTGCAGAAGGTCTATCGCGAGGTGGAGATCATGAAGAAGCTCAAACATCCGCACATCATCAAGCTTTATCAGGTGAGTGTGCGCCGCCAGCTCCGGCTACAGCTAGAACTAATCCTTTGGATCATTTGCACTTCAGGTGATGGAAACAAAGAACATGATTTACATTGTCTCCGAATATGCCAGCCAGGGTGAGATCTTTGGTAAGCACTTACTGAAATCTGGCATAGTTTCGCAATCTTAAACGCCAACTCTTGCTTCCAGATTACATAGCCAAGTATGGACGCATGTCGGAGTCGGCGGCGCGCTTTAAATTCTGGCAAATCATTTCCGCCGTGGAGTACTGCCACAAGAAGGGCATTGTGCATCGTGATCTGAAGGCGGAGAATCTGCTGCTGGACTTTAGCATGAACATTAAAATTGCCGATTTTGGTTTCTCTAATCATTTCAAGCCCGGCGAATTGCTGGCCACCTGGTGCGGCTCCCCGCCATATGCCGCGCCCGAGGTATTCGAGGGCAAACAATACACTGGACCCGAAATTGATATTTGGGTAAGGAAATATGCACATAGAATTTGACTACAATCTAATACCCTCACTTGCACTTGCAGTCCCTGGGTGTGGTGCTCTATGTGCTGGTCTGCGGTGCTCTGCCCTTTGATGGATCCACGCTGCAGAGCCTGCGGGATCGTGTGCTGTCGGGACGCTTTCGGATACCCTTCTTCATGAGCTCGGAGTGCGAGCATTTGATACGCCGGATGCTGGTGCTGGAGCCAACGCGTCGCTATACCATCGAGCAGATCAAGCGGCATCGCTGGATGTGCCCCGAGCTACTGGAGCATGCGCTAATCGCCAAATATAATTTGAGTGTGGAACGGCAGGCGGTGTTGGAGCCCAGTGAGGATATATTGCGCATCATGTCCGAGTATGTGGGCATTGGGCCGGATAAGACGCGCGCCAGCCTTAAGAAGAACACCTACGATCATGTGGCCGCCATTTATTTGCTGCTGCAGGATCGCGTCTCACACAAGAAGGAGCAGGCGAAGCCAAATGAAACTAGCGGCGCCGCCAGCCGCCTGCTCTACAAGAGCAGCAAGCAGTCGCTGATGCTGGACCAGCTGCCCACGCAGCAACTGTTGCAGCTGCATCAGCATCAGCAGCAGCAACAGCAGCAGCAGCAAACGAAGACAATATCCACCGTGATCCTAGCCAAGGATCCGACACACAAAAGACTTAGCCGCCATCAGACTGTTTTGATGAGCGAACGATCCACTGCCGATCCCTACTATGCGGTCAAGCAGCAGGCCCACGCCCAAGCCCAAGCCCAAGCCCATGCTCATGCTTATGCTCATGCTCATGCTCATGCCCGTTACTTGAACGGGGATGAGGGC
Organism: Drosophila montana; assembly: GCF_035044405.1. Classification (NCBI taxonomy): domain Eukaryota; kingdom Metazoa; phylum Arthropoda; class Insecta; order Diptera; family Drosophilidae; genus Drosophila; species Drosophila montana. The sequence goes on from NW_026998301.1 coordinate 441,869, forward strand.
ACGGTCCCGGTTCCGGGCATGCCCATGCCCATGGCCATGCCCATGCCCGCTAGATATACACCACTGTCGGCGGGCAACAGCTGCGCCGTCTCCACGCGCATCAGCCATCAGAGCCTGAGCTCGCCGCGCACCATGGCCGCCGGCCAGCGACCCGTTGCCATCTCGCTCAGCATTGACAATAATAGCAGCGGCCATCCGCTGCCCTCGCTGGCCAATTTGCGGTGTCGCGAGCTGCTCCTGAATGCCAGCCAGCAGCTGGAGCAGTCCGGCCATCCGGCCGGGCATCTGTCGTCGCCGGCGCCCAAGCAGCTGCATCAGACCATTAGCGAGTATATCATCAAGCAGAGCACCGAGGATTGTCGCCAGCTGCTGCAGCAGGTAAGTCCATGCAACGTACTTGCTCCTGGTCTTGTTCAATCCAATCCAATCCAATCCAATCTCTTGCAGTCGACGGCTATTGCCGATACGAGGAAGGAGGACGATCAGCTGCCAGCGACAATGGAACATTCGTGCGCTGCCACGCCCACTGCCGAACAAACTAAGACAATAAAGCCAATGTCCAGCTCGAATAGCTTTGATTCCACCGCCAATCTCAATCAGAGCTTTCGCTACAAAATGTCCGCCGAGGCGAACCGACTATTCCAGACCCTGCAAGAGAGTCCACTGCCCATTGAGGTGTGTACAATCGGAACTGCTTATAATATGTGCCAAGCACGTCCTCCATGGTTACGTTCTATGCAATTATTTATTTCCCTCACAATACCTCCATGCATCCAACGCATGCCCAGCTCTAGCTAATAATCATCGCATGCGTCCTCCATAGTCACTTAATGTTTATCCTCGAAGCGTGTCCTTCACGTGCCTTTCGCTTGCCGCAGCGAGCACACGAGTGTCCTCCATGTTCAGTTTTTGTTCTTCCCCTAAATATAAAATGGTTTTGCAAATTCTCACCCTGACATTATCTTCACAGCCGGATGCACTCGGTTAATACGTCATCAATATATATATATATATATATATATATATATATATATATATATATGTTCAGTGAGTGATAGCACCATAGGCACGTCCTCCATGGTCACATTAAATATCCATCCACATATATCATTTAGATCCCAGTTGTGTATGCTCAAAACCATTAACCAAATATATTGAGGCGTATGTAGACACGTATGTAAAGGTCCTCCATGGTCACTTTTTTTTTGGCTGCACTTGTAAAACTTCATCAAGCAATCATTTGCAATGTTTAGCATCTCAGGTTAACTAGCTTGCCAGCACGTCCTCCTCCATGTTCACATTATTTACTAATTGGACTCTTTCCCGAGGCAGAAACCCAAACGCAAGACCCCAACCACAAATGGCAATGCCAGCGATGCTGGCCGCAATTCGGAGGAATCTGGACAGGAGTCGAAGCCAAATGGAGACGGGTGAGTGATCCGATCCGTAATTCCAAACCGACGAATGAAGCTAATGAAGAGTTGTTGTTGTTGTTGTTGTTGCTGCTGCAGACGTGAGAAAAAGACTTTTGAGAAGAAGGTGCTGGCCCAGGGCAGCTCCAGCACCGACGAGGGCTGCGACACGGATCAGGGCAACGAGGTGGCCAAAGAGGGCTCCCAATCGTCGACGGATCTGACCAGCGTACAGGCGACACGAACACGCTCGTATGCGAGCAGCAGCAGCTCCAGCGGCGTACTGGCCGGCAGCTACTCGAAGAGCCTCAGCCAGAACCTGAGCCGCGGCTCATCCAAGAGCAACTGCAGCGCCTATGAGAGCCTGGACTTTGTGCTGCCCTCCGTGCCGGACATTGCCGGCAGTTTGCCCTCCTGTATGAGCAACTCGATGCTGGCCGCTGCCGCAGCAGCGGCAGCCGCCATTTCCAGTGAGCACTCATCGGAGCGTTTACTGTACAGCAGCCACAGCTCGTGCATCCACATGCCCGGCGCAGTGAATCCACCACTGCCGCTGCCGCCGCCGCCGCCGCCACCGGCGCCGGTGCCACCCAACCAGTCGCCGGCGCCGCCGCCCTTCGCGGACAAGCGTTCGCCCATCCATTTCCGTGAGGGGCGCCGCGCCAGCGACGGCCTGGTGGCCCAGGGCCTGCTCAGCTCCAGCTCGCTGCTGGGCGCCAGTCGTGTCTATGGCAGCTATCGCTACGAGCAGGCCAAGCGTCACGGCTGGCTGGAGATACAGCAGCTCCAGCAGGAGGCGGCTGTGTATGCGCCTGGCCTCGCCCACGGCCACGCCCACGCCCATGGTCATGGTCATGCTCATCTCGGACTGGAGGAGCTCAGCCTGACCAATTGTCAATTTTCACACGGTCAATTCTATGCAATGCCCATCAAGCCGCACCACACGCTGCACCACCTGCAGACCCAGAACCACCACCACCATCATCATCATCACCAGCAGCAGCAGCAGCAGATGCTTGGGTATGCGCCGCCACCTCCGCCGCCGTCCCTGCTGCTGGAGGCGGCCGGCGATCTGTATGCTGGCCATGGGCATGGCTGTTATCAGCCGCCGCCACCGCCGCCGGGCATCTATCATCAGCATCTGGGCGCCATGTCGCCCATGCAGAAGCCGCCGCTGCAGCAGCAGCTGCTGCAGCATCGCCTGTTGCAGCAGAAGCGTCAACTGTTCCAGAAGCAATACGCCCTGGAGGCGCAGCTGGCCGGTCGCCATCATCATGGCCACGTCCAGTACAATCACAGCCATGTGCATGGTACGCCGCCGCCGCCGCCGCCCGCATCCGAACAGCATCTGGCCGAGGATCTGTACGAGCTGGCCATGCTGGATAGGCCGCGCAGCGGACCGCCGCGTCTCCAACACTCGCTGACCATGCCCGGCGCGCACGTCTTCAGCCAAATCAATCTGAAGACCACCTACATCAGCCAGCCGGCCAGCGAAACTGGAACTGCAGTTGGATCAGCAGTTGGAGCTGGAGCTGGGGTTGCATGCAGCTCGGCGCCACCGCCGTCCACGACGCCAGCAACGCCACCAGCGACACCATCGCAGGCGCTGCTCAATAGCCATGTGGTGCATGGGCATGGACATAATCATGCTGCTCCTGGCCATCCTCATCCTCATCCTCATGCTCATGCCCATGCCCATCCTCATGCTCATGGTCATGCCGAGCCGGAGTATCGGGCGCAGTCGACGACAACGACAACGACGCCGCCGGTGCTCAGCCTGTTCACGCCCAGCTGGCAGACGCTGGTCAAGCCGCTCAGCGAGAGTCCCATACTGGAGATATCCGAGCATCTGGAGTCCGTGTGAGTGTCAGCGGCGAAACCTTTTTTAATACGCTCGCAATTCAAATTTAACGAAATTCATTCATAATTATTTAAACAACAAAAAACAAAGTAAAATAATTATTATAATAATTCTATTCATATACATGCAAACAATACCATACTATATATATATAGTATATATATATAATATACGATACTATTATACGATAATATTATATACACACACACACACACACACACACACGTTTATAGGCTTTACATATACATATACATTACCGTTAGTGAGAGAGAGTGGCAGAGAGATCCGTTAGTTCCATTTGGCAGTTCAGCGATTACTCGAAACGATTTATCGATAATCGATAATCGATTACCGATTATCGTTATCGTTTTGGCGATAGGTATTACCAGATTATTGGATCATTTAGTTGTGTTACTAGCCTTAAGTAGTCCAAGTTTCGTATGCATACACACACACACACACACACACACTCACACACTGGCATATACAATATGTATATTGATAATAATTATATAATAAGCTATACCACATATTCTGGTACTAGACGCAAGATTCTAAATTCCCAAAAGAAAGAGAAGGAAATACGAATCAAAAAGAAGCAAAACAACGTCAAAAACTACATATATCAATTATTCGAAGCATTTATTGATGGCATAGGATATACATTATATAAATATATATATATACCACATATGCATATACTATATATACATATATATATATATATATATATATATATATATACATATACATATATGTGTATGTATGTGTATTGGTACAATAATTAGCGGCAAGCAAATAAATAAAACATCGATTGTTCTTAAACATGGAATTCAAATGTAAACCAGATATTAAAAGTCATTTGGTATAAAATGCAATATACTTTTTCGATCACACGCTCCGACTTTTTCAATTTATCGATCTTTGTTACACAAAAAAAAAAAGTTAGCAGCGACCTTAACTCGATATTCATATCCATATCCATATCCAATATCCATATTCAATAAAGCTATCGACTTGGAGCCTATATATGATATGTATATCGAATAAACTAGACAATTATCTAGCTGAATGACAAATAAGTATGTCATTCAGTCTGATAACTATATAAATCGTCTATATATCACATATATAACATATATATCTCTATATGGGATTTATCGTATTTTGTGGATATATATGTATATGTAAATGAAAATATGGATATGCGTAACATTTGACATCTATAGGTATGATATATATCATACCAAAAGGTGTGACCCTATATTATTTATATATAGAGATATAATCTTTCTATATTATGATGCATAAAAGTTTAACGGTTATGCAGGTGGATTTGTATGCCATCAGGGCATACTATATAGCACTATATACGCGTATAAATGGGCGTACGGATATGGATTTCTAGGCCAGTTAGTATACGGTCATATCTTTTATAATATACATAGGTATATCAATGTACGGGCTCTAGAAAGCTTCAATATAAAAGTAAGCTTTTAGACGGAAACGGATACAGATATGGATATGGATATGGATATGGATATGGATTTGTATGGGTATATGTATTCCCCTTTAATAATGCGGTCACACCTTTTCTGGAAAAACCTTTCTTCATAGCATATATATGTATGTATGTATGTATGTATATGGATATTCACTGCTGGGACGGAACTCGGGATGCGTCTCGACTGCCACATGGATCACGTTTTGAGCGCCCGATTTGATTCGAGATGCTTCTTGAGGGCCCGCTGCTGCTGCTGCTGCTGCTCGGACTGGTGGCAGCGCAGCAGATTCCAGTAGGCGCGCCTGTACTCGGAGCTCATCAGCACATAGATCAGCGGATTGATGCAGGTGGTCAGATAGATCAGCAGATAGCCCATTATGTTGAAGACGTGCACATCGTTGGCGCTCTTCCAGATCTTGGCCACCGTAATGGGCAGATAGCAGATGACAAACCACACAAATATCACCAGTATCATCTTGAGCAGTCGCCGATCCTTGACGCTCATCCGGCCCGGATAGATCGACGACGCGTTCGACGTATTACCCATGGACACATAGTGCGATTTGCGTGGACTGAACCGGGTGAACGAAGTGCGCAGCGATGTGGTGATTGGGTTCTTTCTGCCAGACGCATGGCAACAACACGATAGAGCGAGAGAGAGCGAGAGAGGGGGGTAAGATTATGGGTTATACAGTTCGCAAACAAACAAATACATATTTGCACAATTCCCGAGAGTCAACAAAATTTGAATGCAAAATGTAAATTTCAATATTTTTATCTGGCAAAGATACGACTACGACTTACTGAACCGTAAGCGTTGACCCCTATCTGATAATACTAGGCAGACATAATTTATTGTTCGGTTTGATCGTGATCTTAAGGAAACAACAACAAAAGTTGGAATATTAATTGATTTAGATAACGATAGGTAAGATACAAAATTTCCAAAAAATCTAGCTGTATGTTCTTCTATTATCTTAGTTTTACAATGGGGTCTATCTCGAATGGAATTTCTGAAGAGAAAGTTGAATATATATATTCAATTCTTCAAATCGACGAGACATCAAAGATGTGATGCCCGTTTCTCTCTGTCTTAAGTCTTTTGGGTTTCGGTCAAAGGTTCAAATTGTGATTTGCAAGTTGGTTGTAAGTTTACAGTGCATGTTAAATATAGTTGCAGGCTACTTACGAGTTGCGGCCCTGCTCCGGCTGGGTCTGGGATTTGTTGACTGTCGCATCGGCAGTGGCAGAACCCGTTGCTGGAGCGGATCCAGAAACCGAATGCTTGTTATTGGCGAGATTATTGTCCTGGAGCACGACATTGGCATCGATAGGCGCCTCCTGTTTGATGCTGTACGAGATGGGAAAACTCTCCGAGGAGGCGTTGTCGTCGATATAGGCCAGACTCTCGGCGACAACAAAGGGACGCGATGTGCCGGAATCCTCATCTTTGTCCTGCTCCCTCCGCTTATCCTTGCTCTTGGCCTTGCCTTTATCCTTTGGCTTGTCAACGGCAACGGGCGGCTTCTGTGCTAGCGTGGGCATTTGTATCGGCGGCGTTATGGCCAGCTCGGAGCTCTTGGCACCCGCCCGCATCGCCGCCTGACGGACCAGCAGAAAGATTCTTGCATAGCAGATGACAATGCAGATGCAGGGCAGCATAAAGGCCGCCATAAAAAGGAACTCCTTGGGCGAACGACCGTACTTATCGTGCAATATCGAACAGGACCCGATGCTGGTGTCCAAGCCAAACCGGCCCCAGACGCCGCGCCACGTCGGTATCATAATCGAGAACGTCACCAGCCAGGTGCCCGCCACCATGAGCGCCAAATATCGACGCTGATAAATGCTGTCGGGCGGCAGGAGAGAGGAGAGGAGAGAGGGAGAGAGAGAGAGAGTAGAATCAAGGTACATGGGCGCAAAACCTACCGTGGATACTGACGCGGATGGGCAATGATGATGTAGCGATTAATGGTGATCAGCGAGACGGAGAGCAGGGATACGGCCAAGAGGCCATAGCGGAGCAGCGGAAAGAGGCGGCACAGCAGATCGCTGTGCGTCCAGGCGCGCTCCTTAAAGGTGGACGCGGCCAGCGGCAGATTGAAGCAGCCAAAGAGCAGATCCGAACAGGATAGATTTATGATGAATATCGCCGTCGAGTTGCGCGTCTGTTTGCCGCGCGACAGGGCGACAATGGTCAACAGATTGCCGGGCACACCGACAATGATGAACGCAATGCACGCGATCCATGCGAATGTCAGCAGCTCGTCCGAATAGCCCTCGAATAGTTCGTTCTCCGGCGCCGTCAGCTGATCCATGCTGCTGCTGCTCCTGTTGGCGCCGCCAGCCTTGCGGGCCAATGCCAGCGGCTGGGCAACGGCACCTGGCACGCCGAGCAGCCGGATCTGGCCCTCCGTCTGGCTATCCAACTGGTGAATCATGCTACGCCCAGCTGTGACTGGTTTGTCGCGTGTTCCTCTGCTCTGGATTGGATTGGTGGGTGGGTGGCTATCTGTGTGCGCGCAGCCAAGGAATGCGGCGTTTCGAACTATGACGAGCTCGTTCCTGCGCCGATTATTGTACTAAACTAAATTCTATATATCCACACACTAGCCCAAATAGCCAAGCATCCAGCTAAGAAATTAACAAATACAACAACAGCATCAAGTGTGCTCTGTTAGCTGCTTGCGTCGGCATGCCCGACTGCTTAGATACCCTGCGCTCGAATTATTATTCATTTCATATAGCTCGAGAAATTTCTACTTAAACCTTATGAAACATTTGTAGTAAACGTCCAAAATCCTCTGGCTATCCGCATACCACATGGCCCAACTCTAGCTCAGCCAGTTCCCGAGTTATCTGGGTAAGATCAATCGAGGGAGACCTATACTTAAGTCGGCATAACACAAGTGGGCTATTCATATACTATATGTTACTTTAAGCTACTGAAGCGAGGACTTGTTTCTCATCTAAAAATCAAATTTCAAAACTCTAGTTCCAATGTTGCCAGAGATCTTTAAGCTATGGATTTGGGATCGTGCGTTTGCTCATCGTTTTCAAATATATCTTATACATTCTTTGATCAACTGATATCCTTGCGCTCATCTAGAGTTTTATGGTTACAGGGTATTGCGAACGAAACGATACGAAACTTTCGAAAAGGAAAACAACAACAATTTTTTTGTTTTTATTGTATACAACAATTGACTTCATCATCGGGTAATTTGAAATGAGCGGAGCGCTTTGTTTACATTGTTCTTATATTTTGGCCTTTTCTAAAATTTTTTTTTTTTGTTTTTTTTTCCTTTTCGTATTGTTTCTTTTTCAGAATTTGTTCAAATGGAACAGAAACCAGGGCTGCCTGCATAGTCGAAAAAACGCCTAAAGTTGAATATAAACACACTTGATTTGGCCGCTGCCCTGGCTTTTTTTTTTAGCTCTCTCACGATTTTCAAATAGAATGTTTTCAATTCTTTCGAGTTCCAGGCAATGGGCATGCACCAACGAGTCGCTTCCTCCGCCTGGCTGCGGATAATATATGGCTGGACATGCTAGCTAAGACCGCAATCAAAAGAAAGAGCATAAATTTTCTCGGTATTTATACACACATACTAACCGCATTAAAGAAAATATACCCATTACAGGGTATTCGATTTTAGGAACAACAAAGAAATTAAAGTATAGAGTACTTTTATTGGGTATATGCCCAAAATAGAAACTCTTTTATCTGATAAATATTCCAGGAATATCCCAGTCTGAGGAGTACTTAAATAGAACTACGGATGGATTATATAGCGTACGTGATTAACATATAGGGTATATGCCCCAAATAGAAACTCCTTTATCTAAACGATATTCAAGAAATATCCAAGTCTGAGGAGAACTTAAATAGAACTACGGATGGATTATATAGAATACTTGCGTAATATATAGGGTATATTGCTATAGGAGTATGGTATTTATAAGGAACTTAATAACGATAAGGTATATTGCGTTTTATAGCGTATATGTATATATACAAAGAGTCTATTTTAGTTATAGAGAACATGGGAATATCTTACGCCCTTCCATGTGTAACCGCAGCGACTGACTGGGCCCGTTTTCCAGCTAAATGTACGCCCCGCGTGACCCTCCCCCCGTGACCTACCCACAAGCGGTCTCCGGGCGACCGGGCGACCGAGCGACCGGGCGACCGAGCACGATGGCGTCAGAGCAGATCGATTCGATTTGGGAACTGCCAGTAGCCGGGTGGCAAACGGTCTCCCTCGTCCGCTCGTTTAATGCCAGCGTCATCTTAATTAATTAATGAAGCAAACATTGAAGAAAAAAAAAGACAGAAAAAATAGTCACCGAGCGCAGAGAGGAGTATGGGGGGGGGGGGGGGGGGGGGTTGACATATCGGTCGCTGGACTGGGTGCGGGTTCATTGAGTAGAGCGCAGCGAATGGGCCAGCGGCAAGGGGTATGGCAATGGGCAAATGAATGAGAGTGAGAGTGAGAGTGAGAGTCTTGCGTGTGTGTGTGTGTGTGTGTGTGTGTGTGTGTGTGAGTGTCATGTACAACTGAGTCGGATGAAAAAGTCTTTGGCAACAATTGAAAATTGACCGGCAACGCCCGCGGCTCTCATTAGCCAAGAGCTCAAGAGTGTGTGAAATGTGTGCACACACACACACACACACACTCATGTATGTATATATATAGATAGTGTATTTATATTTATATATACTTTGATATGCGGTTGGCATCGATAGCCAACTGACCGCTAATCAGATGCCCTTTCGAGCAAACAGAAACCCATCGCAAAGCATTGAGCTCTATGCAATTAAAGAGATACGCACACACTCTCTCTCTCTCTCTCTCACACACACACACACTTGAATATATATCTATAAGCGATCGTGTTCTTCTCAGCATAAACAAACGCGGCCGTCTACTCGATTTGTGTAAACATTTGTGAAATACTTGGCGGAGCAACCCGAAGCCAGAGACGAACCCGAAACCGAAATCGCAGCGCCCCTTACCCCCTCCCCCATCCCCCCACCCTCGTTGCCCGTTGCCCCCACCCCTTCCCTGCTGCCGGGCCTTATCAATATCAATTGAAGCAATGCGTGTAATTCCGGGTACTTAAAGACAGTCACAGTACAGTGAACGCACAAATCAGTGAACTAGACAAAGATCAAATTTGTTATTGTTGTTGTTGTTTTTTTGTTTTTTTCGGAATACTTAAATAGAACGACGGACAGATTATATAGTATACTTAAGTAATATATAGGGTATATGCTCCAAAAAGAAACTCTTTTATCTTAAGAATATTCCAGGAATATCCTAGTCTGAAGAGCACTTGAATAGAACGACGGATAGATTATATAGTATACGTGAATAGTATATAGGGTATATTGCTTTAGGAGTATGGTATTAATAAGGAGTAAGACCACATTATGTTCGGTTCAGAGTGTTTTCATATAGCCAAATAAAGTTGACATCTTGAAGAAAAAAACCAGGAACACAATTTTCGAGCAAAATATTATGGTGTTACGATGTTTTCAGAAAATAATTGCAGCTTGTACTGTAGAATCTGACTAGAATATCTTGAAACAGACTAAATTGGACTGTTATACGATATCGCAATTCGATATTAATATAAGGGATTTTACTTAAGCTCTCAAATCTTAGGTTTTATTTTGTACGTTTAAAACCGATTAGATGGATTGAACGAAAAAGTTGCATGCAATTGATTTCCATCGATTTTCCACCGTTGCGTGTGGAAAAGAATACGCAAGGCCACCTTATTCTTCTAAATTTTCTAAGTTTTTTTCAAAATATATGTACATATCAAAGATAAGTCCGTTAAAAAATACACTTACAAGTTAGATATACAGTTAAATTTAATCGAAACGAAATTATAAAAGATTTGAAAAACATGCAGAAAACCAAAACTGGAATAACTAAAACTAGAAAAGAAAAATTCGTCTTAAAAGGAGGATTATCAAATATGGGAAAGAGAAATACTTATCTAGTAGCTAGTAAAAAGCTTGATCTTAATCTAAATATGATCCAAGCGCCGGCAGTTCAGCAAATAGGGCTGGCCATCGGGCAGAAAGAGGGTAACTTGGACCGTGCCATCTGGATTCTCCAGATCATCCGTTTCCATGACTTCCTGCTCGGATTCGGTGGACATGGGCTCCACAGCTGGACTACCACCCGGTTCATAGCTCATGATGTATTCTTGTAGATCATCACCGTACGCTCCGATATTCTCAACTTTGGGTTGAAATCCAAAAAAAAAAAAGAGAGAAAAGCATTTAAATCGGTAACCAACAGAATATTGTTCCGATCACACCATCAAAATCGTATCCTTCAACATTCAAAGATTCGTCTGACCACATTGGCGCAACTGGTTCCGGAACTCCAGGAAAAAGTGGCAGATTATCGGATGGGAGTTCGGCGTCTGACCTATGTGAAGCGACATCGGGCTGCGGTCTTCCAAGAAAGGAGAGCACAATTGGCGAATGTAGCTCGTCACCGGAAATGCATGAGGATTCGTTAGAGCTTGGTTCTGATTCTGGGCTTCCACGAGTCGCCAACTGAGCTGCTGAACTTGATCTGGCAACTGGCTTAGAAGAATCCAATTTGGCGAAGATCCCACGGCTGGACAGCCGAGTGGCCGAACGATATCCGACGTCGGGTATGCTGGAAGCTTTGCCTGTCCACTTTGGAACAATTGTTTCGGCGACCCGAGCGCTGTTCAGCTGACTCGCCGAACGAGATTTGGCAACTGAACGAAACAAGCGTTCGAAGGACAGAAGTGAAACCTCGGACTGTGGGTCTGCAGGGACGGACAGCCGACCTGCTGAAAAAAGTTCTACGTCGGGAATATCGCTGGATAGGTCGGCCGACAGAGCTGCCGATCGTGAATCGACGACTGGCTTAAATGTAGAACTGTAGGGCTCAAGTGGAAGATCTGGTCCAGGCGAGGACAGCTGAGTTACCGAGCGGAATTCCACGTCGGAAATACTTGAAGCTGGTTGTAGGGATTCCGTCAACGACATACTAGATGCTGAAGATAATTCTACCTCAGGAACATTTGCCCATATTGGAACAGGTGGTCCAGTTCCTGGATTCGCAGCACCAAATTCCATTCCTGGCCATATTGACACAGCCGGTTGTTGGTCTCTAGGAAAACTTGAGCGCAACTTGACGGCGGAAATACTTCGATATGGTTGTGGGGCGTCCGTCATATGGAGCTGCTGAGTTGCTTCAGTCAAGAAGAGGTCAGTTGCCGAGCTAAATTCAACGTCGGGAATGTTTGAACTTATTGAATCATCTGGCTGTTGGGCTCCGGCGATCGAGTCAGTTGTCGCGTTGGAATCGACCTGTTCGTAAAACCCAATTGGAAGTTCCGGTTGTGGCGCGTTGGGGAAGCACAACGGAGGCGGAGGTGTTGCTAATATTTCTTCAATATCAATGTCTAAGTCCGACCATTCAGATGTTGTCATTGAAAGTTCCGACTCAGCGTAGGTTTCGGGTAGTTTTAAGATTTCTTCAGAAATCTGCTGAGTTTGGGAAGGAACCTCAGCTTTCTGTACCTCGCTACCAATCGTATCATCTGGCTGTGGGGCTTCACCAATTAATATCTTATTTGCTAGCCGAGTTTCCAGTTTAAAGTTGTTCTCATCCGTATCTGAGGATGTGTCCGAGCAGTCTACAAATGATATTAAATCATCAGACATCGCTTCCTTATCGATTCCTTGCACCATTGAAAGGTTGGCTTCCACTTGGCTTACAGTTTCTTCGAAGCCTGCAAAATCATCTGTCCGTGCTTGTGCGGGTTCGAGCTCTTGGACCTTTAATGGCTTTTTAGATCCAAGTGGATTAGATCGTACGACCGCACTAACCCAATTGTCATCTTCCTGCGCGGTTTTGTGTGCTTTGAACGAATCCTCATTCGAGATCTTTAATAAATTTGCAAACTGTTCTTGCCATGTGTCATCGTTTCCTTCCGATTTCGATGGAACAACGTCTGCAAAAGCTTCAGTTGAGTCTTTGATATCGTCCCTGTTCACCTGCTCAGTTTCTTCAATCCTTATAGGTTCCTCGGCAGGGTCTGATGTTGGTTCTGAATCCGCAGACTGTACTGGCAATAAATCATCATTTTGATCCATGAAAAAGGTTTCTTTTGTAAATCGAATATCTTTTAAAGATTCTGTGAAATTGTAAGCAATATCTTGAATCTCGGCAGATGTCTCAGAGCCGTCTACAATTGATATAAAACATTCCGACTCTGCTTCCTTATCGGTTTCTTCAATTATCGAAAGTTCCTCAGATTCCAATAATTCGGGAATTGATATATAATCGAACTGAGCCTGTGCGTCGGGATCTTGGTTGTTTGATGGTTTCCTAGATCCAATTCTCATGGCAACTTGTTTCTCATCGCCAAGCTCGGGTTCTACAATCTGAAAAGATTTCTCAACAGAATCTGGGAAAGTCTCATTATCTTCAATATGAAAAATTTCGAGTGGCTTAAATGGAACATCGCCTGGCTTAGTTGCCAAGATGTCGTGTTTATCTGAAGATGTCTCAGAGCCGTCTATGTATGAGGCAAAATTTTCAGAATCTTCAAATATGGAAAGTTCCTCAGATTCTTGCATGTTTATTGACAGTTCTGAGGAGTCGGAAACTGACATAAAATCATTTGACTGAGTTTGGATTTCGGATCCGCCCACCCGCACGTCATTCCCCTGCTCGGCATCGTCAACCTTGAGAGGTTCTTCAGCAGCATCCGGGATCGGTAAGAGATCTGCAGTCCTAACTGGCAATATCTGATCATTTTCTTCTATGTTAAAAGCTTCTTTCGACTCAAATGGATTATTTTTTGGAGGGGCCTCGGGGAAGTCCAGCTGGGTTAACGACTTGATGTTGCTGTCCCGATTCCGTTGTTCAGTTTCGACAATCTGGAAAGGTTCTTCATCATTTTTCTCAATATAAAAACTTTCTTCAGATTTAATAAGAACAACTTGTTGCGCTTTGCTGAACTCCAGTTGGATTTCCAATTTTAAATCGCTGTCTTGAGTCTCTGGAAATGCCTCGTTAACTTCTTGAATATTCAAATCTGTGATTGGAGCATGTTGCTCTGAGGCCGGACCGAACGGCCTTTCATCGCCAAACAGATTTCTTAGCTGGAACTCGAATTCCATCATCTCAACCAGAGTCTCATATGACATGTCTTCCGGTCTATTTTCCTGATCCAAATCCGGTTTTTCAACATATTGTTGTGGGGCGTCACTGAACCGTGCGCTTTTTGCGCCGGATTCGGAAGATCGTGCGCTATCCGTCTGCTGAATTTTAGAAACTATGTCGGATTCGCCAGACGTTTCATTGTTTTCGGATTCACCTGCCAGCGACGGGGCATCAACAGGCGTTTCAGGCTGGTTTAAAACGGGAGCATAAATCTCCAGGAGTGCTCTAAACATAGCCACGGCTTCCAGGTGTGCCGTCTGGGGCAACAATTGTCGCAAAGATCCTTCGACTTGTGGAGACGAGCATAACCCCATAATCGTGCTGGGTAGCCATTTGAGGAACTTCACCGAGCCTGCACACAGCATATAGGCGAACATCTCAACGACGCCAGCCGCCAGACACAGCAAATAGACCAGCCAAAGCAATTGGCTAGCTAGATTGAGATTGACCCAGGTGACACGATTCACACCCTCGAAAATTCTCTCATAATGCAGATAGACGGTCCTGGGATTGTCGTAGGCCACAATGCTGAAGCTTTTGCTCAGTTGGATCCAAAATAGCGGCGATTTCTTTCTGCCCTGCCGTTCAGCTTGTTGCGCCTGCGTGGTGTGCATGGAGTCCATATTGCCGCCATTCCCGAGATGTTGTTCAAATTCATCTCCATAGGGATTCAAGTACTTTTGCACTGGGCGTTCCACGAAATCTGTCGGAACAATCTGTTCGATGTCCGGTGGTTCGAAGACATCAGGTACTGCGATATGAATGCTATATTGAGGTCCTCGCAGTCTTAACCATATATGCACAACCGGATTGGATAAAGGGGAAAAGAACCACAGAAAGTATGAGGTTAGAATTAACCAATCCATTCTTGCGCCAGCAAATTTATGAATACTGTCAGCCGTTGGTCAACTATTAACAACAAAATTTCCTTTTTCCTTCTTTATTTTTAAATAGCAGCTGACCGAAAAAATTCAAATGAGGTGTACTGATTTTATGCTGAAAAAGAAGAGACAAATGAACGCACAGTGGGCTACTTAGAATTTCTTCTTACTTAGAATTTCTTCTTCTTAGAATTTCCCATTTCATGCAATCATCAAAGTGAAAAATACTCCTTTTCATGCAGCTTTTGCAGCTCAGCAAATGAACTGAAATGTTAACGAGGTGGCAACACTGTGGCAGCAATCGGCAGTTCCCATTTGAATTAGTGTCCTTAACGCGTTGGAATTACTTTATTTTTATTTCATTGAATACTCACCAATGAGCTAAATAATCACAAATTGACAAACTATTTTTAATCAACGTTCAAACTCTCGAATTTCAATTTAAGTTTGTCAAACCAACTTTACAAACTGGGCAAGCGCAAATGTAAATTAAAATGGCGACATCATCAAAACCAGGGCACAATATCGCAAATACTGACATAAAATACCAAATGCAAATCCCAAGGGATAATGCAGCCCTGCGTACATTTCAGCAATACACTCATTCGTGCTCTTATTCCAGTCATTCACATACATATGTACATATGTAGCTCACGTTGCCATCTAATGCTTCTGAAGCTAATGTAACTCATTTCATGCATACTTATTTGCAGGTAAATTCCCTTTAAAATGCGTTTAGTAAAACTTAAAAAAAAAAACAGATTAACAGCTAGCTTGGCCACATACAATCGTATTGGAGATATTAAAAACTTTATTGCATATTCCAGTCGATGCTTTTCAGTGTTGCTTAACTGAGAGAAACTATTGCGGCTGCGATAATTGTAACGATTGAAGGATATTTAAACGGTCTAAAGAGCAGGGCACATGATACCCTCTAGTTAAGTATTCTTATGGGGTATATGTAGGTATAAGTATATGCATATGTATGCATGTATTTATTTATGATTGAGTATGCGCTTCACTATGCAATTGTTGCATATGTCTTTGCTGATGAGAATGGTAAATTGCGCGCCGCGTCGCGTTTCGTTGTGCGTATCGCCTATCTATAAAAAAAATGAAAACAATATACAAACAAAAACTCACACACACACACACACACACATAACATGCATGCAGTATCTAACGCGATCGGCAATCGCATGTGCCCCCGCCGCCCTCTGCAATGCTGTCTGACAAATATGTACAATAACAACAACAACAGTAATCGCGAGCAGAGAGCGTGCGGTCAATGAGAGCAAACGTGCGCGCGACAGAAAGAGAGAGCGTATGTGTGCGTGTGTGTGTGTGCCTGTAGAGCGAAATTGTCAACAGCCAACGGCGAATATCAATTGACAGCGACGACGATAGAGCTGCCGCCCCAAAAGCGGGCACTCGATAATGTGCAGTCGTCGTAGTCAAACGCAGAATATACGAGCGCGCAGTCGAACACCATTTAACCGTTACAGTTAGTTTGCTATCGTGCGTTTTGTTTTGATCGCGCTCTTCCCTTGAAGAATTGTAGCTGATTTTTTTTTTTTGTTCTCATAACGTGACAAATACGTTTGTGTGTGCGTGTGTTGTGTGTGCTTGCAACATTTTTACCTGAATATGCGAAAGTCTGCAAAATGCTTGAATCCCAAGTGTATTAGTCATGATCGCGAACGCTCGTTGCCGCAATTTTGAATCATCCGACAGGCCCCCTGCCCCCTGCCCCCTGCCCCTTACTCAATGCGCTCAGCATTCGTGAATAACCCGGCGGCAACAGCGAGCGCAAATCGTTAACTGTTTACATTGCTCAGAGCTGGCTTAAGTTCAGTTCAGTTCAGTTCAGTTCAGTTTAGTTCACCTGAGCGAAGTTTGGCTCAGTTATTACTCATAAGCACCTGAACGCGCCTGGGCTCTGACTCTGACTTTGAGACGCAAAGCAGCGAAATTTGCTCTCTAACAGCTGCGATTACGTGAAATAATAAACAAACCGATGTCTGATAAGGACAGCGGGTCGACTAAATTCGTGATTTGTGATTTGCTAACGATCCAGTGATCGGTGATCGGTGATCGGTGATCGGTGATCAGTGATCAGTGATCGGCCTTCGGATCGTGAATGCCAGCACAGCTGGGACAAGCTGTCTGTCTACTCGGCTAACCCGCAAGCCATACCAATCGCATGTGCCACACCAGAGTGCCAGGTGAGTTCTCTACGCTGATAAGATAAGTACATGTACATATACATACATGTATATATCGCAAAGAAAACTAGCTAGAACTAGACAGCCTCGTTAGGGTGTTGGACATGGCGTATACGTAACATTTGTCTGCCTAATCTAACGATGTGCCTAATCCCTCAGTTGTAAAGGTTAAAT
The DNA here is from genome assembly GCF_035044405.1 of Drosophila montana. Lineage (NCBI taxonomy): Eukaryota > Metazoa > Arthropoda > Insecta > Diptera > Drosophilidae > Drosophila > Drosophila montana. Next base: position 459,162 of record NW_026998301.1, read on the forward strand.
TGTTACTGTTCAGATATTGCGTATACGTAGTTAATGAACATATATACTACTGATCTGCAGCAGATCGTTTCACCTGTCAGGGACTCATTTATTCTAACGATCCAACGATCCTCTGTTCTCCTCCTCCTCCTCCTGAGAAAGCTACTGATCCAGCGAATTCTTGGTATTAGGCTTATCAAATTGTAACAATTTAAATATATATGATAACTATATGAATTTAACGAAGAATGAACATTGTTGAATTAAAACTAGTATAAATAGAAATGGAAATAATTCGCAGTGCAGAACTTATCACCTCATAAACCATATACCAATAATTCCGGAAACGTCAGCCTCTCAGTAATATTAAAGAACATCAGATTAGGTTCCCACATTCCTGTACGCATTCGCGACAGCCTCGTCTCATGTTGTCGCTGACATTCGAAAAAGGAAATAAATACAAAAGCTGCGTAAACAATAAAGTGCTTCAAATACAAGGCTATAATTTCAATGTTTTGTTGTATCGTGATTTGATACTGGCGTAAATTTATATTCCTATTGATCTTTCCTGATGGAGGATAAAAATGCGATAAATTGGCGATAGCTGGGCAAAACTCTTAGGCCGCTCCACAGACAATAATTAATGATTTTTCGCATGAAAAATACTTATATGGAATATTAAATTAATGAAAAAGCGTCAAAAATTGGTTATCAAAATGTTTCGTTAAGTTTTGAAAAGCTTTTATGTCAGGGTTGTTTATATAAGAAGATAGAAAAGCGATAAATTGGCGATAGCTGGGCGAAACTCTTGGGCCTCTCCACAGACAATAAATTATGCTTTTCACAGATACATGGCATACTAAATGAATGAAAAGGCGTTTAGTTAAGATAGGTTAGATTTGAGTTAAGTTTTGAAAAGCTTTTATGTCAGGGTTGTCAGTAAACCTTTAGCTAGAAGAAAGACAGAAAAGCGATAAATTGGCGATACGCAATGTCTAAATAATAGTTAAAGCAAAATAATCCCACCTTGCGCTATATAGAAGTTTTGAAAAGCTTTTATGTCAGGGTTGTCAGTATACCTTTAGCTAGAAGGAAGACAGAAAAGCGATAAATTGGCGATACGCAATGTCTAAATAATAGTTAATGCATAATATTCTCATCTTGCGCTATATAGAAGTTTTGAAAAGCTTTTGTGTCAGGGTTGTCAGTATACCTTTAGCTAGAAGGAAGATAGAAAAGCGATAAATTGGTGATACGCAATGTCTAAATAATAGTTAAAGCAAAATAATCCCACCTTGCGCTATATAGAAGTCTCTCTTCAGGTGGCGAGTTATGTGTGTTTGTGAAGTAGACCTAACTACAGGGTATCTCGTGCTCTACCGACCTACAGCTAGGCGGTATTTGTGTCATATTTAACTGGGCGTCAGCTACTACTGAGAAAAAAAAGTTAATTGAAAATTGTTCCGGCATGTCTCATGCATATACAGATATGAGTATACATTTATATATATATATATATATATTATGCGATGTGGTGCTGACTCGAAGCACACTCAATTAATTAAGGTTCGGCGCTGATCTTTGCACCCGCAGCTGAAGAGATGTGTTCAGCGTGCTGTGTTTGACCTCTTTAAATTATTTAATTGACACTAATTTATTGTAGTCCAAAGGAAACAAAAGTCGCCAACGGGTGCCGCCACAAAAGGGGGTGGCGGTGGAAGGGTGTGGGGTGGAGTACGGCCCGGTACTGCCCCCGGGTTGCACCGAAGTTGAGCTGCCAGTTGCCAGTTGGCAGTTGGCCGTGCTCGGTTGTCGTTCGATCGGTTGTGTTTTTTTTTTCTCTTGCTTTTTGTTGTTGTTTTTTTTTTCTGGGTAACAAGTTAAGGGTTAAGCAGGCAATTGGCTGGGCGACCTGATCAGGTAGAGCTAAACAGAATTGGAGCCTGCCCCAAGCTAAAAAATGTCATGTGCCTCTCTGTTTCTCGCTGAACTCGCCTTATCTCTTGCAGCATGAATGACGACACAACTGCGAGTCCGAGCCTGGGCTATGGCGATAATGATATGCTGTCTGCGGCACCGACGGGTCCAGCGAGCGGCCTGGATGCTGTCGACGAAAGCGGGTAGGTTGCCCTCGACCCTATCAGCGCCAGCTGCTGGTTAATTATAGCGCAGTGTGAAAGGTCCGATAACCGATCGTTAATATTACGCGGCCCATTTCAAGCGCCGCTCAACACAAGCAGATTGCGGGCCACACGCTCAACCACAAACGATCGTCCAGAGGATCGGCTCTGAACAATCGCTGGCGTCTCTTGGCCAGCGGAACTGCAACTGCGACTGCGACTGCGACTGCAGATATGATATGGAGACGGCGGGCTATAGGTCGATCACGATCACTTCAAGGATCAGCGCTGCGATCGCCTCCACTAACCAAATGCCGTAGATTTTGAAGAAGCCTTTTATACAATTTTGTTCTCTATCATTTGCAGCTTCTCGCAATCGCTGTTGACCTTTGCGGCGATCATGACCTTTCTGATCATGATCGTCGGCATTTGCGGCAACTTTCTAACCGTTGTCGCGCTCCTCAAGTGCCCCAAGGTGCGCAATGTGGCCGCCGCCTTTATCATCAGGTAGGCTCAAATCTATAAACAAAACATGTCGAAATTAATTTACTTAATTAAGCTAATCAAAGTGAATTGAAAAGGCCTTATAATTGGCAACAAATCAAATATATTTGACTAAATATTCATTATATAATTTTAACGCAAAAAAAAAACATTTATCTGATACTGGGTTATCGATCCGGGTGTTCGCAGCCAACTTAACTTGTTATGTGAGTGTGTTAAAGTTATGAAGGGGAGAGCATTAATTCGAGGGCTGCATCGATCGAACCGAGTGTTCGCAGCCAACTTAACTTGTTATGTGACAAAAAGAGAGAGAGTGAGAGAGAGAGAGCGAGAGAGGGGGGAGAGAGAGAGAGTGTGTTAAAGTTAAGAATGGGAGAGCATTAATTCGAGGGCTGCATCGATCGAACCGAGTGTTCGCAGCCAACTTAACTTGTTATGTGACGAAAAGAGAGAGAGAGCGAGATAGAGAGAGAGAGAGAGATAGAGAGAGAGAGATAGAGAGAGAGAGAGAGAGAGCGAGGAAGAAAGAGAGAGTGTGTGAGCATTAATTCGAGGGCTGCAAAAGAAAGGTTGTGCTCGTATATTTACAACCTTTTTGTATGACTTCAATTTATAATTCAATAATTGCCCGTTCTACTGTAAATATTGTAAGCTAACAATATTTCCATACAGAAAAATCGGGCTAGATTTGTTCCCTACTCAAATGTGCCAACTAGCAAATATGTTACGATAAACACAAACGTTTTTACGCCAAAGTTTTGCGTCATAGTAGAAGATAAATTGCAAATTGGGATTTGAACTCGCTTGGTGCAAACTCAGTGGTTCAAACTCTTGCTTAATTTGTTAATTTATTAATGTCATTCGTTAATTGAATGCAGTTGATTTGCACTCACTTCTAAATACCCTGTAATTATTTTTGAAACAGCCTCTGCATAGCGGATCTGCTATTCTGCGCCCTGGTGCTGCCCTTTCAGGGTCTGCGCTTTGTCCAGGGCACCTGGCGGCATGGCCCGGTGCTCTGCCGGCTCATCCCGTTCATTCAGTACGGCAATATTGGGGTCTCGCTGCTGTGCATCGCGATGATCACGATCAATCGGTACGTGATGATCACCCACCATGGCTGCTATGCACGGATCTATAAGCGCCACTGGATCGCGATCATGATCGCCGCCTGCTGGCTGGTCTCCTACGGAATGCAGCTGCCGACGCTGCTTGGGGCGTGGGGTCGCTTCGGCTACGATGCCCGCCTGCAGACGTGCTCCATAATGAGCGACGCCCATGGGCACAGCAGCAAGACGACGCTGTTCATAACGGCGTTCGTGATACCCTGCCTGGTGATCATAGCCTGCTATGCGAAAATCTTCTGGGTGGTCCACAAGTCCGAGCAGCGGCTCAAGCGGCATGCCAACAAACAGAACTCCATACCCAACAATTTGCGGCCAGTGGCAGGTACGGCCGCGTCTCCCACGGGCCAGGATGCCCAAGTGCAGCCGGCGGCCAGTCGTGTGTCCACCGACAGCAGCAGCAGCTACTCGACGGATGTGCCCGAGGCGATCGCAGCTGTGGGCAAGCAGCCGCCGCAGTCGCGGGTCAAGGATCAGCGGGAGGTGCGCGCCAAGCGCAACGAATGGCGCATTACCAAAATGGTGTTGGCCATATTCTTGTCGTTCGTCATCTGCTATCTGCCCATCACGATTGTTAAGGTGGCCGACAAGGATGTGGAGCATCCCAGCCTGCACATCTTCAGCTACATCATGCTCTATCTGTCCGCCTGCATCAATCCGATCATCTATGTGATCATGAACAAGCAATATCGCAAGGCCTACAAAACGGTCGTCCTCTGCCAGCCGGCACGCCTCCTGCTGCCCTTCGGCAAGACGAACGGGGCCAGCAGCGCCGCAGGTATGTACCATGATATGGATAGTTGCGATGCATGCGAACCACATCCACTAAGTCACGCTCTCCGTTCGTTTTAGAGAAATGGAAAGATACCGGATTGAGCAACAACCACAGCCGCACCCTTGTCTCCCAGATGTCCGCCGGCGCAGCAGCATCAGCAGCGGCGGCGGCGGCGGCTGCAGCGGCGGCGTCGTCGTCGTCGTCGTCGGCGACGCCCACATCCGACTGCCAGTCCTTGCCGACGCCCAAAGCGGCGCCTCAGTCACTGGAGCTGATGTCCCGATGTCCAGATCTAATAAATCGAACGAATCAGCCGCCATTGGTTACGCCCCCGCCGCCATCGGTAACGGTGGCAACGCCTCAACCGAGCAGCACCAGCAGCAGCAGCGGCAGCCGGCTGCCGCTCAAGAGGAGCAATCACTCCTACATCAACAACGGCTTCAACAGCAGCAGCGGGCACAGCCTGAACAGCGCCGTTTATCGGCCCGCAGCTGGCTCCCCGGCGTCGGCGTCGGTGGCGCCACTGCGTCGCATCACCATGGTGGGGGACGACATCATACTGGAGGAGGAGGAGCTGCCCGCAATGCCCAGTCCGACAACGACGACAACGGCGCTGTCAGTCAGCAAAGTAACCAAATCTCCCATCTACATGAACGTCAACAGTCCGAAGAGAAACCAATCTTATAGCGACAAGGCCACAGTCAAGGATGCACTGCAGCAGGCATCGGTCCCATCCGACCAGGTCAAGGATCAGCAGGATGCTAGCAAAGTGCCCACAAAGTTTCCAAATCCAAAAGACTAACGAAATGCTTTAATTCCAAATATCGTAACTGTTACATTCCCAGACTCCCCCCCCACACCCATCCCCCACCATTCCTCCACTACGTACGTTATATATAGTATATCGTACATATCGTTAAGCATATATCGTATATTCAATATCAACTACGGCATATTTACATATATGCATATATATTTCACAAACAAACAGTATACTGTGCTCTCAATATCGTTTACGGTATGTGTATACATATATGTATGTCGTTTATATAGTATAACATGTGTTTTGTAAATTATATATCGTGTTTGTAATAACGTTTACGATAAGCCGAATACTCTATATTGATTACGTTTATACAGATATGTATATCGTTTTCGATGTATCTACTTATATCGTAAATGGTACACATTCGTTATCGTAAACTGTATATTGTACTCTGCATACCGATATGTGAATCGTAAATGGTAGCTTGCACACGATATATGAATACATGTATATGTATCGTAAACGGTATAACAAGTACTCAGTCCCGTTTAAATGCATATTTGCATATTATATCGTAAATGGCAGTCCATATATTTTCTGTACACATACAAATATCGTTAATGGTTTATTGTGCTCCCAATATCGTTTGTGGCGGCACATTCATACATATATCGTATCGTAATCGTAACCTACTTATAGATATTTATCGTTGTCTGCACTTAGTATTAACCAGTCTATCTCTAAATCCCCCAAGCTCAAACTGTAAATGTTGATCAATTCTTAAAATCGTTATGTTATCGATATACATAACTATCGTTAAAGTCCGTAGCCGTATGTCTGATATAAGCAAGGCATCAAACCCATTTTAAAAAAATATCTCGAATTATGATTCATTTCTTGAACATATTTTCGAATCGAAAAACTGATTTGTAATTAATAGCAATTTTGCTTTATAAGAACTTTAGTTTTGTACATTTCATCAAACATGTTTGGCCACTGTTAACAGCTCATGTTAAAGTTATTATGTTATGCTCCCGTGTTACAGTTATGGGCAAGGAACACTCAATTGTCGATCACCTTCGACTAGAGCTTATTTAATTATTTTTATATATTTTCTAAAATATTATTTATAAAATTGTAAACTATTCTCTTTTTTTTTTTTTGTAACAATCATGTTGAGCTCCGATCGGTAGGGGTCTGTTGCGGACCTTGACCTCATTTGATAGCCAGATTGTTAACCCATATAGTATGCCATAAAACATTCCATATATGTATTTATATATAAACTATATCTGTAGCACTGACTATATATGTTTGTTTGTACCTATCATAGATCGCTCGCACATATTTCAATTTTATATGGGCTGCACTGTAAAGCAATCGAATATACAATAATACTAATACAAAACATTTCTATGCGTTCAGTAAAGCTTATTGTAGAAAATATTTTAATCAATCTATAAATATTGGAATATATATTTTAGCCGGTCTAATCATATTGCAGCTTATCTCTTGTTCGACTAGAGAATTAGAGAGCAAGTGAGAGAGGGAGTGAGGGAGAGAGTGAGAGAGATGGAAACACGCCCAGTCTACTGGGTAATCGTAACGAGATCGCCGCGCTCTACACTGAGCGAAATTCGCAAAGCCTTAAAATTGAATTAAGTAATTCATGGCCCAAAAAGCTGGCCCTTGAAATGATCGCGTTTCGCTTTTCAATTAGTATAAAACATTTTACTTAATTAAAAGGCTTCTAAGAAAATTTATTCAATTAATTATTCATTAACTCAAAAATCGGCTTATTGACTTTTGATAGTCTTTAACTAAATGAGCCTCAATTATTTTATATACATTTTCTGGAACGGAGATCTGACCAGAAGTGTCTGCCATGAAACAAAGTGCACAGATTATGATGCTATCGGCTGGCCTGGATCTGTGTCAACCAACAAAATATTGGCTCTTTGTCTCCCATTATTGATATATCCATGTCAACAAATAATAATTATTGATAGTTTTGGTGAATGGAGGCACAGCGGGCGGAACAAGCGAGCAACTGATAAGCGGAACTGCAATTCTCTTGAACGCATTTGTTGCGATTTATGTGGCATTAGTTCAGTACGACAATGAGTGGCAATCGAAACAGCAGCAGCAGCAGCGGCAGCCGGAGCAACAGCAGCAGGAGCAACAGCAGGGGAAGCCATGTGAGCTGCCCGATCTGCTCGGAGCGTTATGGGGCGACGGATAAAATCTATGGGGGCAGCTGCGGTCATGTGTTCCACTGGCAGTGCCTGCAGCGCTGGTGGGAGGAGTAAGTGCATCCTGGGTATTGACTGAAAACATTTATTAACCCGTTTCAATTGGCCAGATCAGACAGTTGCCCGATTTGCCGCAGCAGCGGCGAAGACTATTTTCAACTATATTTAAACTTTGAGGAATTGGATCAGAGCCAAAGTCAGGCGCAGTCGCAGTCGCAGTCGCACTCACCGTCCAGTTCCAGTCGGAGTTCTGGACAAAGCAGCAGTCCAAGTGATTTGACCAGCGAGTATCAAAATCTTCTGTATGAATCAGATCTTTATCGCGACGAGATTGAGTATTTAAATGCACGCATTACGAGCTTAACATTCTGCCTTTGCGATTCTGCTGATTCAGACTAAAGTGCCAACTATATATATACACTCTTATATATATATATATATATATAGAATTAAAAAACAGGATAAGATAAGCAAACTTCCCCCTTAAATTGAATCAGCTCTGCATTTTGGCGGCTCTGCCGATAGTCGATTATCGATAGTTTGTGTCTGTCACAATCGTATTTTTGTTGTGGTCAAATTTAGTACATTTGGCATATTTAAGTATTTTATTTGCAGTGTGTTTGAATTGGACGGCAGATCAGTTCGGTAAAAATAATTGCAAATAAACGCATCTATCAATTGTTTTTCATCAATTTGTCAATGTTTATATGTGTGCATGTGTGTGTTTACAACAATATAGTGCGAAAACTGTTTAAACAGTCGGAGCGTCGTACTGCGTGAAATCAAACAAGTGCGCATGCAAGTAAGTTGCACCGTGCATTCAATATACAACTAGATTAAATTTGAAAATTAATTTGACTTTGATCCAAACTGTGGACTCGATCTATTGTGCTGTGTTGTTTGTTGTAGGCGCGTTCGTGAAATTCATTGTTTGTTGTTGGTTGGCGATTGCCTTGTCGGTTATTTAGGCCGAGGCCGGAGCCGGGGAATTGGCGCTTTGTCCATATGTACGCATGTATGTGTGTTTGCCTGTTCATTTGTGTGTGTGCTTGTTTGTGTGTATTTTTTGCATATGCCGCACATAATTGCAAGGAGGGTCGCTGCCGTCTGTGTGTGTTTGCGTCGTCTGGCTGGCTGCGCTTGTGTGCGTGTTTGCGTTTTGCAAGTACAACAAGAATTGTATTGCGACAGACACAGAGTTGCTCTGTGTGCTTGTGGTGAGAACTCTGCCTCTGGCTATGTGGTTGTGGTGCTGATATGCTATAAACAGGGTTGTTTCACTGCCTAAATTGCAAAGTATGCACATTAAATTGGTGTTTGGCAAACACAAAGCAGACAAAGCAAAATAGTTGCCCAAATGCTTTTGTTGACTTTCAGTGCGTGTGGATGAGTGTGAGTGTGAGTTAGTGCGTCTGCCAGCCGCCACAATTTACAATCGCTGGACAACACTGGTTGCTGGTGAATTCAAGCCAATGTGGTGAATTTCGTCTTTGTTGAGAAAAAATGTCGACGCGAAAAGTATTTTAATCATTAGTCAGAAAAGCCAGTGTATGCGAATTCTGGATTTTGGCAAATATCAAATCAAATAAGAAACGCGATAAGGTTCAAGACTGGATACACAGTGGCAAAAGCAAGGCACAAGTTATGTAAATGCAATCAACTGCAATTTATGCACAATTTCGGTTTGCCAGACTGCGACACGGTGGCGTTCCTGTCGACCACAAAGTGAAACTGCAGTGGGGAAAGTCGCACGCAGCAGCAGCACCCCCACACAACACACACATACACACACACACAGCGACAATAAGAGCTATACAAATAATAACAACAACAAAAAGAAGACGAAGAAGAAGAGGAGGAAAGTATGGACAATTGCGATCAGGACGCTGGCTTCCGATTGGGTCCCATCAAGGAGGAGGTCAAGCCAGACATATCGCAGCTGAATGACAGCAACAACAGCAGCTTCTCGCCCAAGGCCGAGAGTCCGGTGCCCTTTCTGCAGGCCATGAACATGGTCAACGTGCTGCCGGCCAGCAACAACAATAACAATCAGAATCAATTGGCGCCGGCCGCCCAGCAACAACAGCAGCAGCAGCAGCAACAGCAACAACAACAATATCCGCCAAATCATCCGCTTAGCGGCTCGAAGCATTTGTGCTCCATTTGCGGAGATCGGGCCAGTGGCAAGCACTATGGCGTCTACAGCTGCGAGGGCTGCAAGGGCTTCTTCAAGCGCACGGTGCGCAAGGATCTCACATATGCTTGCCGCGAAAATCGCAACTGCATCATTGATAAGCGGCAGCGCAATCGCTGCCAATATTGCCGCTATCAGAAGTGCCTGTCGTGCGGCATGAAGCGCGAGGCCGTGCAGGAGGAGCGACAGCGCGGCGCACGCACCTCCACCGGTCGCTTGGGTGCAGCCGGCGGTGGCGGCGGCGCCGGTTCTGCTGGCGGTGGCCTTGCTGCTGGCGGCGGCATTGGCATTGGCATTGGCAGCGGCGGCGGCGGAGGCACCAACAGCACCTCCGATGATTTCATGCCGAACAGCGTGTCCCGCGACTTTACCATTGAGCGTCTACTGGATGCCGAACAGCGTGCGGAGGCGCATAGCGGCGATCGGGCGCTAACTTTCCTGCGCGTCGGACCCAACTCGACGGTGCAGCCGGACTACAAGGGTGCCGTCTCGGCGCTCTGCCAGGTGGTTAACAAACAGCTGTATCAGATGGTCGAATATGCGCGACTAATGCCGCACTTTGCCCAGCTGCCGCTGGAGGATCAGGTGATATTGCTGAAGGCCGCCTGGAATGAGCTGCTAATTGCGAATGTGGCCTGGTGCAGCATCGAATCGCTGGACGACGCGCTCGCCGGCATCGGGCACGACAGCGCCTTCGATCGGCGGTCGCCGGTGCTGCAGCCGCAGCAGCTGTTCCTCAACCAGAGTTTCTCGTACCATCGGAACAGCGCCATCAAGGCGGGCGTGCACGCAATTTTCGATCGCATTCTGTCCGAGCTGAGCGTCAAGATGAAGCGCCTCAATTTGGACAGACGCGAGCTGTCCTGCCTGAAGGCGATCATATTGTATAATCCGGATATACGCGGCATCAAGAATCGCGCCGATATCGAGCTGTGCCGCGAGAAGGTCTACGCCTGCCTCGACGAGCACTGCCGCCTGGAGCATCCCGGCGACGATGGACGCTTCGCACAGCTGCTGCTGCGCCTGCCCGCATTGCGTTCGATCAGCCTCAAGTGCTTGGACCACCTGTTCTTCTTCCGCATCATCAGCGATAGGCCGCTGGATGAGCTATTTATTGAACAGCTGGAGTCGCAGCCGCCGCCGGGCCTGATCCTCAATTCCGAGTGAATTTCGATTAGCTATCGGATCTGTTGCCTGTTATCGATAGAACAAATCGATCTTTATTGCATGCTATATCTATATATATATAGCGTGTAACGAAGATCGTTTATCGATTCTATCGAAATCGATTGATTGTTTCATTGTGATTGAGTTTGTTTGCATTTCTCTGCCAACCCCGCCCCGCCCCGCCCCCCTCCCTTTTCCAACTCACCAAGGTCTTTTATAATTTGTAACATGAATATTTAATCTGATAAATATGTAATTTTTTATTATTACTTTTTTTTTTTTGTAATAATATATATATATATATATATATGTATATATAATTTTTTTTTGCAAACTAGAAAATGTTTTCCTTAAGATTGAACCGTTTATTGCTGTGTAAACGAAAAAATAAAACAACACTAAACACACAAAATAAAACATAGTTAAATGTATGTGACGTTGGCTGACATACATACATATGTATGTATATATGCTACATATATGTATACATATGTATATAAATATATATATATATATCTATACATATACATAAACAAATTGTAATTATTTCTTAAATAATTGTACCCACAAGTTATAAAATACATGCGAATTATAAATATATATACACGTGCACATAGATCTATATATATATATATTATATATATGCTATATTTTCAACGACATTTGTGTGTGCGTGTGTGTGTGTGTGTGCGTGCGTGTGCGTAGGAAAGTGTTTTCTTTTACCTTGGAATTTGTCCCTGTCCAAAATCCCCACAAATGAATGGAACTGCAGCGAATACTCGTGTACAGTAGACACTCGTTAGGTGCAACCAATTGACGGCAAATTCAGTTAGGAGATTTACATCTCTTCGAACTTAACCAACTTTTTGCTCTTGATTTGTCCTTGAATCGTTTCCATATTAAAAAAAAATTTTTTAGTTTTTTGCATTTCTTTTGAAAAGTATTCAATGAAAAACTCTGTTCATATCGTTCATATATAGGAAACTCGAGAACATATTTCTTTTTTACAATTCTAAATCTTAAATACTTGTATGAATTCTTTTCAAATATGCTTCAATAAATGTTTGAATACTTTTCTATATTTGGTTTCAAACTAATTGTAATTGTAATTGTAATTTTTTTGTTGGCCATCATTTTATTTCAAGCGCGATTTTCCATTTAATTCTGTTTTGATTAGTTTAAAATTAGCGTTAAAACCAAATATTTTTTGTGTCCGTCAAAAAAGATTCTGACTACAAAATTTCTGTCCGTCCAAGGGCAGCATTCGTTAATTGAGCTTTCACTGTATTCGTTATTTTTCTTTAAAAGTTTTCTTTTTGATTTTAAATATTTTGTATTTTATGCAATATAAAGTCATATTCCAATTGGAATCTAACGGCATGCGTATATTATATGACAGACGCAACAAAGCAATTGCCAGTTGGAATATATATACACGTTCTTACAGCCTACCCCATTCTTATTGGAGAACGTGAATGGGCGTATTAGATGCTAGTTAGAATCCAATTCGTTTTGGGGATAAGGCAATTACAATAGAAGAATTTCTCTTGAGTGTAAACCAAACCAATTGGACAGCAAAAAAACGCATAATTAAAGAATATTTTGTCAATTCGTTTCCAACGAAATAAATAAATGTTCAAATTTTGTAATTGGGAGCTATTGAAAGAGCTTCTTCTGCTTCTTCTTCTGCTGCTGCTTCAGCTGGTGGTTTTGGCCTCCTTGGCAAAAGTGTGTCTGTCTGTCCGTCCGTTTGTCTGTCCGTCTATTTGTCTATCTGTCAGTGTGTGGATCTGTGGCGGGCATTTCTTTCAATTTTTTATTAAATTTATGTATGTTTTGCGTTTAAATACATATTTTCAGAAATATGGTATTAACGCACAGAACGTCTAAAAATAGATATTGTTTTCGAAAAAAGAACAACAAAAATGAAAAAAAAAAAAAAAAAACAACAAAAAAAAATGGAAAAAAAACGCATGAAATTTCGCCGCTGACGACGCACATTATGCGCCAAAAATAAACGATTTCTTCTTATTGGGCCGAGAGCGATCAGATGGGTGGGAGCATTGCGACTACGTAATATTCTGTCCCTGGTGTTGCCCCTGGCGCTGCTTCTTCTTCTTCTTCTTCGTTAGGCATCCAGCGTGTCTGTCTGGAGGTGGAATACGGCATTTCGAGAGAGCGAGAGAGCGCTTGGCCTGCGAATCCTTCTGAGAGTTGGACTCTAAGTAAAAGCTCACCAATACTCAAGCAAATTTGCGCTAGCTCTATAAAATATTTAATAAAACTCATAAATAATCTGTCTATATGCAGAAATGTATATATTTTATATGTATGTAGATATGTGTGTGTGTATATTATAATTATGTATATGTACATATACATACATATATATTTATACACACATGTTCATAGTAGTTTTGCACGGAAAAACCAAGTGGCATGCCAATAAAATCATGTTGCCCGCTCCCCCTGCCGCCAGCTCAGCCTATATGTATATATGTGTCTGTGTGTGTGTGTGTGTATTGGAAAAGAGTTTCCGAAGCGAAATTAACAATTTGCTATTTTTGTAGCCATGCGGGGGCGGTATGATGCGACAGTCCGACCCCGAACTGACAGACAGACAGACGGACGGACGGACGGACGGATAGACCTGAACTGAACTGACAGACACGCATTGACCATCAGCAGCAGCAGCGGCCGTCGCAGCAGCAAACAACAAGTTGTTGTTTTCACACAGGGTGGCTCGTTGCGGCTGCGGCTGCGTCTGCGGCTGTTCTTGCGGATTCCGCTTTGCGCATGTGTGCGTGCGTGTCTCTGTGTGTGTGTGTGTGTTGTTATTGCATTTCCAAAAGCTAACGGCATTTGCTCTAACAGCATCTACCTGTTGTCTGTGTCTGCGCTTGCATTCGTATGCATATCGATAATTATCGGCAGCTGAGAGACGACACACGCATGCACACAAACAAAGCTTACTCGCCGCACTCACACACACACATGCACACACAGCATCACTCAGCAGCAGCAGCAGCAACCACAACAACAACAAATGTCTGTTGGTCGAATTCATACTTTCTTCTTTGCTTTTGCTTTGCCTTTGACTGCTGCCACCCACTCCCACTGTGTGCATATGTATATTTGTGTACGTTGTGTGTGCTTGTGTCTGTGTGTCGGCGCATGCTCGTTTGGGCATCTTCGTGTGTGTGTGTATGTGTGTGTGTGTGTGCTTTGTGACGACGAGAGGCGATCGCCGTCGTGCATTTGTTGTTGTTGCTGCTGCTGCTGCTGCTGCTGCTACGGCTGCACAGTTTTCTTCGACTGGTGCTGCTGCTGCTGCTGCTGCTGCCACTTCTGGGTCGTCGCATACGTACGATATTCAGTTTTTGCTGGCGCGACATCAGTTTTGAGTTGGCTATCAACGCGAGCGGGTCTTTCTCTTTGCAAGCGACAAACGTAGATATTTCCATTAATTGTATATTCACATATTGTTTTGTTGTTTTTGTTGTTGTTGTTGTTGTTGTTGTTGGTTCAATACAAAATCAGTTTATTTTTTTCAATTTTTTTTTAACATTATTTTTTGATTTTGCCATACAACACGCTCGAGAAAAAAGACAAGCCGTTATCAAAAAAAAAAAAAAAAAAAAAAAAAACTTTTTTTAAGACTTGTTGAAAAATAAGAAAAATACTTAAAAATATATATATATATAGAGACATATATACATATATATATATAGTTAAAAAAAAAAAAGAAATAAGCTTTTGCAATTACGAATGTGTTGTATGCGTGTGTGTGTGTGTGTGTGTGTGTGTGTGTGCGTGTGTTTGCGTGAGTTGAGCATATATATATGTTTACACATACAGATACATAAAGCTCAATATATAGAATATATCTCTATATAAATATATATATATATATATATATATTTATGTATGTACAAATATGTATATATATATATATACATATGTACTAAATAGAAATATAAAAAAATGCTTAGATATCTGTGTTAAATACTTTTCGAAACGGAACGTACCCAATTATATATTATACATATATATATATAGATATATATATATATATATATATATACCATATGCATACATATATATCTAATTATATATAAATACATATATATGTATGTATATGGACGCATATAATATTCGTATTCGTACTCGAATCTGAATCTCAATCAAAGTCTGAAACCCTACACACACACACACACACACACAAACACATATACGTTGCGTGCCTGCGTGTGTGTGTGTGTGTGTGTGTGTGTGCAAGCATTTTCAAAATTATTTCAAATATGTACTACATCCACAATCCAATCCGCCCGAAAACGCCCCGTCTCGCACCCCGCCCCGTCTCGCACCCCGCCCCGCCCCGCCTATGATAAAGAAGAAGACGAAGAAGAAGAGAAAAACGTACCGTTCTAAACGGTACGGCACATGCGTTGACGTTGACGCCGAAAATAAAATTTCGAAAAAAAATACTATTTTTAAAACGATACCAATACGAAACGGAACGAGATGAAACGAAATGAAACGAAACGAGCGAACGAGCAAAAGCGAATGTGAACAAAATAATTAAGTAGCAAATTATCGTGTTATACAACGGTTTTTTTTTCATATATATATATATATATATGTGTGTATATATTTCTGCGTTTATAGCCCCTACCCCCGTTGCGGCCCAATACAATCTTTACTCTTGCGTTACATCTACGTTTTTGTTTTTTTTTTGGTTTTTTTTTTTGTTTTTGTCTAGTTCGAGTTCGAAAAGCCTCAAATTGTAACGGTATTGTAGTACGAAAATTGTGTTAACAGCACGCACCACCCTGTGCTCCACAGGGTGCAGCCACCTGTGCCCTTCGGGAAGCAGCCTTTGGATACGAGTATGTCTCTTATGCTCTTTCAGCTTTGACTTTGCGATTTCCGTTTCCTTTAATTTTGTGTATCGATTTATCTATCTTTGGCTCTTTTTGCTCAGCAGCTCTCTCTTTCACGCACATTCTTTCTCTTGCATCTTGCAGATTAAATCTTAAGGATCATCTGCGAACGAACTCTCTAGACATCTATCGATATATCTAATACATTTTTTTTTTTTGTGTTATTGTTGTCCATAACTTGAAAAGCGAAACAAAAGAACAACAAATTAGTATTGTTTAGCCCAAATATAGAGCCCCAACCCAACCCACCCAACTTTGAATACGATCACGACTTGAACTTCCCCACGTTCTAGTTCTTAGGCCCAGTTTAACAGTTAGCAGCGAAATTAGGACGCAATCAAAGATTCAAAAAATTCAAAAACACACGCACACACAACCAGCAACTGCAACTGTTAATGAAAAACATAACTTAAACTTAAACTAAATAAAGAAAAGATATACATATATAAAAATAAAAGTTACCCAAACGAAGTAATCAAGAAAAGTGCAACCCCCCAATCGACAGCAGCAACAGCAACTGCACCACCAGCAACTGCACCAAACGAAACAGCCACAAAATGATGATGGAGAACGGTATCTCCATGGAGTACGGAGATGGCTACATGGAGCAGGAGGAGGAATGGGAGCGCGAGGGATTGCTCGATCCGGCGTGGGAGAAGCAACAGAAGAAGGTAAGTGCCCAATAACTTCTAAGCTAACAACATAAATACAACTAGAAATAGTTGGTTCTCAAATTGAAACTGTCTATATTCTGGCTAGAGTTGCCAGACTTCAGGCAGCAATCGATTAAGTTGATATGAGCTTTATAATTTTGCATAGAATTGAAGTCGAATTAGGATAGCAATCCAATCCTTATTTACTCCTTATCTGAAATTCGAAATGTTGCCAGACTTCTTACAGTTAACGCTCTAGTTGAAGAACTTAAGGCAGGCATTCAAAATGCAATAAAAACTTTTCAGTTTTTCAACTTTAAACAATATTTACACTCACAAAACTTTAGAGTTTTATACAACGTAAACTTAAGATTGTTACAAGGGGTACGATAAACCGTATACCTTATACCAAGGTTCCTTTGAACTACCTTTCAAAAACCGCGAGAAACCATTTATAGATAAAGTTTTAATAATATCCCGGTTATCGATCGCATTGCCAGGCTAAAAATAGTTATCGATTGTATATTAAAAAGTTAAAAGAAAATATATTTTTCAGAAAGCAATCAACTTTTTTAAGTTAACTCCAGACTCATCGACTTTTTGTCACTATTAGATGATGTCTCTTCAATTATTGATATCTCACATAGATCCTTCAGGCTGGTAGTTATCGCCAGTGTTGCCAGACCTGGCGCAGCTATCGGGTTTGTCGCTTGAAGACAAATACGCATATTAAATACATAATATATATATGTATGTGTCTGTATGGGTCTAGTTTATAGCTATAGCTGACATATAGGCATATATTATATATGTACATACATATTGAATGTGTTTAAATATATATATATATACATATATGTATATATATTCGTATGTATATTTCTTCGATTATGTTTCAATATTTGTGCGCGGCAGGCGAAAAGCTCAGCGCGCGTTTTAAAAATAGATTAATTTCATGGTTCTTTTTATTTTTCGAAATGTTTGAAATATGTTGTACAAAAATAAAGCGTTGTTGTTGTTGTTGTTGTTCTGCTGCTGCTCTTCATCCAAAAACATTTTGTGCCACAATCATTTATCACTGGAAAACGCAATGGCCGACTTGCAGACGCCAACGTTTGCCAACTGAACGAGCCAAAGTTAAGGCCATGTCTTTCGATAACTTTACAAACTACCCAAACACCTTCTAGCCCCCCCCCCCCCCCCTCCCTCACTCATTCGCTCTACAAACAGCTGAAGGTTATAGACAATGTTCCATTCAATTATGTTGCGCGCATTTCTGCTTGCCGCCGCCGCTTCTCTTTCTCTCTCTCCCCCTCCCATTCTCTTTCTAGTTTTGCCTATTTGTTTGCTTGTTCTGTTTTTTTCTTCTTTTTTTTTTCAGCGGAAGCGGCTGCCGTTACCTGACAACAACAACATGTTGCCACTGTCTAAATAGTTGCTCAATTGATAGCTTGCCAGATCGTTCAGATATGACTCAATGGCACAAGACAGCTTCCCAGCTGGAAAGCAAGTGTTGCCATAGTGCCTGATAAGCCATTCCAATCAGAATGTCAATCCCCCCACCTACCCCACCTTCTTCCACACCACACTATACAATCGACCCAACTAGTAATCAGGTAACAATGTGTAGAAAATGTTCAGTTTATTCAATTGCCAAATTGGCAACTGTTTTATTTGTTTTTCTCTTTTGTCGCAAATGAAGCTCAGAAACAAAATGATTCAACAATTGTTGTTGTACAGCTTTGTGTTATTATTTGCAACAACAACAGCAACAACAAAAAACACACACACACACACACACACACACACACGCACAGCTATGCAGCTATTTATATACATACATAATTCTAAAAATTGTCTAAAAAAGAAGAAAAACAAAATAAAATAAAATAAATATCAAGAAAATTTAGTGCAAGGTTGCGGTTTTGACACGCCGCTTCATGATATGCTTTTGGGGGTGGGGGTGGCCGGTGCGCGCGACAGCAATTTACAATTATAAATAGCCAGCAATATGCTGAAGAACTGCAATTTCCACACCAACACGCACACACGCACACACACACACACATAAAGAGAGCGGGAGCGAGAAAGAGAGAGAGAGTGAGCAAGAGATGCAGGCTAATGACAAATTAGAAGAAACATTGGAATATGGCACAAATATAATGAAGGAGGTTGCCACTTGATTTAAAACAATTTGATGATTGAGCTTGACACACACACACACACAAGCACACACACACATACACACACGAGCAGACTGGCAAGTCTATAGATTCAGTTGATCTACATATATGCATGTGCATATATAAATTTCGTAATCGTAAATTACCGCACAACAGAATTTCGTCTCGTCATTATAAAAGACGCAGCAGTTGAAAAATAATGAAAGCAACAAATTGTTTTCGTTGTTATTGTTATTGCTGTTTTTGTTGTTGTTGTTGTTGTTGGCATTTCTGTGTTTACATTGGCCAAAATGGCAGGCTGATGACTGTGTGAACAAGCAAAAGGCGCTGTGGTTGGGGTGTGCGGGCGGGCAGCAGGGCGCGATGTGGGCAGCCAAGCAGGTGGGCTGGTGGGCGTAGGCTGTTTATTTGTGATGAATCTTGCGCTGGCTCTCACTCTCTCCACACACACACACACACACACACACACGAACACGGCTGTCTCTTGCCCTGCATGTGTGTGTATGATTCAACTGCCTATGCGTCATCATCAGTGCAGCGCACACACATACACTTGCATGTACATACATACATACATATGTACATGCCTCAGGTGTTAGACAATTGCCAGCTGGCAGGATTGCCATAGACAATGACTAAACTAAAAAAAATAACCAAACCAGTGTTTGACAATTGCGACACCTTTTGACAGCCACTTATCGATATATGTACATACACACACACGCACAGCCATTGTGTGTACGTGTACACATAAATTATGCTTATCGATTTTGTGCAACAAATTTTTTTTTGCCAAAATGAGCATCACTTGCTCTTCACCCCATTCCGCGCAGACAGCTTTGGTTTTTTTTTTTGAATTTTTTTGAATTTTTTTTTTTTGTGTGCGAATGAGTCCATGCTATGAGGCCGCTCAAATTACATTCGGCTAAAAATGGTGTGTGCGAGAGAGCGAGTGCGCATCGTATAGAGAGCTTTTATTTATTTTGTTGTTTTTTTTATTTTTTGTTTTTTTTTAAAAAGCTCCCGGCGTTTTTGTTTTGGCGCGTGCGCATTTGTTGTTGTGCTCTTAAAGACGATTGCTCAATCGCCTGATCGGCGCAGGCAGCAGGCAACACAGGCTGCTGCTGCTCTGCCCGATAACGGTAAAAGCGCTGAGCGCAGCTTTGACTATTTAATAAAAGAAGAAAAGAAAAAAAAAAATCGAAGTAGCAGCAAAACAAACGGGTTGGCGGCGGAATGCGGCAGACACTTAGCTAGTCCGCGCTGCACACACACACACACACACACACACACACACACACAAGCACACACATCCATGCATATAGCCAAGTAGCGGTAAGCGCCAACGACTCGTTTGGCAACGCACTGAGACTGCAGCTTACCAGACTCCCCCAGCCCGCTCCTGCTCTCTTCCCCCATCACACTACTGCACGTACATATGTGTGTGTGTGTGTGTGTGTGTGTATTGCTCTCTTTTCTGCTGCGCTGCTGGCCTAGTTGAACGTGTTATTGTTTGTGTAGGTAATGTAATGCAGAGGTAATCTGTCCCCAGCGCTCGTTTTGATCGTCGCACACACACACACACACACACACACACACACACACACACACACATACACACAGCCTAACAGCGATTTGCATTAACAGTTGCATTTCTTGTTCTTTAGCTGCCCGGTTTTCCGCTTTGCTCTTCTAAGCTCGTCTTAGAGCAGCAGCCATAACAGCATCCGAACAATCTAAGCGAGTTCCATGGCGACCTGTCCCATTGTCTCATGCACGCACCTAACTGTAAGCAGCTAAAGTGGCCAATAAAGCGGCTCTGGCTCTGGCTCCGGCTCCGGCTCCAGCTCTGTTCCCATTCTTTTTTTTCTTTGTCGTTCAACTTTATCATTTCCACTTTTCTAATAATTTCCCCATCTGGCAGCGCTGTTGTCCCTACGATATGCGTAGCGGTTGTCCATTGTTATGCATATTGTTATCGGCTACGTATTGACTATGCAAGTGCGTGCACGTGTGCACGTATGTGCATGTGTGCGTGTGTGTGCCTGCGCTTTCCTTTTCACTGTTGGATCATTGATCGAAATCCATGTGAATGGCCAAACACAAACATTTGCATGCGCACACAAACACAGCACACACACACACACATGCACATGCACATGCACATGCACAGGCGCGCACGCTCGACTATTAACAGCTGCAATTTTTGTGGGCGTGTGGGCGCGCCATTGTATGCCGTAATTCCATACTTGTGTGCGCAAGCTTTTTGCCTAGCAACAACAACAAAAACAACAACAACAGCAGAAACGCAGACGACGGCGGCAGCGACTCCAAAATAATGAAGTGTGTGCAAAAAACAAAAAAACTGAAAAAAACAAAAAAAAAGACAAGAAGTAAAAACAACAAAACTGGTTTATATTTTAAACACACAAACAGACATCTCTACATTGTCTTTTCTTGTTTTCTCTTTGTTCTTGCTGTCGTCTGTCCCCATTCGGTGAAAAATAACTGCAACTGTCAGCCGCTGCCGCTGTCGCAGTCGCCGCTGCAGTCGCCGCTGCAGTCGCCGCTGCAGTCACCAGCTGCAGCAGCACAGCCTTGCCAGACCGGCCCAGCTCATTTGCTGATCTTAAGCTTTCCAGCTTTCCAGCTTTCCAACGGCGGCACAGCTTAAGAAAATCCAAACTATCCACAAACTAGCTGATCCTTCAACTCTGAAATGCTCGTTAGCTGATCTTCAACTTTGTTAATTCACTAACAGTTTCTTTGGCTTTTTTCCTGATTATGTTTGTTGATCGATTTGGCAATATTTTAGCTCAGCTATAAATTTAGGTTTGGCAGCTTGTTTCTTTTTTTTTATTTAGTTCCCAATTCGAGTTAATGCTCCCTTTTAAATTCCAACTTTGTTCGGACTGAACTGATTTCCAAATGCATATCAATATTACGAAATTCTTAGATTTTCCCTTTTTCTGTGTGCCATAATAGCTGCTCATCCACCATCTCAAGTTCATGGTATTTGGATGCTCTTCCCAGAACTATGATTTATATGCCAAATCTCGTTAAAACCGAATCGATTTTTATCATAGTCTACCTTCTATGCTAGCTTAAATTTAAATACAATATAATTTAGTTTTCTTTTCTTCCGCTTTACAATCCGAGCTACCGAAAATGTTTGAATCGCTCGTATGTTCAAAAGTTCGAGGATAAATATTATAAAACCTTGAATCCAGTTCTTGGTTAGTCAAAGATTTCCAAAATTTTGTTTAAGTAATTCAATTTTCAACTTAGAAAATATATTTCGAGCTTTAAATATTTTCATCTAGAAATAAGGCTCTAAATTTGTTCTACATCCAAAATTGGCATCTACCGAATATGGTTAGATAAATCCAATTGTTTGGGGCCAAAGTTATTTGTACTTTGGGGTTAGGTCTAACTGTTTTATTCTAAAGTATATCGAAACTGAAAGTAATATAATTTATAGAAAATGCTAGGTTTTTGCGAGTTCCATTTATTGAAAGAGGGAACTGACTTGCAAGGCTTTAACATTAATCGAACTGATCGATATTGATCGATATCTGAATAGTTGCTCTGAATTTAAATGGCTGCTTCTTCTTCTTCTTCTTCATCTTCTTCTGCTAATCATGTATTTCGTGACTTTGTAGACATTTACCGCGTGGTGTAACAGTCATTTGCGCAAAGCTGGCACCGCCATCGACAACATCGAGGAGGACTTCCGCAATGGCCTCAAGCTGATGCTGCTGCTGGAGGTGATCTCTGGGGAGACACTGCCCAAGCCCGATCGCGGCAAGATGCGTTTCCACAAAATCGCGAACGTGAACAAGGCGCTCGATTTCATAGCGTCGAAGGGCGTGCATCTGGTATCGATTGGCGCCGAGGAGATCGTCGATGGCAATCTCAAAATGACGCTGGGCATGATCTGGACAATCATTCTGCGCTTCGCCATTCAGGATATCTCCGTTGAGGAGATGACCGCCAAGGAGGGTCTGCTATTGTGGTGCCAGCGCAAGACGGCGCCCTACAAGAATGTCAACGTACAGAACTTCCATCTGTCCTTCAAGGTACAGCCATTTATCCAATCTTATCGTCATCTTATCGTCATCCCATATCCTATATACATATGTATATGTGTGTGTATTGTAGGACGGCCTGGCCTTCTGTGCGCTCATCCATCGTCATCGACCAGATCTGATTGACTATGCCAAGCTATCCAAAGACAATCCATTGGAGAATCTGAACACTGCCTTCGATGTTGCTGAGAAATATCTAGATATTCCACGGATGTTGGATCCAGATGGTATGTAAAACCCGTTCACTTGACAGCCACAGCTCAACTGTTTTAGCTATTAGTTAAGGTCTGGATTTAAGTTAAGATTAGGCTACGAATTTTTTCGTACGAATAATGATCATAATTAAAATTCTTTAAAATTTGCGAAAATCCAACAACAACAGATTTAATCAACACTCCGAAACCGGATGAACGTGCCATCATGACGTACGTCTCCTGCTACTATCACGCCTTCCAGGGAGCCCAACAGGTTGGAAATGTGACGCATGTACCCGAACCCACAAGACAATACACCTACGTCCCGAATAATTACAATGTGACTA
Source organism: Drosophila montana (assembly GCF_035044405.1). NCBI lineage: Eukaryota > Metazoa > Arthropoda > Insecta > Diptera > Drosophilidae > Drosophila > Drosophila montana. Next base: position 482,451 of record NW_026998301.1, read on the forward strand.
AACTTCACATCTCGATACACATAAATATGATATATCTATTCCATTTCTCGTTCTTTCTATATATATACGATTCGTATATATATATATATTTATTTTATATATATATTATACATATATATATATATATATGTATTGCAGTTTGTTTTTTGGAAAAACCAAAGCGCGCCAAAACCCAAAAAGCCAACAAGCTGCTTTTGATATTTTACTCGTTCATACGTTAATTTGCAGCTTTGCTCTGGCCACAGCTAAAAAGCAAGCCAAAAAAAAAAAGCGAAAAAAAACTCATTCACTAACAAACTCCACACTAATACGAGAGTTGCGCATTGGTATTGGTGAGCTTTCAGGTCTCTGACAGCATTCACAGCTGTTGAGCTAATGCGTGTTTGCCATCTGTGTGAAAGCTCTCTCTCTCCCTCTCTCTCGCTCTCTCGCTCTCTCTCTCTCCCTCTGTCAATCATATGCTCTTGCGCTGCATGCTGCATTTAATGCGAATGCGAATTTGACCTTATCGGCTGACTTATCCATATTGTATTATAATATCTTATATTATACTTATGTTATGTTATTATCCATGTTTATTTTTTTTTTTGTTTCATACTATACAAACATATATTGATGTCTAGTATGTGGCACAGCGAACTCAGTCCATGCTTCGATCTGAATTTCTTAAATTCGAAGCGTTGCCTGAGTTCGTCCGCCTCCGCTCGTTCCATACCCATGTGCGCTAATCTCTGGGCATGTCTTAAGTTATGAATGTTAAGCTACTAAAACGCGCTCAATATGCGATCTATTCATAATATAATACTAGAAGTACACCTAGCTAAGCATAGAACACATGCTTCTACAGTGAAAACTCTTTGGGTGAAAAAGAAATCATTTTTTTTATTAATATTTTTTCAAAAATCTATCTCTCTATACAAAATAGTTACTTATGTCAGGTAGTTAGCCAGTTGGTTAACAAAGCGAATAGACTAGGAATTCGATTTTCAAGCTTAGCCGCAGCCAACTTTAAGCATAGCTCAAGTTTGTACTAATAAGTTTATGCCATGAAATTTGCGAATTCATAATTATCATAGTCTAAGCCATGAATAGCTATAAATTGATGGCAAAATTTGGCCATTTCTCTCGCTCTCTCTCTCGCTCTCTTTCACACACACTTCAAACAAGCTGGCAACGCCAAAAATCGTATAGACATGAAGCTGGCTGCGCCTGAGCATATTTCGCCTTTCATTTTGATTTCAAACTAATCATTTTATCGATAAAGAATTTGTTATGTTATCGATAACATTATTTGTTATATTTTTATCGATTAAATGAATTTGCTCGAAAATATTTAAAGTGTGCGAAACTCGTGAATTTCATGGCATAAACATAGCTCTAAACAAAGTATAGGTTCGTCTAGCAGAGTTTTCACTGCAGCTGCATGCATTTTAGAAGACGGAAAAGATAATGTTATATATATATACATATATATATGTATATTTATATAGTATATATCGTGCTCGTATATTGAGTGTTATTTGCTAATATTTAATATGCCTGCCGAAAAGACTAACCGACAAATAATTCATTTGTATGTTTTGTTGCTTTTTCTCTCTCTCTTCTCGCTCTCTCTCTCTCTCTCTACTCTTCTTGCGATTGCGATTGCGAATGCGAATGCGCTCATCAACAACGCCATTAACAACAACAACAACAACAACAAATACTCTGCTACCGCTATTCGCTACAACAACAACAACAACAACAATTCTCCCAACAAATCAATCTGAAACAATATCGATAACGATAACGATAACAATATCGATAACGATAACGATAACAACAACACCACGATCACCAACCACAACCACCGATCATATACAGATTTGCAAAATACTGCATTGCCCGATGAAAGAGCGGTCATGACCTACGTATCATCGTATTATCACTGTTTCAGTGGCGCTCAAAAGGTCTGTTATACACACACATACGCACACACACGCACACACATACGCCCACAAACCTCCATTCACTTCATGACTTGGAAGCTGCCATTTTGTAAGCCGAATTCGTGTTTTGCCCATCAGAACAGAAATCGATCAGTTTCGATAACAACCGATTACATTCCACTTTGTTTATAATCCATTCCATTTATTTCTATGTGGAGCAAAAGCTTTTCACAAGTACTCGGTGATCGATTAGTCGATAAGTCAATGATCGACTTTGTCAATTCATTCCATGCTTCTCAGGTCTCAAACCTGATCAGTCCGTTCCATATCACTTCGTTCCATCAAACAGAGCTTTCACTAATCCGCACTCACATATCGATTCATCGATATATCGCCACCATTTTGTCCGGATCATAGCTGAACATGTTCCATTCCATGCCATTCCGTTCCATTTACACAGTCGAGCACACATACGCATTCGCGCGCACACACACACACACACACACGCACGCACGCAGGGAATCACATACCTCTTTTACATTGGCGAACCGAAATGGAATTGAGGCCATCGAAATACACGCGATATTCACATCCCATTCCTTGAGAGCTTGGAACGCTGCTTGCGCCTGCTTTGAATGGGCTTTTGAACTAACGCGAATTGTCGTTCCAATTGGATTTTGCTTACTTAGTTTGTGCAGTTACGTGTCTTGCTGTTCGTTCGTCTTGTTTTGCTTTCAAAATTCTGAGTTGGTTCTCTGATCTACACTCAGAGTAATTGGCTGGCGAATCAAATGTTTAACTAACGATATTCTTCCAAACTTCACAATCGGCAGGCGGAAACGGCGGCAAATCGTATTTGCAAGGTGCTCAAGGTTAACCAGGAGAATGAGCGTCTCATGGAGGAGTACGAGCGTCTGGCCAGCGATGTAAGTATACAAAAGCTAACCAAAAAAAAAAAAACAAAAAACAAGCACTCGTTACATTGTAATCGCTAGCGATCAATCGCTTTAACGATAAGTCGTTAAGATTACTCGTTGTAAAGAACGCAACTTCCATCAATTACTCGTTACGATTACTCGTCATAAGAAGCTCACATTCTTACGATTACTCGTTACGATTACTTGCTATGACGAACCCACCTTCTAACGAATTACTCGTTACAATTACTCGCTATAACGAACACAACTTCCAAAGATTTCTCGTCATAACGAACGCAACTTCTAACGATTACTCGTTACTATTACTCGTTATAACAAACTAACCTACAAACGATTACTCGTTACAATTACTCGCTATAACGAACCCACTTTCCAAAGATTACTCGTTACGGTTACTCGCCATAATGAACACAACTTCTAACGATTACTCGTTTTAACAAAATCACCTTCAAAGGGTTACACGTTGTAACGAGCCCACCTTCAAACGATTACACGTTGTAACGAACCCATTTTCTGACGATTAGTTGTTACGATTACTCGTTAAGAAAAATGCATCTTCTAACGATTACTCGTTATAACGAACCCACCTGCCAACGATTACTCGTCGCTTTAATGATTCGTTTGATTCGTTTAGCTGCTGGAATGGATTCGCCGCACGATGCCATGGCTGAACTCACGCCAGGCGGACAACTCGCTGGCCGGAGTACAGAAGAAGCTCGAGGAATACCGCACGTACCGTCGCAAGCACAAGCCGCCACGTGTTGAGCAGAAAGCAAAACTCGAAACTAACTTTAACACGCTGCAGACGAAACTGCGTCTGTCGAACCGTCCAGCCTACTTGCCCACCGAGGGCAAGACCGTGTCTGACATCTCAAATGCCTGGAAGGGCCTGGAGCTCGCCGAGAAGGCGTTCGAGGAATGGCTGCTGGCTGAGACCATGCGCCTGGAGCGTCTCGAACATTTGGCCCAGAAGTTCAAGCATAAGGTGAGCCATCCAATCTTCGATTGTTGTCTGTTGTCTAACACCGCTTCGCGCAGGCCGATGCTCACGAGGACTGGACGCGCGGCAAGGAGGAGATGCTGCAGTCCCAGGACTTCCGTCAATGCAAGCTCAACGAGCTGAAGGCCCTCAAGAAGAAGCACGAAGCCTTTGAGTCTGATCTGGCCGCCCATCAGGATCGCGTCGAACAAATTGCCGCCATTGCCCAGGAGCTGAAGTAAGTTGTGCTGCCCAACAGTGACCTATTTGTGTTACTCTGAATCTCTATCAATCTTATATTCAATTATTAACTCAATGCTAACCGCTGGGCAACAACGCAAAGTGTGAGGTTAGATTGTATGATCATCTCGTGCCTAAGACCCCTAAGAGTTCTTCCAATCCATAAACACACAATGCATCACATCTCTCCATCTCCTAAACATTCTTGATCATCAACAAGAATTCAGTCAGGCCAAATAGGTCACTGATCACATGATATTCAGATCTCTCTGATCTCCCATGATCCCATAATCATCAATTATTAGAAACTAAATTGTGGCGAGGATCGTTGGCAACTACCTGCAGCTTGAGTATTAGTGATCATTCGGTCAAGGACTCAATTGAAGCACGGATCAGTAGATCAGTAGATCAGTAGAGCAAACCAGGCTTAGTTACCTATGCTCATTGAAGATCGTTCAGTCAGAGCAAGGATCGCAACGTTTTGGGCTACGTTTTACAAATCTTCCGCACAACAACTTCTGATCTTCAAAGATCGTTCAAGCGGAGTTTCAGTGAGGATCATAAAAGTTGATAATCACTTATGATCACATAGAGAGGATCAGTATCGATCATGATCATCAACAGAATCAGTGAAGATCATAAGATCACTTAAGCTTTTATTTTGTCAATTTGGGGAAACAGTAAAGAACATTCAAGTAGTAGGGCTCTTCCTCTTCTCTTCTTGATCAGTGGGCGATCGCTTATAAGTTTCTCAGCTCTTTCACTCGCATCGCGCACGATCATCGAAGATCATCGGGGATTCAATTGTGGCGAGGATCAGTTGGAATCGTAACTAAGTTTTGTCATTTTATTTTGCAGCACTCTGGAGTACCACGATTGTGTGTCGGTGAATGCGCGCTGCCAGCGCATCTGCGATCAGTGGGATCGCTTGGGCGCACTGACCCAGCGTCGTCGCACTGCATTGGATGAGGCGGAGCGCATACTGGAGAAGATCGACATCTTGCATTTGGAGTTTGCGAAGCGTGCGGCGCCGTTTAACAACTGGCTGGATGGCACACGCGAGGATCTGGTCGATATGTTCATAGTGCATACCATGGAGGAGATACAGGGCCTGATCCAGGCGCACGATCAGTTCAAGGCGACGCTCGGCGAGGCCGACAAGGAGTTCAATCTGATTGTGAATCTGGTGCGCGAGGTCGAGTCGATTGTTAAGCAACACCAGATACCCGGCGGCCTGGAGAATCCCTACACCACGCTGACCGCCAATGACATGACACGCAAGTGGACCGATGTCCGCCAGCTGGTGCCGCAGCGCGACCAGACGCTGGCCAACGAGCTGCGCAAGCAGCAGAACAACGAGATGCTGCGCCGCCAGTTCGCGGAGAAGGCCAATGTGGTCGGTCCCTGGATCGAGAGGCAGATGGATGCCGTGACAGCGATAGGCATGGGTCTGCAGGGCTCGCTGGAGGATCAGCTGCATCGCCTCAAGGAATACGAGCAGGCGGTGTACGCATACAAGCCGAACATTGAGGAGCTCGAGAAGATCCATCAGGCCGTACAGGAGTCGATGATCTTTGAGAACCGCTACACGAACTATACGATGGAAACGCTGCGCGTCGGCTGGGAGCAGCTGCTCACCTCGATCAATCGCAACATTAACGAGGTGGAGAACCAGATACTGACACGCGACTCCAAGGGCATCAGCCAGGAGCAGCTGAACGAGTTCCGTTCCAGCTTCAATCATTTTGACAAGAATCGCACCGGCCGCCTCACGCCCGAGGAGTTCAAATCGTGCCTCGTCTCGCTGGGCTATTCGATTGGCAAGGATCGCCAGGGCGACATGGACTTCCAGCGCATACTGGCCGTTGTCGATCCCAACAGCACCGGCTATGTGCACTTTGATGCCTTCCTCGACTTCATGACCCGCGAGAGCACCGACACCGACACCGCCGAACAAGTCATTGATTCGTTCAGAATCCTGGCAGCCGACAAGGTTAGTAGCCGACAAGATACACAAACTTGATCGATTCTAATCCTATTCTATCCTATATCAATTCTTTCAGCCATACATATTGCCCGACGAGCTGCGCCGCGAATTGCCACCAGACCAGGCCGAATACTGCATCCAGCGCATGCCGCCATATAAGGGACCCAATGGAGTGCCCGGCGCCCTGGACTACATGTCCTTCAGCACAGCTCTCTATGGCGAGACCGATTTGTAAACCCCACGATCATCCACTCTACACTCTAAACACTCACACACACACACACAAACACACACCAACACACACAACACACACCGCACACACTCAACTCAAAACATACTCGTCCCTATGTGCAGCGGGCGCCACTTAGCCCCAAACAAAAAAGAAAAAATCATATAATAATTGATAAACTTTAAATAATAATAATATTAATAAACATAGATTTATTATTATGCTACACTCGTAAAGCTTAAAAAATTCAAGAGAAAAGAAATTATAATCTTTTTGCAAATTATATATTGTACTTACCATGCATATATATATATATATATATATATATATGTGTTGGCATATATATATATCTCGATGTATATCATACATTACATTACATACATCTTCTTCAAGCCGATTGTCAAACAGAGAATGGAAAACAAAATGCATATCGAATATCCAAAAGAAAACAACATACAACAACATCTAAAAACATTATTTTTTGAAATTTATGTTAATAAAAAAACAAAAAAAACAAAAAAAAAACAAACAAAACAAATACAAAATTAATAAGAACAAATTCGAAACAACAAGAAACACACAAAATTGTTAGAAAAGTAGCGCAGGACGAATTTTTATAGAGGCACAATCAGACAGAGAGAGATAGATAGATAGTGCGTTGCAGTAAGCAAGACAGAGACAGAGAGACAGAGAGAGAGAGAGAGAGAGAGAGAGAGGGGTACACAAACAGCACACAAACAAAAGAAAGAGATAGAGAGAGGGAGGGCGAGAGCGAGAGCGAGAGAGGACTTAACCTTAAACTTGGATTAAAGGCAGCGAGATCTGGCATAAAAAACAACAAAAACAAATGAAACCAGCCAATAAAGTAAACTATTTATATATAAATGCATACATATATATATAAATATATAGCTATTTATTCATCCAAAACTACTCGTATATATATATATTATTCATACATTTCTTTTATTTATTCATATCTTGTTTTCTTAGTAACTCACTTTTCAGCACTCAAAACAAAACATTACGAATTTAACATTCAACAATGGAAAGTCTTGACTATGATTTACCAATTAATACACACACTCACACTTACACACACACACACACACACACACACACCTACACACACACACACACATATATCCATGCATATACGAGAATGTGAAATAAAACGTTTATTTGGTGATATTGTGTTTTACTATACAACGCCAATTTCACTTGGGAAAACGATATTTGAAACATTTTGCGCCAGAAAACTAAACACGGAACAGTCAAAATTTTGATAAAAAGTATAGCAGAGCGTTTGGAGCTCAGTTGTGAGCAATTGAACTGAAGTCGCAACCAAGCTCTTGGCTTACGCTCAAAAGGGATTGTCATTTCAATGGTTGAAAGGGGTATAATGTATTTGTGCAAATGTATGTAACATGCAGATCATTTTTTTTTATGATTTTTTTAATATCTCAGCCAAATAATGTCAGATTTTGAAATGTTATACCTTTTTGAATTCGTACGAATCCCTTCTATCAATTGACATTTTAAAAATCGATGGGTTAAAAAGAGTGGTAAACCAAAAACCGATTCGTTTGTAAAGTCAACTTTTTTTGATAATTTTTTAGAATATCTCGGCCAAGAGCCTTGGCCAAAAAGGCGGCAACAGATGTGAAGCCGCCTGCTTCTTGCTCATTTCGACTAATGCTTAAGCGATTAGAATATGTGCTTCATATAACGATTCGGCATTGAATAGGATCTGGCATAGATCTGTGAGATGCTTGAATATTGGCTGATTTTTGAGTTGCTTTTTTCCGAAGATCTTTATCCAGGAACCATCAATATCATCAGAATTGTGAAGGACCATTTATATTTATAACTTATAGGTCTTTGATTATTATAAAAGGCATCGAATATCGTTAATCAGCAAACGAAATTGGGATTCAGTTTTCCAATATTATTTCGCAAGAGATGTTACAAGTCCTCTAAAGACCACTCAAAACGGATCTTCATAGTGTTTCTTTTGTACAATACTTGATCAGCTATTACTTATCTGATTATATTCCGAATATTCTCTCTGAATGATCCTGATTATGATCGCAGTTGCTTTGACTGCCCTCAGTCTGTGGATTCTTCGGAACTTCAATATAAATATCATAAATGGAAGCTTTTCTTCTGATAACACCAAACTTTCGACTATTAAACCTAAACACAATACCTTAAAATAGCTGAAAGTATCATAAATAAAACCACGCGTATTATATAGTATTACTTATCGTATGGGATTTATTTTGAAAACGTTTTTCTCTTTCGGTAACAAAAGACTGGAGATCGCAGCTAATTCGGATCTTTGCTTATGTTTAAATAACTGAAACTAATGCATAAATAAATGTAAGTATAATTGGTATACAAGTTGTAATTAGTTTAAGTGCATAATACAATTCCCTCACACACACACACACACACACACACTCACACACACACACATGCACGCACAAAACTAAAGAGCAAGCTCGTAAAGGCAAACGTGCATCAGTTTTGGTCCATTTTCGGGTTCGTAGGACCCATGCCATATTGACACTGACACGCGCAACAGTTGAAAAAGTACATAAATATATATATATATGTATGTATGTGTATACATATAGATCTATAAATAAATATGCATTTACTCTCTTTATCATTCTTTGTTTTTCGTAGGCAAAACGACGACAACCGAAATATACTCAACATTCATAATTTGATTTTTGTATGTTTCATTTTGTTTTTTTGTGTGTTTATAAATACATTTTCAATGTTTCCAACAACAACAACATTGAATTTCAATATAAATATATATATATATAGATATAACTATATAAATATTTATATATATATATATATATATATGTATATATATGTATATATAACTATGCTTAACGAGCTAATTCACAATTATATCTCTGTTTAAAATATGTTCAAATATATATGTATCTCTATATAATTTTTTTTGTATTTTGAAAGCTTTCAATTTGAGTGCCATTTTGTATTGTTTTTTTTTTGTTTTCAATTTGTTTTGCTAATTGATTTGATCGTCTTGTTGCCCTATCGATAAGCGATAACGATAACGATAACGATAACAACCGAAGCCTAGAACTAGAAGCATGGCATTAAGAGCCGCAGTGAACGCGCATGGAACGAAATGGAAACGGAACATGAAATCGTTGAAAATAATTTGTTTTTATATGTTTTTTATTGATTATTTGTTGTGTTTTGTGTTTTCTCGTTGTTTACGTTTACGTTTATGTCTGTATAAATATTTACAAATAATAATTGAAATGAAACATAAATTAGTTATATACATATATGTCTATATATGTATGTATGTATGTATGTGTATAATTGAAAAATAATTTCTATATGTAATTTAGGTATTTCCCCCTTTCAACTCTTTTTCTTATGCTTTCTTTTCGATTTGTAGTCGCTGTGTAAGTTGTAATTAAATAATATTAAAAAAAAAAAGTTTATGCTTAAAAAGAAAAGTAACTATTTCTAGTGGTAAGTTATGGTGTATATATGTGTGTGTGTATGGGTGTGTGTGTGTGTGTAAATGAAGAAACCAAATGTAAACAGACAGTTTAGACAGATTGCACAAACTAAAGCCCCGAAAGAGCATCCATGCGTAGCTCTAATAATACAATAAAGCCCCCAAAAACCCAAGTCCAGCCACAACAGCTGGGACCTGAGCCTGGGATATTGGGAGGATATACAAAAATAATGTGTTGATGATGATTGAATGATACAGATTTTGGCAGCATTTAGTTTGTGCACCAGCTTCTTTCCACACCAACTCTCTCTAACTTCCTCTGTCTTCTTTGTCTGTCTCTGAATGAATATATATGTATATATATATATATATATATTACTATATTATGTTTGCCTGTATGCTAACCACTAGCAATTTGGTATCTATAATACACGAATGCCCAGTTTGTTTTCCTTACTCTTGTTTGATGTGCTTTAAAATCGAATAAAAAAATATATATATATATATATATATGCGTGTATGCGGAGGAGATATATGTATGTATGTATTCATATTTATATATATATATATACATATGTATGCATATGTATGCATATGTATGTATATAGTATTATGGTATGGTATATATCTGTTCTGTTCTATAGCGTAAGGATGTTAACTTTAAAGGCTCACTTAAGTTAGAAAAAAAAACATGATCAATTAGTTAAAACACATGCCCCCCCCCTCCCCTCAACTAATATAATACTAAATACTACCAAGTATATGTGCCTACCCTATATATAGATATATATGTAGACCATAAAACGCATAAATAAGTCTAATCCAGCAGCAAATCGTGTTCTTTTCTTTACTGTTTTGTTTAACTGCTTCTTTCTCCTCGCTTCAATTCCCTTCACTCCCCTTTCGCATCTATTTGTATAGTTTTCAACTCTAGCTCTATATATATATATATATATATATATATATATATATATACATCTGCGTGTATGTATATATATATATATATGTATATATATGTATTTATGGTATACTCTTATGCGTAACCCTAGTACTCTTTATTTTTAAGTTCTTGCATGTTTTTTTGTTTTGTTTTTCATTTTCGTGTTCCCTTCTTCTTCTGCTTCTTCTTCGCATCTTCGCTTCTCTTGTGGTTGTGTTCTTATGGAATATATATGTTTTATTCTAAAACCTAATCAAAAAACACCCTGACTCTGATCTCTGATCCATCCAATATACCTCCCTCCCTACCTTTTCTCCCTCTCTCTCTCTCTGTCTCTCTCTCTCTCTCTGTCTCCATCTCTCGCACTACCTCGCTCTTTCTCGCTCTCTCACGTTTCGCTTATATTATTATATATCTTTTGAAATGCATTTGCTTTTGCTTGTTCTTCTCCTGCTCCTGCTCCTGCAGCTGCTCCGCCTCGTTCTGGTTTCTCTTATGCTTATTAGTTTCTGGTTGATTCGCTTTTCTCTCACTGGCAGGATTGAGTTCTATCTGTAGTTCTATCCGGCATCAGGCCAATCATCAATCTTTGTGGCCGCCGGCATCATTGGCTGCTGCTCCTCCTAATCCTCCGCCGCCACCCATATTCTGTGGTATCACCGTAAGACTTTTGGGTATCTTGGACATGATGACATTGTCGATGAGCTTCTGCTGCTGCTGTTGTTGCTGCTGCTGTTTCAGGGTAAATGTAATGCCACCCAATCCTCCGCCGCCGCCCGCAGAGCTCGTTGCCGTCGCCGGCTTGGCCGTCAGATGCGGAAATTTGTTGGCTGCTCCCGCTGCGGCGGCGGCGGCGGCGGCAGCACCATTCAATATATACTGATTGGCATCCGGAAAGTTCTTCCACAGCCAGGAGCTGTTGCTATCCATGCTAACGCTGCTGTTGTTTGCCGCCGCCGCCGCCGCGGCCGTTGCGGCTGCCGCTGCCAACGCATTGCTGAGCATCGGCTGAAAGCTGGCTGGCGATGATTGCGCCTGTGACTGTGACTGCGACTGGGCGCCACCAGCTGCTCCACTGGCATTCTGTGGATTGCTAAGCGGCGGCATGGGCTTCGGTGCGAGCCGTGCCAATCGCAATGCGCTGCCGGTGCCAACTCCGCCCGGCTGCAGCGTCGGCAGCTGCTGATGTTTGTGTTGTTGTTGTTGTTGTTGTTGCTGTTGTTGCTGCTGTTGTTGTTGTTGTTGTTGCTGCTGTTGTTGGAGTTGCTGCAGCTGCTGGCGTGCAGTTTGCTGCGCTGCGGCCGTTTTGGTCATGTTATACAAGAGCTTCTCACGCCGCAAGATGCACATGCGATTGTAGTCAATGATTGAGATGAGGTATGGCTTGCCGCCGGACTGGACCTGCACCTGGGCGGGCAGACGGCGCCCGTCGGCTGTTTGGAACAGCGTTGGCGACTTACTCGGCACCTTGTGCTGCTCCTTGAGCGGTATCAGCGTCGGCTTCCAGCTCTTGCTCTCGAGCCGCTCCTGCGGCGTCAGCCTATCCGGTAGCATAATCACACTGGGCGCACCAGATCCTGAACCTGAGCCCCCGACTGAGCCTGAGCCCGCGCCTGAACCTGAGCCCCCGCCGGCTGCGCGCGGCAGCTGCAGCCGTTTGCCCGCCAGCGTTGGCAGCGTGGCGGCACTTCCCGAATTGGCGGCACTCGTGCGACGACGCTGCAAACTAATCAGCTCCGGCGGCGAGCTAAGCAGCTGCGCCACATTGGGCGGCGGCTTTGGTGTCGGCTGCTGTTGCAGAATTGCGGTCGCGGCGTTGGCCAACATCGGCTTAGACTTCGGCTGCTGTTGCTGCTGCTGCGGCGGCGGCAGCTGGTTGTGGCTATGGCTGCTCACCAGCTTGTTGGCCATGTCCAGCAGCTTGTGCGGCTTCTCGTTGGAGGCAGACGCGGACTTGTGATTGGACTGCGACTGCTGCTGCTGCTGTTGTTGTTGTTGTTGTTGTTGCTGATGACTGGTTGGAAGCGGAACAATTTCCACCGCCTTGTTCATGCCCAGCAGATTGGTCTTGAGTATGCTGCGGCTATTGGACGCATTGGTGGGCACCAGCGGTGGCGCATCCTTAGCTTGGAGCGCCCCTTTGACCGGCGACAATTCGTCGCCCACACAGGCTGCTGCTGCTGGCGACACTGTGGCCGTTGTTGCTCCCCCGGCTGCTGCACTCGCTCCAGCTGTGGCTTTGCCGCTGTCTTTGGGTCGCGCTATAATGGTTACCGCATTGGAGCTGAGCTGCTTGGTCAGCTTGTCTACGGAGACGGTGCGCAGTCGGTCCAGTGGCAACATTCCGCACTCTGGCGCATAGTCGGCCGCATCCTCCTTGTCCGCATCCACGTCATCGTCATCATCATCGTTCAGCTCCACCAGCGGAATGACGGGCTCTGGCTGGCCAGACGTCTGTTCCATGCCGCTGTTATTGCTGCCCTGGGGCATGGTCAGCGCGTTGGCGAGCACGCTGCTACTGCTGCTGCTGCTGCTGCTACTGTTGCTGGCAGCATTCGGCGAACAGGATTGACTGGCATTGGCTGGCGGGTTGGCAGCGTTCGCTGATGATGAGGAGGATGAGTAGGAGTAGGAGGCGGAGGCGGAGGAGGAGGCGGCAACGGCGGAGGCGGCGGCATTTGTCTTGGCATTGCTTTGGTGGCCACCGCAATGACCATGATCGTAGGAATTGAGACGCTGTCGCACGGTCTGCGTATAAACGCTGGCATTGGAGGAGGCGTGCGCGGCAAGCACGAGGTCGCCATTGCGATAATACTTCTCCAGCAGTATGAGATGGCGCAAAAAGGAGCTCTGATTGCCATACGGCTTCTGCAGCTCCTCCCAGAGGCGGCGCGTCGGCTCGTCGTACTGCAGGAACGTTTGGACGCGCGTCCAGCCCTCCGGCGTGCGCTGGCTGCTGCTGCTGCCGAAGGGCACCTTAAACTGCACGCCCAGATCCTCCTCGCCGTGGAAAAGTTCGCGCATCGAGATGTTCGGATTGCCGCGCAGCACATTCGAGATGTCGGCGCCGGCCTTGCCCTTGGCATTCGCATTCGCATTCGCATTCGCATTGGCATTGGCATTGGCATTCGCATTGGAATTGGAATTGGAGGAGCAATTGGAGTTGGCTGTGGCTGTCGCATCGCCAGCCAAATTCTGCTGAAGTATCGCCTGCAGCTTGGACATTTGTTTGCTGGCGCTGACCGCATGCCCGATGATGGGCGTTGTTGATGAGCTGCTCGAATTGGAGTCCGTTGGGCCATCATAGTCCACCACCATGGGCATTTCGCTGGAGGCATCATCACAGGCGCTGGCAGCTGGAGCCGTGCCGGCGCCAGTTGAGGCACTGCAACCGGCGTTGGCATCCTCCTCATCCACCTCGGAGGCCTCATTGCTGCCATCCTGCAGATTGTGCACCTTAAGCAGCCTGCAATAGCAAGAAGCCAGATTAATAATTGGATAACAGGAAGCCACAATCGCTCGCTCACCTCTTGCGATAGTTCTTGACAAACTCGGCCTTCTGGGACTTGGTGCTGTCCGGCGGTTTCATTAGCAGATTGGCAAAGTAGCGGCAGAGCTTGCAGACGGCGGTGCCGACGCCCAGCTGCACGGGTATGCCCATCTCGGAGAGCGCCTTCTCCAAGCGATCCGTGTCCTGCTAAGAAATGGAATGGCATGAAGTGGAAGCTGCACCGAGCGAGAGAGAGAGAGAGAGAGAGAGAAAGAGAGATGCTTACCGAGGTAATGTGGTACATGTGATTCTTGCCCAGACGACGCTTGCAGAGCACACAGCCGGACGACTGGATGACCGTATTGTAGTGGGGCTCACAGAGCCAGACGCTCGAGGTGCCCGCCGGTATCTCAAAGTTGAGCAGGCACTTCTTGACGCTCTTGCGGACGCATTTGCGCCGCAGCGAGTGGCCGGCCGCATCTGCGCAATCCTTGACAGCACAAACACGTTGCGCCGCCGACCCGGAGACGGCGCCCGACGAGGTCGTTGCAAACTCCGAATCGCCGGCATCTCCCGTGAAATGTTTGTCCAGGCTGTTGCCATTGCCGCCGCCACCGCCCGCGCCGGCGTTGTTGCTGTTGTTGTTGTTGTTGCCCGTCTCGAGGTGGCCGGGCGCGGAGAGGCGCTTCTTGTAGGAGGGCGCATTGGCGCGACGATCCACATGGCGGAAGCAGGCGTCGCACAGGCAATTGTCGACCGTCAGCTTCTCCTCGTCTGCGGCACAAATCGTGTCAGTATATAAATAAATGTCTAGTTAAAGGTGCGTGCTGACATACTTGCAAGTATCTTCTGCTGACGCTCCACGGACTTGATCTGGCCGACGTGGCAGGGCGTATCGTAGAGTCCAAATTTGCCGCTGCAATAATAGCATTGGTCCTCGCACAGGCGACCCGGATGAAACTTGAACGAGGACGCCTTCTCCGGTATCAGAATCTTCTCCTTCTCATCCTTCTTCACCATCTGATAGAAGCCGTGTTCCACTTGACCGCCATGACCCTCCGAATGCGATGAATCTGTGTGCGTGTGTATGTGCGCGTATATAAATATATATATATTTATAAATGTATATATATTAAATATGTGGGCGTGGCAGACATTTAACATAGCAGCATGCCAACTTAAGATACCCTCTCAAAAAAAAACAAATATAAAAACATATTTAAGAGGATTTTATGAATACTCGTTTCGAATGATTTAAATAGTTTCTGAGATCAGGCGGACAGACAGATAATGGCTAGAGATAGGCTCAACAGATTCGTGAAGCCGGTAAACATTTTGTTTTGTTATATTTCAACTTTAATTAAACAATTGAACTTGTCATCAATAAATGCCAAAACTGGCATCTACCAAACATGGTTAGATAAAGACAACAAATGGGGGCCACAGTTATTTATACTTTGGGGCTGAGTCTCCTCCTTAAGAGTATTTTATGTTGAGCCAAGCTATTTGAGATCAAATTATTGCTCGGTTTAGGTTTGATTTCGGCTAATTGATTTAGTTTATGGCAGTCCCAGGAAGCCTGTTTGCAGTCTTCATGTATTGATTTATTATATTTGTTCCTTCTGCCGTGGACCCAGTTGAGATTGCTTTGCTCAAGTCGAAGACTTGCTATAGTTTTCTATGTAACTGATAAGTCTGCCTAAGCCCCGGGAGCCAAATCAAAAGCAAACAAAACGAAGCAAACACAAAAACAAGTTCAACACCAAAACACTCGGCACCAACCCAGGCAATTTCTGGAGGACGCGTTGTTGTTGTGCTGTTTCTGTTGTTGTTGTTGCTGCTGCTGCTGCTGATTGCTGCTGGTGCTGCTGCTGTTGTTGTTGTTGTGGTTGTTAGTGTGGCTAAAACGGTTAGTTGTCTTGCGGCCAACGTTACCCGAATTCAAATTGTTTCGATTGATCGCACCTTCGTTCTGCAAATGGAAGAAGCGGAAAAATAACGAATTAGCATTTGTTATTTTGCGATTGTCTCTGTTGCCTGTTTGGCTTACCTCGTTCTGTATGGTGTAGTAGGAGTCCTCGGCATGGGCGCCATGCTGATCGGCGGCACGGTCGGCAGCGCCGTGTCCGCGTGCGCGTCCCTTTTGGAATGTCATCTTGAGCGACTGGCGACGCACACCGTGCGCCGAGCTGGCCGCATTGCCAGCGATGCCGCCGCCTTTGCGTGTCGCGCTGCCCATGCTGCTGGCGGCAGCAGCAGCAGCTGCAGCAGTAGCTGCCGTTGTGCTGATGCCTGTAACGGGGCCGCCGCCGTGGATAACTGTGCCGGTCGGCACACCCGTGGCGCCGCCGGCGCCCCCATTGCTGCTGCGATTCAGCTTGATGACCGTCTTCAGGGTGCCGCTGGACTCGATGTGCGCGGCGCTGCCACCTTTGCCCGCTGACCGCTTGCCGCTCTGCTGTTGTTGCTGCTGCTGCTGTTGTTGGTGCTGTTGCTGCTGTTGGTGGACGGCGCGCGTGTGCGTGTGTATGTACTCCTGGCGCAGCTGCTCGGCGGCCTGGTGGGTCAGCAGGCCGAGATGCTGCAGATGGCGCTCCTTTTCGCGACGCAGCTCATCGTCGCCATCCGTCAGCTTTTTGAGTTTTCCATTGGCCTCAGTTTTGGGCAATTGCTTTTGCTCGGCTGCGACGGCGGCCAGCGGTTTCTCCTCCTCCAGATCGGCCAGTTCCTGTTCGAGCTTGGCGGCGTGGCCATCTTCTGTCTTGAGCGCCAGCTCCAGCTCCATGACGGCATCTGGACTGACGGCAGATGCCACGGCAACGGCAATGGCATCTGTTGTGGCCGTGGACACATTCTCCTTGTTCTCCTCGGGATATTCGGCACAGTCTTCGGTCAGGATTTGCATATCGGTGTCATCATCGGCCACAGCATTCGCTTCGGCTTCCTGCTCCTCGGTCAATGGTTCCACCTCCAAGGTTAGCACCATTTCAGCGGGCGGCAGCTTCTTTGTGGCTTGCACATCCAGCTCCGCCGCCAGCTGGGTCTTATCACATTCAATGGTTGCCAATGACTGCTGCTGTTGCTGCTGCTGCTCCTGGTCCTGCTCCTGCTGAAGCTTGCTGGCGCTTAGCGCGTTACCGCTGGCATCCACGACGCCCTCCTTGGCCAGCTGCTCCATAATCTCGCTTTCAAAGTCATCATAGTCATCTGTCTTGGCCGGCAGCTCCTCGACCCCACCATTAAGCTCGCCCGGCGAGCTGACAGCTGCTGTTGTCGGCTTTTGTGCCTCCTGCTCCGTCTCATCGCCGCTTTCGTCCACGCGCAGCTCACCCATGCTCCCAGCATAGGAGTCGTTCAGTTTGCCCTCCAGCTCCTTCTCTGCCACTACCTCTGGCTCCGCCTCCGTTTCCGTTTCGAGCTCAATTTCAAGCCCGTCTGCCTGGAGAGGCTCCTCTTGATCAGGAGGTGCTGCTGCTGCTGTTGCAGCTGCCACAACAGTTGCTGTTTGCGTCTCGCTTGCGATTTGCACAATCTCGCCCAGCTCCGGGTCCTTCTCGATGCCCAGATTGTTGGCCAGAAACTCGGGCTTCTTGTAAAACTGTTTAACGCTAATAGCGCTGACGCCTTCACTGATCATCTCGGGGCTCAGCGAGGGTGCCTTGCCAGCCTCATTCGATTCAGTTTCGGTTTCGGCTTCGGCTTCACCCTCGACCTCGGCCGGGACGCCAGCGATCTGCTGCAGTGAATCCTGATCAGTGCTTTTCACCGTTTCCGTATCCACGGTCAGCGGCTCAATGCCATTGGCAGCCGCTGCAATCGAGGTGGAGGCCTGCGCCTGCTCAGCGAGCTCGGACTCCGGCTCTGTGGTCTTGGCAACCGCATCGAGACTCTCGTCGAAATCGAGCGCCAGTTTCTCCTGCTTGATCTCCGTGGCGGCCAGCAGCAGATCGTCCATCGAGGTGGAGGTCAGACTGTCCTTGGAGTCCTCGTCGCCGGCAGCGCCGCCAGCGGAACTGGCGGCCAGCGAACTAGAACTGGCAGATGCCGCCTTGGCGGCCAGCAGGCTGCGATTTGCGGAGCCCACGCGCCGCCGCTTCGGCGGCGTTGGCTCCGCGGGCGTTGTCGTTGTCGTCGCGGCCAACAGACCCGGTGAGCCCGCCTTGCTGTGCCGTGTTGCGCGCGTGCTGGCAGCGGTGGCTGTGGTGGTGGGTGTTCCCTTGGTCTGCGGCCTGCCGCGTCCGCGTCGATGGGCTGATTGCGGTGTGGGCGTGGCAGCAGGCGATTGCGGCTCCTCGCTGTCCGGCGGTTCCAGTTTAATGCTCAACGTGCTGGTTGATTTGGCCTCATCCGCGACACTCGTGGACTCGGACTCATCCTCATCATCCTTGACCTCAACCTTGGCGTACTTGAGGCCCAGTTCAGTGTCATCGTCGGAGCGCTTGCGCTTGAGCAGCTGCAGCTGCTCCTTGGTTGGCTCTGGCGGCGCTGGCTTTTTTCGGCGACCGCGCGCCGGCAGCTGTGGCTCATTGTTCACCGTCGATGACTGGCGCCGATTGCGGGTGACGCGCGTGTTGTTGTTGTTGTTGTTGGCCAGCGCTAGCTCCTGGGCGTGCGCTTTGCGTGTGACGCGATTGCACGTGGTTGTGGTTGGAGTTGATGCTGTTGTTGTTGTTGTTGTCGCTGCTGCTGTTGCTGCTGCTGTGGCTGGCGGTGTGGGCGTGGGTGTTGTTTCCTTCTCCTTCTCCTTGTCTTTGGAGTCCTTTGGGGTATCCTTGGCGTCCTTCTCCTTGTCGCTTAGCTTTGCATTGGCATTGTCTTTTGTGTCTTTCATTTCCTTCGGCTCTTTTGCTGCCTGCTCCTGCTCCAGCCCCTGCTCATCGAGTTCCATAGCATCGCTGGACTCCTCCTTGACCAGCAGCTCTTCCGCTGACTTGGCGGCAACTTCTTTGGCTTCTTTTAGCTCCTTAATGGACTTGCGGCCGCGTATTATCGGCAGATTGCCGCTTTGCCGCTCCGCTGAGCCCTTTCTTTGGCTGCTGCCACTGGGCAGCTCCTCGTTATCGCTGCCAGCTGCCGCCGCCGCCGGTTCGAGTGTCTCTCGCGCATCCCGCTTGCTCGTCGGCGAAGAGCTGTGCAGCAGCAAAGGCGACGAGTGGCGCGTAACGCGCACATTCTTGGCTGCCAGTGTCTCGGAGCATGACTTGCGCGGCGTGCCGCATTCTGTGATCAGTGGCGAGGGATCACTATGTCGTTCTATCAGGTCAGTGTCCTGGTCTTTATTCTTATCCGTTTCCTGTACAGCTTCATCAGCTAGAGCAGCTGCCTCAGCTGCATCTCCAGCTGATGCTGCTGCTGTGGTTGCTGTTGATGCGTCCCCAGCTGCTGCTGGTGCTGCTCCATCCTCGCCTGGGGCCGCTTCCAGCTCAAGTGTGGGCGATGCATTATTATTATCAGGCTTTGCTCCCGCTCCCGCTACCGCTCCCACTGCTGGTTTGCGCGCCGACATCCTCGATCCGTCACTGGGCTGTGCTGGTGACGCTCCTGTCGACGAGGTCGACGCTCCTATTTTGAGGCTTGCGCTTCGTCGGTCGCCAGCTGCTCCACCAGCTCCAGCTGCAGCTGTTGCTGCTCGCGTTCAGCCTGAATCTCGCAAATCTCTAGCTGCACTTTAACACAATTAAGGTCGTTGTAATTTGGTCCCATTTGTTGACTACCTGTCAATTAAATATAATACATCAGCACTTGTGCACTTCATGATCAAAGGATCTTAAATTTTCCCGATTCCTTTAGAAAGGACGAAAAGCTTTTCAAATCCCGAATGGGTTTCGTTCAGCATATCTTTCAAGCGGATATATTTTCGATATTTTTAATAACAAAATTAAACCACATTTAATAAATATTTTACCGACTAACTGATACATATTTCGTATTTATTGCTTTTTTAATTAATTAACATATCCAAATTAATAAAAAATCAAGAATTTTATATTCATGATTTGTTGTCAGTTTTGTAAGGAAAATAAGGAAATTCAAAATTTTGAATTGTTTGCAAGATTTGCGAGCGATCACATTGCTATTAAGACAGATAGTAAAAATCAACAGACTTTAACCCTTTTTAAGGACTCAAAGAAAGAAAGACACATTAATATCTTCACTAAACATAAAACATTCACTTCTTTGGTCGAGGCCATAGCTTAATAAAGGTTTTCACTTAGGTCAGATTTTAATAAGCAAATATTACGCATACGCCATGTGGCGGCCAAGTTTCTGGCAGAAGACACAACACAGACAAAAGGCAAGGCAACAGGCGGCAGGCGGCAGGCACAGGAAAGGGAAGCGTAGAAAGCGGCGTTAGAAGAACTGCAAAATACACACACGTACCATTTGGACTGTCACTTACACCCCGTTAACGCTTGCGGACCCCCCCCCCCCCTCCCGCCCTCACAATCGAGGCAGCCAAAAGGCAAAACGAGTTTGAAAGCAGCAGCAACAACAACAAGAGCAGCAGCTGCTAAAGAAACTAACATTACGAGCCGCCGAGAGAGCTGCGTACATAACGCCATTCAAATTGTGAGCGCAGCAAATTAATAGGCAGCAGGCGATTTTGGAGCGTCGTTGTTAGCGTCAATTGCGGACGAGAGCACATTGCGAATTACAGAAAACAAAAAAGAAAAAGGAACGATTACTTTTTGGCCTTTTGCCTACTGATCCTGTCACTTTATTGTACGCAGCAAACACAGCGACGACGCGCGTGCGAGATGACAGGCGCCATTTTTGTGCGCTGCCTGTCGATGAAGAGCGCATAGCCCAAGAGAGCGGATGAATTGGTTTCTTAAATTGTTGTTGGCAAAATGCAAGCAGTTGGGCGCAATTATTTCCATTTGCGGCGAAAATTGAGCACACAAAACACGACCTTCGCCTGGTCTGTGCAATTCTTGGGCTGCAATTGTAAAGGCAGAGCAGCACAGGAGAAAATGGGCCTCCATTTCCCACTTCCACTTACACAAGTATAGAGCACAAAACGGATTTAACGACACTGACACACACACGTACACACTGGGTACGCGCTCACAATCGCACACACACTAGCGCAAGCAGTGCGCTCTTCATCGTAAAATGACAAGCCGATGCCGCCACCACCCTCTGCAACGAAGGCGGTGGAAGTAGAAACACAAATGACAGCGACAACAAACAGCGAATAAAGGAAACAAAAGAAAATCGCAAATAACAAAATCAAAATGAAGTATATACATATATATTAATGCACAAAACAAAAAACAAAAAAAAATGGTATCGACACGCACACATATAAAATTGCATTATAGGCTTTACATTAGGTATGCAAAAAAAACTCCAAATTAAAATGAATAGAATTGAAGCAAAATGCAGTTGTAAACACACTTACAAGCACACGCGCACGTAGCAGCCGCAGTCCCGGGGATTTGGCATATTCTAGCTTGCTTTCTTCTCATTCAGTTTTATTTACGCTAACCAAATTTACGACACTTACTTTATATTACGTTCAAATAAAATAACAACCATTAAGTATTGCTTAAAACATTGCTCCGTTTGATCAAATCTGGCTTCTGCCTGTGTGCTGCACAGCGTTGCCGCACGCAGGGATGTAGGGGTAAAAAATATCGATAGCACCAAGAGTATCGTGCACAACACATCGATACACCAAATTTGGCCGAATCGATGTTTTATGGCTGCGGCAGTTGCTGCAAATTGCAAATATTAAATCGAATTCGAATGGATCGCTAAGAGACAACTGAAACAAGTTGGCAAAACCAAACTGCGAACGTAATATTGTATATATTCATTGGATAACATTAGGATTTGTTTGATTCGTTTTTATGAGCGCCGCACGTGCTGCGTTTGCCGATTGGGCGAAACTGGATCACCAATGGATCAGGTGTGTGCGAGCCGGGGGGGGGGGTATATGCCGCCTAATTTAAAAAATAATTGCACGCAGATCGTAGGAAACTAACAGAAATTAAAAATTATTATATATATTATTATAAGATTGGTTTCATTTTAATTTAAGCTAATATAATTTTCAATTTGAAAACAAAAGAAAATGTAAACAAATAATTTGCAAAATTTGACAACTGTGTTGAACAATTCGTTTGCTTTTGTTTTTATACAACACATTTCAACATAAGGACTTGCCAATTTCCACTATGACAATTGGTCACACTGAAGACATATATTTAGCGCCTTATTTATCACTTTGAATTTGAATAAATCGAAATGAATGAATGTGTAACTAAAGTTCACAAAAGGTTTAGTTTCGCTTCGATTGAATTTAAAATGTAAAATGAAAAAACACTACAATTCCAGAGCAAGGACAAGGCTGGACGCTGTGGCCAGATAGGTGGGCTAAACGAGCCAGCAGGTGGCCGGGTTAAGATATGTAATGAAGCGGCAGCAATTCACCTGCCACATGTGCCACAAATGAAACGAAGATTAACATTCCAGAGGTTGCACCATTTGATTATTTTTAATTTGTTTTGGATAAATAAATTGGCAAATTTAATTGAATTTTGAGCTTTGTTTTGTTTTCGTTGTATGTTTGGCCAATTTGTTTGGGTTTGCAGCAATTTAAAATATTTTGATTTTCTTTTTAATTATGCATGGGAGCATTTTTGTTTGCGAATGATTTGCCATATACGCATACATGCAAAGATATGCATGTATGTGTGCATGTACATAAACAGCTCTCGCACGTACACACTCGCAGCACATGCACACACTCACACTCGCACAAACACATAGTGGAACACAACAGGGCACATAGCCACAACGACGATACTTACTTAATTCTCTTTTTTTCAGAGTCGCCTTCGCATCATTTGCGAATTTTCCGCATTTATTGTTATTCAATTGTACCGAAATCAATTCGAATTCGTATTAGAATTCAAAGTCGATGGAAACGCGGTCAGTTTTATATACAAAATGTACGAAAAAACTGCACAATCCAAAGCAGAGAAAAACATAAAAAAAAAATAATAATAATAAAATAAAATGCAGAACCCGAACCGACAGAGTTGTGAACGCAAACACGGTACGAAGTGAAATAACAAGGCAAAATGGCAGCGCACAACATGCCAAAGAGAGCGAGAGCGGACAAGAGAACAAGAGAGCGTCACAGCGGCGAATACATATTTCGCCGCCGACTCTGACTCGACCACATGTAAGTGCTATCTCCGAGATACATTTATACCCTACACACTAGCCCAGACTTAGAAAGCGCCGCGGCAAAATCGCGCTCCATAAAAAGGACACAAACAGAATATTTGATAATCACTAAATAACTAACAATCTTTGCAATCTGATACATGCCGATCTATATTATCGATATTTATCGCCTGACAGTCGCTACTAACTGCTGAATAATGTTGTCATAAAAGCAGCACTCACGGTTGCATCAACACAGTCAGCTTTATTAAATGTATGGCAACTCACGCAGTTAATGTGGATCAGTGGGTGGTTGGTGTAGGGTATGCACAAGTCGACCAATACGCTGCGGCTAGTTGTCTACGCTTACTTGTTTTGTACTCCGCCGCGTTGCTGGTTTTGGCCTGGCGCACGACATCGACTGCAAGGACTAGAGCTAAGAGCAAATGCTTCGCTTTCGACTGGGGGTAGCAATAAAACTAAAACTAAAGACTTTCAAGCAGCTTATGGCACACAATATTATGTACTTTGATTCGCCTGATGTGGCTGCTGAGTTTTCGCTGTGCTTTTTCGTATGCAAATTCATTTATTCATATCGCTTTTGTCGCTGATTTTCTTCAACAGTTGCTGCTGCCGCCGCAGCCGCCTCTACTGCTGCTGCTGCTGCTGCTGCTGTCACTCTTTATTCTCTCTTCTGTCGCTTTTGTTTTTTAATCGGAAATGATAGAGGAAATGGATTTCTATTCAAATATGGCGAAAATGCCAAAGTCCCGAACGGGTGCATCTAATATTAGCACAGCAAGTTACGCACTTCAAAACCCAATTACGGTTTTTTTTTTTAATGTTCCCCGTTATTCTTTTAGGCATTGGTATTGGTGTAAACGAAAGCGCGACGGCGACGTGCTCTTTTGTTTTTATTTATCATATACATATGTACATATATTTTTTTGTTATTGTGTGACCCGCTCAAGCTGGCGACGCTGAGTGAAGTGGCGAATCCTGCAAGTGGCAGGCGCAGTCCTGTTTTCATTTTCATGACAACACATACATGCACAAAGCTGCGTGTGTATGTGGGTTAAAGGCCAATTTAATTGCCCAGCAAATGCCTCATTGTGCCAGTTGGACGAGACCAAAGGGCAGAGGGAAAATCAATAGACTATTATATCTGGGCGCCTCGTTCGCAATGATGGTGTGTTAACGTCTTTATTCTACATATTTATATACATACATATGTATGTCTGTCATATATCATGCATACATGCATAATGCAAAAAGAACGTGCCATGCCTTGGACTTTCAACTGGGTCAAGGTCAAAAGGATGATTCAGTCTAGGACATTGCGTTGTTCTAAATTCAATGCTAGCCTATTTTATTGATACAACTGTTGCGTCTGTTGCCTTTCATTAAATATTTTAATTAGTCAAAGGCAACTGTTGTGCAGCAAGGATCAAGCTTTGTTGAGTTTTTGTCATAATTTTAATTTTGCTCACTAAGATTTAATATGATTATTATTCAAAAAGGTTTCGTCACATAAACTAGCACTCCTTAAAAAAATTAAAAAATATGATTATGTAAATTACGATCTGAAAACAATGGCAGCCAACATATCGATAAATTGCTGCACTTATACGTTATGTATGCATAGACACACACACGCACATGCACAAAGCAACCGCATGACACACACATACACACACACAGGCCCCATGTACATATGGGTGGAAAAAGTCGCCTTCTAGTTGCTTTCTGCAGGCTTTCATAGAACGCCCACTCGACTAAATTCACCTTTGTGTGTTTGTGCATAAATACATTTCCACATAGACAAGTACATACATATGTATGTATGTAAGTACATACATACGTGTACATAAGTTCATACAATAATATGCCAAGTAGAAACTTTGTGCGCTCTGGCAGCCACATTAACGTACATGCATACGTATACGTACACAGACATTGCGTGTACTTGTATGCGTACACACATACATATGTATGTATGTAAGCGCTGAAGGCAATACAAATTGGAAAACGCAATGGCCGACAAACGCCACGCAGCTATCAGCCATGAATCTCAAGGTAAAGCAGAAGCGACAATATACGAATATCAATGTGCAGGCACAATGCACAACAATAAACGGATGAAAAATAAAAAGAAAACTTCCGGCAAAGCTCAAGCTGAACGCGAAATGGTGAAAACACACACACACATAAGCAATATTCGCCCAGACTAAGAGAAACCAAACCCATATTTATGCATACATTTGGAAACCCACGTGAATCAGAGAGCGAGAATCATTAAGAACAGAGAAGAGATGGCGAGGAGAGAGAGAGGAAGAGAGAGTGAGCAATCTGATCGCGATTGTGAGATGTTTGCGGCGAATTCGGAGAGTTTTCATAAGCATTGTTGCTGGTTAATTTTCTTTAGTTTCGCCATGAGAAAAGCCAAATGTCTTTGTATTTTGTATTTATGTATGTACACAAACACAAACGTACATTTTACATTCATATAAGCATTTACACATGTGTATGTACATAAGCATGTGTACGAACTGCTTTCGGCTGACTTGCTGTTTATTGCTCCGTTTCTCTCTTCGTCTGTTTGTCCGACATGGTAGCGTCATTTATACGCCATATTGGATTGTCTCAAAGCGCCATTGGCATTTTTCTTTTACTTTTTTAGGAACTTAAGAGCTAGCTTTGGATGCATTGCCAGCTGCCATTCAATAGTTAAGCATGCGAACTTTATGTTTTAAGGCAGAAATGGGGCGATAAAGGCAATTCTGTATGCATAAATTGGCATGAAAAATTTAAGCCATTTAACAGCATTAGTTTGCACAGCTGAGCGTTGCCAGAAGGGTGAATGGCAGCACTGGCAACACCATCAGCTGTTGCCCAACACACACAACTGGCAGCTCTGTGCAGGAACAGGGCTGGCTCAACGCCGGCAAACAAAATATATTAGAAAACAATAAATTAAATTAAATATGTTACACAAAGGGCTTTTATTGTTGCTTATTATTATTTATAGCTGCGCCGCTGAGCATGTAAGTACACAAGAGAGAGAAAGAGCGTGAGTGTGTACCTTCAGTGAATCATTGTTTTTGCTGCTGCTGTCTTTTAGGAGACCTCGATGCTGCCGGAGGCTTATGTGGACGCCGCCCAGCGCTCAACGCACACGAACAACTGGGCGGTGCTGGTGGATGCGTCTCGCTTCTGGTTTAACTATCGTCATGTAGCCAATGTGCTGTCCATTTATCGGTCCGTCAAGCGGCTCGGCATACCCGACTCGCAAATCATTTTGATGATCGCCGACGATATGGCCTGCAATGCGCGCAATCCTCGGCCGGGCCAGGTGTACAACAATGCGAACCAGCATATCAATGTGTATGGCGATGATGTTGAGGTCGATTATCGCGGCTATGAGGTAACCGTGGAGAACTTTGTGCGCCTGCTGACGGGACGAACCCAAAATGGCACCGCACGCTCCAAGAAGTTACTCTCCGATGCGGGCAGCAATGTGCTCATCTATTTGACGGGCCACGGTGGCGATGGATTTCTCAAGTTCCAGGACTCCGAGGAGATAACCAGCCAGGAACTGGCCGATGGCATACAGCAAATGTGGGAAAAGAAACGGTTTGTCTATTGAATTATAAGCTCTCTATAGGTATGTGTCACTTAACTGCTCCTATTGCTTATTTTCTTCAGTTACAACGAGCTCTTCTTTATGGTGGACACTTGCCAGGCGGCGTCGCTCTACGAGAAGTTTACATCGCCCAATGTCTTGGCCGTGGCCAGCAGTTTGGTCGGCGAGGATTCGCTATCGGTGGGTATTCCAAATGATTTGCCTCCGGCTGTTTCATTTAACTCTCATTTTGCAGCATCACGTGGATCCCTCGATCGGCGTCTACATGATCGATCGCTATACCTATTATGCGCTCGAGTTTCTGGAGAAGGTGCAGCCGTTTAGCAAGCGCACAATTGGTGAATTTGTAAGCCGTTAGCCCAACTACAAGAATGTGCTTTATAATTAACTGCATGCTTTTTGCAGCTACAAGTGTGCCCGAAGCGCGTATGCATCTCGACAGTGGGCGTGCGCAAGGATTTATATAGACGCGATCCGCACAAGGTGCCCATTACGGATTTCTTTGGCGCCATACGTCCCACGCGCGTGTCCACGGATCGCATCAATGTAACGCTGGCCAATGAAGAGTATGTCCAGCTAGATACATATATGTTTAAATATATAAATAACAATTCAATTCAAACACTTCACAGGGACTTTGTCAATGAGGTGGCCCAGTTGGGACCAAGGAAACAGTTCAAGATCATTTTGGAGCCGCAGTTTACAGCTGAATTAATAAAGTAAAAACATGTCCCAGCTCTTTGTTCGGCTTGGGTAAGATCTGGATAGTTGGCGGCAAGCAACAAATTAAATGAGTTCAAAATGTACACATTTCATGTGATAATATTAACTTTATTCGTAAATACATTTCATTTCATTAATTTATATTATTATTATTATTAATACAATGTGTAATTTATTAAATGTATGTCTGTGTGTGTGTGTGTGTGTGTGTGTGTGTGTGTGTGAACTCGAATCGTGCTTTAAAATACTCGAATTTTTGGGCTAAGTTCGTTTCATCGATTTTCTTTATTTTAAATATTTTGCTAACATTTCATTTGGTTTTACGCCCATGTTCATTGTAATTACGTCAATGTTAAATTATATTTATTGTGTTTGTTTTTTGTTGTTTTCTTATTTTGTATCTTTTATACCGCAAACGCTCACTAATCCATCAAGTAACATTTATATCGAATTCCAAAAATAAACTAAAACCATATGTATATATGCTAAGTGTGTGTGTGTGTGTGTGTGTGTGTGTGTGTGTGTATATATACTTATATAAAACGTATGAGCCAGTCCTTCTATTCCCGGACGAACACTCGTACCGCAAGTGGAATCCCTGTGAATTTCCACCACAAAAAAAAAACATTTTATTTAATTTCTATTTTGTTTTTGTTTCTGCCTGGGGTATACACAAAAAAATTGTTTTCTTTTTTGTTTTTTTTTTTGGTTTTAAGAGTAACAATGGCATTTTTCTAGCTCTGTTAGCCGCCCGAAGCGTTTCGGTTTTCGGACAGCACAGGACGACATTTACTCTTTCCATTTATTTAATTTCAATGTATGGAAGGATCTACCTTTTTTTTTTTTGTTTTTATTTTGATTTTTTTGTTTTTTTTGTTTTTGCTTGCTTGCTTAAGTTGAAAAAATGCCAGATAATATCGACTATACATATATATATATGTGTTTTGCATTAGCTTTTTATTGCATCAGTCCCATTTGTTTTGAGTTTTATCGCTATCGATTATGTTTTAGGGGGTGTTTGTTATGTTGTTGTTGTTGTTGATTTTGTTGTTCTCAAGATCGAGTTAAGCACCATAAAAAGTATTTACTCCCCGTCCAGCTGGCATACACATAACGCACGCTCTATTCCCGATTTCTTTATTATATATATATCTATATATATATATATGTATATGCAAGCGGCCTTCATTTGGTTTAAATATATGTATATATTTTTTTTGAATATTTTTCCTTTTTTTGAGCATATTTGAAACAGTTTGCGTTCCAATTGTTCTGTATCGAGTATTCTATATATCGTGTTTAGCGGGTGCTGCCTGTGGTCTGAGTGAGTACTACTTAGGGTCGTCTACGTGTGTGTGTGTGTGTGTGTGTGTGCGTGTATGGGTTGTGGTTTAACTCTTTTAAGTGTGTTATTAAAAATTAGCTAACTAATCGTTAGGATGCCAGTGGTGTTTCTATCTGTTTGGTTTCTTTCCTTTTTTGTGGGTGCACTCAGGGAACAGATCTAACAATATATCTAATGCGTGTGTTTCATGCTCGTTACTCGCTACTCGTCACTCGTCACTCGTTACTCGTTACTTTTAACTCGTTATTTACAAAGACATAAGAGCAAACCGAAGAATTATACTCGCTAGTCTACAAATGGTCTGGCTTAATTGGAGGGGCTTTCTGTGTGTTGGGGAACTTCAGTTTTGGTTGTTGCTTGGGTGCCATCTCGCCTATGGTATATGGTATATGGTATCTATATGCATATGTACGTATGCCATATATGGTATTATCTGTTTAACGGGGTCCACTAAGCTACTATCTGAGTGGGGGCTCTGGTATTTCTAGCTCAAATGCATTGCAATGCACTTACAATTTATGGCCTAACACTTATTTGATAACACGCAGTGCAAAAATATGGTATCATCATCATTATCATCATCATCATCATTATCATCATCATCCTTAGCTTTCATTATCATCATTGTGTGTTGTATTTCTTATGCATTTTTTGGTTTTTCCTTTACATGCAGTATGTATTTGGGTTTTCTCTTCATTCTCTGATGCTTTACAAAAGTTTACTCTTCTATATTTTCTATCGTTTTTGCTCTATTCATTATTCATTATTCATATTCATCATATATATATATATATATATATATTTGTTTTATGCTCTTAATACATACAATACATTTACATACATTTATGTACTCCTTTATGTATTTGCTGCTGCGTACTATATTTAATTTTCTTTTATTTTCTTTTTTTTACGTTTGTTTCTTATTTCTGTTAAAATCCAAAACCAAGAAACAAAAGATAAACTTTCTGCTACGGAAAATCTCATTGTGAAAACAACTCTTGAAGGCAATTTCATGTCAGACTCTTGCTTTCGCATTTTCTTTACCTTTTCTTTTGTGTCTGTGTGTGTGTGTGTGTGTGTGTTTTCGTGTGTGCGAGCGAGAGAGCGCGTCTGCTTGGGTTTGTGTAAGGCGCGAGGAATTGTTAATTCGTTTCTCATGTGGGGCTTCGGGGTCAAAGCAAGGTCAAGTTTTTATTTGTATCTTTGCTATCTATTATACTACATTTATTTCTGTTAGTTTTTACAGGGTATACGCTGCCCGATGTACGCTTGGAACAAAACAAGAAAAATAAGTTGTTTTTATTTTTAACAATAAATAAATTGGCCTTTTCGAAGCTTTCTGCTCGAGACTTTTCCTTAAATGCCCCTTTGATCTTTTATCATTCATTCAACTTTTCATCGTTCGGCATAAAAGACAATTTGTTTTTAGGTCTTCTTCTTAAGGATTATTCCAATCAAACGATATTTGTTTACCCAGATTGCGAGATTATCAAAATAGTCTATAAGAATTGCTTCAATTTCGATGCAATTTCGAGCCCTTCTCTTTAGAGCTCCCAAAAGTATGCTACACTTTAGAAAGTGCGGGTAAATCTTGAGACACTGCAAGGACGATTTGAATACTATATATTTCAGCTACTCAAAGCCAATTGCAATTGCCCGAAAACAGAAGCTTGGAGTTCTTGGGGTTGTGGTGGGTAGGCATTTTGGGCACAGAGACAACAGAAGGAGTTATAAATAAAAACTGAAAATGATTTAAGAATTACATTTATTAAAAATGTTGTTAAAAAAAATGTATACAGACAGCAAAAAAATCAACAAAATTAATACATTTACAATAAACGATAGTGCGACATCGATATCGATAACAAACGGCATCGATAGCAGCCCAATTTCAGGCGATTTCATTCTTTTTTTTTTGTGTGTTTTCATTTTTTCTTAGTTGTTTGTTTCTTGCATTTTTTTGTTTTTTTTTTCTGTTTCTTTTTGGGTTACGACGACGACGCGATCGCGAGCCATATAATATTCATATATATATATAAAAAAAAATCATAGTATATATATGTGTATATATATAGATATACAAATATATATATATGTATGTATAGTAAATTGTATGTGCTAGGCGATAATTATGTTTAGTATGCATATGTATATATATGTATATATACATATATGGGTATATATACATACAATAATAATAATTAATAAAAAAAAATAATTATAAATGAATAATTAGAATTAGGTTTCATTTGTTTTCTTTAAGTGTACAATACATACATACAAACATACAAAAAAAAAAAAATAATAATAATAATAATAATAAACAGTTGTATAACTTTGTATGCACACATTTTTGCTTGCTTTCTTTTAATATTAGAGTAGGATTAGCTTAGGCTTAGATGTATGTGTGTGTGTGTGTGTGTGTGTGTGCGTGCGAATGTTTGGTTGTTGTTGTTCACAATCCTCTCTTATCAGAGATGCACAAAATGGATGCGTATGTGTGTGTGTGTGTGTGTGTGTTGTGTCGATTAAACTAACATTACATAATATGCCATTTGAATAATTTAAAGTAGAAGTTTGCTCTCGATTTTGCTGTGTTATCGTATTATCGATAAACTTTGCGAAGCGCGCCAACCGCCAACACCCGCCCCTTTCCGCACAACCTATCAGCCCGTTACACGCAGCGCAGCCCGTGTGTGTGTGTGTGTGTGTGTGTGTGTGTGTGAATTTAACTACAAAAAGTACTTAAAAACGAACGACAATAAAAACTAGCTAAATACGACTATAATTCCTATATATATATATAATAGATGTATGCATGTATATATATATATATATATATATATATATATATATTTATGTATGTATATAGATAGATATATATATGTATATATACTTTATGTGGTTGATTTTCTTTGCCTTGCGTTATATGTATATATCTATTCAGATCTGTGTGTGTATATATTATATATTAATATATATCTATATATAATTTTTTGTGTATATATATTTATATAAAAAAAAAAAAACAATGCATTCTTATAGCTGTATATATGAATGAGAGTGTGTAAGTGTGTAGGTGTGTGTGTGTGTGTGTGTGTGTGGCTTTAGTCAACTACAACACATTAGCTCAAATCTGAACTGATCTTAAATCAACTTTATATGGATACATGTTAACACTTAACTTAGATTTTTCTGCTTTTTCTTTTTCTTATTCATTTTCTTTTCTTTGTGTTTTGCAATTTTTGCTCTTTAAAATTTTGCACAAAAAAAGGTGTGTGTGTGTGTGTGTGTGTGTTAAAGTAATGTATGTATATAGTAAAAGCATAATTTATTTAGTTTAAAAAGTCAACACACACATTCGTAATGCCGTTAAACCACCGAATCCACTTCTAAAATCGAACTAACGAGAAAAAAAAAACAAAAAAAAAACAAAAATATCAAGCCGGACCAAACTAAACTGTTCCATACCATATCGTTTCATTTCCATTCCATTGCGTTCCGTTGCGCGCAGTCTGCAGTCTTGTGTTCGTCCTGGTCAGTGTGTGCTTGATGTTTACGGGCTTACAGAAAACACGCCCATTCGTAATGTCGGTAGTCGAAAGGAAAACGTTTCATTCCATTTCGTTTCAGTCCGTTAAATTGCATTGCATTGCATTGCTGTTGGCAGTCTTGTGTTCAGTGTGTTGGGTCAGCGTATTTGGGATACTTCCATTCCATTTCATTCCATTCCATTCCATTCCATTCCGTTCCGTTTCCTTCGTTCACGTTCCATTTTGTCGGCAGTCTTGTGTTCTGTGTGTAAGGACATTTATAGTTCGTCTGCATTTCATTTTCCATCCATTCCGTTCCGTTTTCATTTCGTTTCAGTTGTCAGTCCGCAGTCTTCTGAGTACGTTAGGCTTGGGTTAGGGCATTTGGATTGTTCGCTTGGTTCTACAACAGGCTTGTGCTTTTCATTTACATCTTATTTTTCTCTTCTCCTTCTTATTCTCTGTTTTTTTCGTGTGCTTTTAGGTTAGGGTCGGTTTTGGCTTATAATATCTCCAACAAGGGGTTGGGGGCAGGGAGGGAGGGAGGGAGGGTGAAAACTAAAATACATGAAAATACAATATGCTCTACATTATGTATGTAGTAATAATAATAATGATGATAATAATAATAATAATAATAATAATAATCGATAATTGGTAATCGGTAATCGGTAATCGGTAATTGTTAATTGGTAATCGGTAATCGATAATAAAAAACATGCTTTAAGTGTACTATTCTAAAATAATTCAGTCATCAGGTAACATTGTTTTGAACACAACTACAGTAACAGAAGCTGAGGTCACGGGCGTGCGCGTAGGCGGGCGCATGGGCGTGGCAGCGGCGGCATTATAATTATTATTATTATAATTATGATTATTACTATTAATATTATTGTTGTTGTTGATGTTGATGTTGTTGTTGTTGTGTGGTGCTGTGGATGATGTTGCATGTGGTGTTGTTTGTTGTTGCGGTTGTGTTTGTGTTTGTGTTTGCGTCGTCGTCGTCGACACGGCGGTCCATTGTTGCATAGCTGCTGGGCGCATTGTTAACGACGCGGGCGTGCCAGTGGACAGCAACAGCTCGTCGGTCTGTGTGTGTATTGTGGCTGTGCTGGCAACAGTTGCCTGCTGATGGCAACAGCTGCCGTTGGGCAGCGATGTTGCTGCTGTTGCTGTTGCTGCTGACAATTGGTATTTGAAATTAACTGCGTGCATTGTTCATAAATATTGTTGCTTACCGTTTGCCACTTGACTCGAACTGTTGCTGCCGTGACAGTTGCTGTTGCGTTGTCGCAGCATCGGTTTGGCAGTGATTGTTATTGCGCCTGGGCCTGTGGCAGTGTTGCTGCTCAAATTGATAATCCTGCGTGGCACTTTTAGCTGTTGCTGCTGCTGTTGTTGTTGCTGCTGCTGCTGCTGCAATGCGAGCAACTGTTGCTGCTGCTGTTGTGCAGTGGCTATTTCACTTAGGCTGGCCAATGTCAACGCCGTTTTGAGCACATGCGCTGGCGGCGGTGTTGTTGCTGCGTTTGTTATTGTCGTTGTTGTTCTCGTTGTTGCGCCAGCACTCGCTGTTGTTGCTGCTGTTGCTGTTGCTGTTGGTTTGTTAGCAGCTGCTGCCATTGGACGTTGTGACATTAAAGCCGTTTGAAGAATTGATGTATATTGTTGCTGTTGTTGCAGATGTTGCTGTTGCTGTTGCTGTTGTTGCTGTTGTTGCAGATGTTGCTGTTGTTGTTGTTGCAGATGTTGCTGTTGCTGTTGTTGTTGTTGCTGATGTTGATGTTCAAGTCTTTTGCTCTCTTCTAAGCTGTTGCTGCTGCTGCTTGTTGCCAGCTTGCCAGCGACAGTGGCAGCATTGCAGCTGCTGCTGCTGTTGTTGCTGCTGCTGTTGCTGTTGTTGCTGCCCGCCTCGATGGCCACTGCTGCTGAGGTGCGCGCTATTTGATCGGCGGCTGCTGTCAGCGTGGCCAATGTGGCCGCAGCTCCACTCAGCAGCGACGACTTCAGTATGGACGAGGAGGCATTGCTGGGCTTGGCTGTGGCTGTGGCTGTGGCTGTTGTTGTTGCTGCTGCTGTCAGCGGCAACGGCAGCAATAGAGACGATTGCTGTTGCTCGGCGTCGCCAATTTCGATTTTGATCTTGGGCAGATCCAGCAGCAAAGCAACCTGCGCCTGCAACTGTTGCTGCTGCTGCTGTTGCTGCTGCTGTTGCTGTTGTTGTGGCCGGGATCTGCGGCGTGTTGCTGTTGTTAGATGTTGGTCGTGTTGCTGCTGGCGCTTCGGCGGCGCCGGCTGATGATTGCTGGCGGGCAGCAGGCCATGCTCAAGCATTTGCTACCTTATGCTCGCCGAGTTGAGCACAAAGGGCACATAAAACATTTTGCTTTCCAGCAACAAACTGGCCGCCGCTTGGATCTGGTGCGGGAGCACAATGAGAGCAGGAGAGGATTAGTTGAGATCGGCTTGGATTAGGCTGTCAACACTTACCTCGGGTATGTGGGAGAGCAGCTCGCTGAGCCGGGCCTGCGGATTCTGTGGCGATGAGCTCTGCAAATAGGAGCGCAGCACCTGAATGTAACGCTCCTGTATGCTCTCCAGTTCCACTTCTGCTAAGGGTCACAATGGGATCAACATGAATTGGGGACAATTTGTTTGAATGCGGACGTACCTTTGTTCAGCAATATGTAGACCTTGAGGCACACGTACTCCTCCATCTTGAGCTTGATGCGCCGGAACATGATCGTGATCTGTGTCATCTTGTCCACCATATGGCCCACATCCAGCTTGAGCTGCTCCATGGCAATCGGCTGGCCCATCAGCGTGGTAAGGCAGGTCTGCAGCGTGCTCAGATGCGAGTTGACCTCGCTGACAAACTCGGGATCATCCTTGTGCAGCGGCACCGGCAATTGGCTGGCCGTTGGCGTTGATGTTGGCGCCGGGGAGCCGACGTGCCTGTTGCTGCCGTGATTGTTGCTGGGACTGTTGCCGCTGCCCGAGCCAGTTCCCGAGCCCGAGCCCGCGCCAGTGCCCGAGCCTGAGCCTGAGCCCGAGCCGGAGCCCGAGCCAGTGCTCGCGATAGCGCCAGCGCTGGAGGATCGTTTGCCGTGGAGCGCCTGGTAGGCGGCGGTGGTCAAGATGAGTATCTCGTGCCATTTGTCGGTGAGGAGCTTTGTGTGTATCTCGACGGGTATTTCCAAGTAGAAGGGCAGCTTCTTTGTCCACGACACCAGCTTGTGGACAATGGAGTCGCCAATGTTGCACAGCTTCTCGCTGATCTCGGACTTGTCCTCGAGGAACTCGCTAAAGTGCGGCAGCGTGGCAATATCCTCCATGGCATCGCAATCGATCAGCGTCTGGATCATGGACAACGCATGCTCGTACGAGATCTGTCTGTCCTTCGACGAGCTGACCGCCGAGTCGAGACGATGCCGCAGATGCACAATCTCGCTGGGATTGGTCAGCGCCGTCTTCAATATGGTCCCATTCATCAGATGCGCCGGCAGCGACGCCTGCTGCTGCTGCTGTTGCTGCTGTTGCTGCTGTTGTTGCTGCTGCTGCTGCTGGTGATGATTGTGGTGCTGTTGCTGCTGCTGTGCCGCATTCGGCGGCGGCGGCGGCTGCACGTGATGCGGGGAAGATAGCGACAGATGCGGCGACGATTGTTGCTGCTGCTGCTGCTGATGCTGTTGCTGCTGTTGCTGATGTTGCTGCTGCTGCTGCTGTGCCGGGCTGTGCATGGGCGGCGGCTGCAAGTGCTCGGACTTGAGCACCGGACCCAGGAACATGGGCTTCAGCTCACCAGCGGCCGCATGGCCAGCGGCCAGCAGCTTCGATTGCTGATGTTGATGCTGTGCAGCGGCTGCAACAGCTGCCGCCAACTGTTGCTGCTGCGGCGAGAGCAAATGATGCGGCGACAACTGCGCCGGATGTCCACCATGTCCTCCCCCAGTCACATGATGATGATGTATGGGCGACAGCAACTGTTGCTGCTGTTGCTGCTGCTGTTGCTGCTGTTGCTGTTGCTGCTGTTGCTGCTGTTGCTGCTGCTGTTGCTGTTGCTGCTGTTGCTTCTGATTGGTCTTCTTGTGCTTCTTGTACTTGACCTTGTACAGATTGTAGACGGCGCCGCTGTTGCGTCCACCGGGCATGCGATCCTCCCGTACGGCTGGCAGGGATCACAAACAAACAAAAAGAAAAGGGTAAATTAAAGATTAGTTTTGGATAAGAGGTTAGGTTGGCTTCATCTACCGACCTTGCAGCACCATGCCCTGCTCGATGCACTTCTTAAATCGACAATACTGACAACGGTTGCGCTGTGCTTTGGTTATCTCGCAGGTGCCGTCCGCGACGCAGGTGTAGACCCTGCGGTTCTGCACCGTCCGCTTGAAGAAGCCCTTGCAGCTGCAGGAGAGATAAAGGATATGGAGATGGAGATGTAGAAGGAGGTAGTGTTAGTCTCTGTGGCTTGGATTGGAATTGCGGCGAGACTTACCCCTCGCAGGTGATGATGCCGTAGTGCAGGCCGGTTGCCTTGTCCTCGCATATCATGCAGACCAGCGGCTGGTCGTCCTCGTCGGTGGGCTCGTGCGGCGCCTCGACTGAGCGACCGCTGCCGCTGCCGGAGCTGGAATTGGAGCTGCCCCATTGCTGCTGGGCGCTCAGATTGAGCGCCTGCAGCTGGCCCGGCGGCAGCTGCGAGTAATCGCCCGCCCACAGGCGTTCCATGTTGAGGGCGTGCGGCGTTCGGAATTGATGCGGACGCGGACGCATATCCTGGATGCGCGTCTGGCCCAGCGACAGCAGCAGCTGTGCCGCCTCCTCGTTGTTCTGCGGACCGGGCGTATGCGTCGGCGTTATGGACCCGGTCGAGGGCGAGGAGGCGGTTTGCAGGCAATGCTGTTGCTGTTGCTGTTGCTGCTGTTGCTGCTGTTGCTGTTGCTGCTGATGTTGCTGCTGCTGCTGATGTTGCTGCTGCTGCTGCTGGTGTTGCTGCTGCTGGTGTTGCTGCTGCTGTTGCTGCTGATGTTGTTGCTGATGTTGCTGGTGTTGTTGCTGGTGTTGCTGCTGCTGCTGTTGCTGCTGCTGTCCGGGCGTTGGCGGCGGCGGCTCGTAGCCCCAGACCATGGTGCGCACGCCACAGCTCTCGCCCATGATGACGGTGGGCGTGCCGCGCGGCGGCGTC
Organism: Drosophila montana; assembly: GCF_035044405.1. NCBI lineage: Eukaryota > Metazoa > Arthropoda > Insecta > Diptera > Drosophilidae > Drosophila > Drosophila montana. The sequence continues at coordinate 520,308 of NW_026998301.1, forward strand.
TGCGAGGGCGTCTGCGGCGACAGCTGCGACGAGGACGACGAGGACGATGGATGCGGCGAGGGGCAGAGCGGGCCGCCAATCACCTCCGGCTTGACGCCATTGATGCGCGCATTGCTGAAGCAGACCATGCGCTGTGCGGCCGCCGCTGCAGCTGCTGCCGCCGCCGCCGCTGCTGACGTCGGCTGCATTAGATGCGGCAGGCCCGAGGAGGCGGCGGCAGCCGCGGCCACCGCCACCTGTTGCTGCACCTCGCTCTTCACGCGAAACAAAATGGCCGCATCGCGGCTCGGATGACGCAACGATTGCAGCGAAGCCGAATGCAGCAGCGACTGTTGCTGTTGCTGTTGCTGATGTTGCTGCTGGTGTTGCTGATGTTGCTGCTGCTGCTGCTGCTGGTGCTGCTGCTGATGTTGCTGGTGATGCGGCGATAGATGCCGCTGCACCTGAACAGAACCAACGGATGATGTTGGCTCCTTCTTGACGCGTATCAGCGCATGCGGCGAATGTTGCTGCTGCTGCTGATGTTGCTGTTGCTGCTGTTGCTGCTGGTGGCCCAGGAGATGCAGGTGCAGCTGTTGCTGGGTAAGCTGCTGCATGGACTGCATCGAGAGCTGCGGCAGCTGCAGCTCCTGCGGCGGGCTGTTCTTGCGCAGCGTCAGCGGCTGCGTCAGCTGCTGGTGGAGATGATGCGTCTGGACAATGGAGGCGGGCGTCAGGCTGCCATGCCCATGGCTCGACAAATGGGCGTGCGGATGGGCATAGGCGTGCGCATGATGCTGGCCCGGATGCGGACCCGGACTGCCGCGACTTATGTGCTGCGATGAGCTGATCGAGCTGCTGCTGCTGCTGCCCAGCTCTCGTTCGCGCTCCCTTTCTCTTTCCCTTTCCCGTTCTCGTTCTCGTTCTCTATCTCGATCTCGATCTCTATCTCTGTCGCGCTCCCTGTCGCGCTGTGTGGTGGAGGAGGGCGAGGCGGGTGGCGGTGGCTCCGCTTTAATGCGCGACGGCGTCACCAGCACGGTCACATGTCCCGTGGCCGCCTTCAAGTCCCGTTCTCGTTCCCGTTCCCTTTCACGCTCCCGTTCCCGTTCCCTTTCACGCTCTCGTTCCCGCTCCCTTTGCTCCCGTTCGCGCTGCTGCTGCTGTTGCTGTTGCTGCTGCTGCTGCTGCTGATGGTAGGCAAGCATTTTGGTGGGCGAGGCCAGGATGCGCTCCTCCTTGACTGAGCGTATGACGCTCAGATTGCTGTTGATCTTGTTGCTGCCGTTGCCGTTGCCGTTGCCGCTGCTGCTGGTGGCCAACAGCCCATTGGTGGGCGTGCCGCTGCTGCGACCCGTTGTCGTTGATGGCTTCTCCTCGAGCGAGTCGGGCGAGGCCAGGCGACTGCTGCTGTTGCTCGAACTGGAGGCGCCGCCATTATTGTGCGGCGGTGTGGGCGTGCCGCGCGCATTCAATGCCAGCGAGAGGGCCTCCCCGCCGCCGCCGCCGCCCCCATTACCGCCACCGCCAGTGTCCAGCATGGCGCTGGGCGGCGTGCCGGCTGGCGGCGGCGGCGACATCACCGTGGATGCAGCTGCCGCTGTTATCGCGCTGCTGGATGAGTGTATTTCAGTCTGTTGATGCTTCACGGATCCGCCAGCCGATCCTGTGCTTGTTGCTGCCGCTGCCGCTGCTGCTGCTGCTGCTGCTGCTTTAGCTGCTGCTGTTGCGGTTATGGTAATGGTGCTGCTCGGACATGTTGCCGCCGACGTGGATGATGTTGCTGCTGCTGCCGCTGCTGCTGCTGCTGCTGATGTTGATGTTGTTGTTGTTGTGGAGACGGCAGCTGCTGCTGCCGCCGCCGATGTGGATGCCGCCGTTGTCACCGTTACCGTCACCGATGGCAGCGACGGCAGCGCCGGCAGCGCTGGCAGCGAGGCACCTGTGCCGCTGTCGCATAGCTTGGGCGACATCGGCGCCAATAGATCCGGCGACGAGGTGGATGTGTCCGCTATGGACTCGCCGTCACTGCTGCATCTTGAATCGATTTTGCGCCGCTTGAGTTTGAGGTCTTGAAAAAGGCTCATTTTATCGAGCTCGCTGTACGGGCCACGGCTCAGTGTCATAATTCCTGCGGGACACCGAGACAGACAGACAGGCAGAGAGAGAGGGAGAGAGAGGGAAGAGAGAGAGGGTAAATAAATGATTCACATTAAGTAACTCTACTCCATATAACAACAAATACTATTTACAGCTTAATACTACAAATACTTAAAAGAGACCAAATAGTTTCGAATGTTTTGTTAGAATATGTTTTGTTAAAGTAAGGAGCACGAGAATCCCTTCCAGACCCAAAACGGATCTTGAAATCTCGCAGAGTTTGCTCCACAAATCCATGTTTACACAATGAGCTACATTTACAACAGATCGTTCGTAAAGAATAGCCTAGCTAAGTATTAAAGGTGCGAAGCATTAACTTTCTTCTACCCATTAAAAATGGCTAAAGAGGGTATACTGTTTTTGTGCAAGTCTATGTAACGTGCTAAAGAAAATATCTACCAACTCAAAAAAAATATATGTATACATATATAGTCTTGATCAGGGGCTGATTGGGCTGATTGATCTGGTTCGATCAGTTATATATATATATATATTATATATATTCATGTATATCCAAGAGCTAGAGACTCGAAGTTTGCAATTTATGTTCTTGTATACCCTAGCCAGAAAGAGTTGAACTTTTTTCGATAGCTTTTTGCTATGTAAAAAATCGATAAATATCGATTTTCAGACTTGGTTCTTTAAGCAAATCTCGAAGAATATAACAGCTAGCTGCACCAAAACTTGTTATTTAGGATCTTCTTAAGTATGTATATGGCAGACATTCAATAAAAAGCCTGTTATCCATATAAGACCTGAGAAATTTGCCCAACATTCAGGGGGACAGAGTGAAGAAGAAGGAAACTGAAATGCTTTTAAACAGCAGCTTGGCGCTGGCTACAGGGTATCTCCTAGTCTGCCCAATGGGTACAAAAGGGTATACTTGTTCTGTGCAAATGTATGCAACAGGCAAAGGGAAGCATCTTCGACCCCATAAAATATATATACAATATAATAGAATAGATTCTTGATCAGCATCAATCCGTCCGTCCGTCTTTCCATTCGACTTTCCGTCCATCCGTCTTTCCGTCGATCCGTCTTTCCATTCCATTTGTCCGTCCGTCTGAGATCTAAAGACTTGAGTGAAATCGCAGCTCCTTCCAGTGCCAGCATAATACGAGTATGTCTTCGTTAATCGATAACTTGCATCGTTTCCAAGCAATCGATAAATATCGATGTCCAAATCCTATTTTTTTAGCAATTGACTTCGTTTTTAAAGGCGGGATTCACCAAAGTGGACTAGAATAGTATATAAAGAATAAATATCTTTCAATTTATGGCTGTGGGGGTCATGAGGCGCTGTCAAGTGGTTCGGTCTGTGGAAGATGGACGCGAGTTCGACAACTTATTTTGTATGTTTACTTTTTATTAATGCTAGTACATTCCTTGGGCAGAAGATGGCGCAGGGTATCCCCTAGTCGGGCACTCTTGCTTGCTGTTACATTGATCTATTTTGAACTCCTCAAGCTAAGTTGGGTGAGACTGTTTTAAGATCTGGCTCTCTCTTGAAGAACCGAGCTGTTCCTATTTAAAATATTCTTATATTCTTGTCTGAGAGATGTTGATGCTACGTTTCCCATGGCCATGACTTTGTCTCAAGCTGAAATCGTTTCGCATGGGTGTTAACTTGTCAAACTTGATTTGGCGTTTTAGAATTTCAGATTTTCATTTAAATTAGTTTTGTGTTATACTCTGCTTTCGAGAGGGGCATATCGGCTGTGTCTGGCTGGGCTCCATCCGATTATTCAGGCAACATTTCGTGAACCTGATCTCAGGCTTAGGCTTGGCTTATGAAACAATTCGGTTTTTTATTCTGTGAATCTTGCGGCCTGAATTTCCATCCCAAATTGGCAACTACCAAATATGTTTAGCTAAGATATTTACTTTTAAATCAAATCAAAGATTTCAGTTAAGCTTTTTTTTGGGCAACAGATTTGTTTAGGGGTTCGGTTCAAAGTACAAAATAAATGTTAATTCCGGACTCGAACCGGCTTGCTGCAAAACCGATTTGCAGCCTGGCTGATAACGTTACAGTAACTCAATATATTTTCTTGAGCTGATAAATCTCGAAGTTTCGTGTATGCCAAAAGAGTTTAAGATAGGCAGATAGGAAACTTTGAGTAATCTTTTCAAATTGAATGCGGCTAAAGAGTTCTAAATAATATCATATGAGAGGATCATATAATAAATATAAGACATATGTAGTAGATATATAGCATATTATAAGAGTACTATATAATATATATTATATAAGAGTACCATATATAAGAGTCCAGCTGCATCGAATTGTTATAATCGCCAAGGATTGTATGATAAGTGAAACTAGCTTTTTCTAAAAAGTTAAGGAAATTGCCAGAATATATATAGAGGGGAAGCACAAGACTTCAGCTGAGTTATACGCTATTTATTTATCTTAAATAGATATCGATTCGATTGGGTTATGCGACTTTGACATATATCTATGAAAGGGCAGATATCGATAGCTAAGGCATTTATCGATTCGATTGGGTTATATGACTTGGAAATGTATATAAAGTACTCTTAAGCAGTTATCGATAGCTTAAGTATTTATCGATCCGATTGGGTTACACAGCTATCGATAGCTAAAGCATTAATCGATTCGTGAGCTCTGATTGGGTTACATGACCAACGCATATCTATGAAAAGTACCCTAAATCAGATATCGATAGCCAATGCATTTATCGATTCGTAAGCAACCATCGGGCTATACGACTTTGACATATATCTGTAAAAAGTACTCCTAAGCAGTTATCGATAGCTAATGCACATATCGATTCGATTGGGTTATACGACTTGGACATGTATATAAAGCACCCTTGAGCAGTTATCGATAGGTTAAGTATTTATCGATTCGATTGGGTTATACAGCTATCGATAGCTAAAGCATTTATCGATTCGTGAGCACCGATATGTGGTTCGTCTGCAAGCCAAAGCGTCAACTTTTGCTTGGCCTCTGCGAGTCTATTTGTCGTCTGCCGCTCAAGCAGGTGAATCACCGCTGTCTTTGGCATGCATAAAATCATATATCAGCTAAAGTAGGTTTTTTCTTTTTTTTTTTGTTTTGTTTTTGTTTTTGCGACGAATCGAATTTTGCGGAAGTTATTGCCAAATGGTCAAAACAAAATTTGCATTTACTTCCCCACCAAAAAAAAAGCAAAAAAAAAAACGAGAATAAAAAAGCGCTGAAGAAGTCTCTAAAATAACTGGTTGAGCCGAAAGCGAAGAGCACGGAGCAGAGCGCGGGGGCGCGCACGGTTGTAGGCGGCAGGACGGTGGTGCAGAGGAGGGAGGGGGGGGGGGGGGTGTAGGGAGGGAGGTTCGTCATCTAATTAGCTGCGTCGCTGAGCATTTTGCTTGTCTTCGTCGAACGTAAAAGAAATAAAACGCAACACGAAATGGGTCAAAAGTAAATATGGACAGGCAGCTGGGAGGGTGGGCGGTGGCGGGGTCTGGGGGTTGGTGTGTAGGGTATTGTAGGGTAGGTTAGCTGGAGGGGCACGCTATCAGCTAGAAACGCCGAGCAGCACGCACCGCGCGCCTGCGGCAAGATAAGCGCTTGTGTTGCAATCTGTTGCAAGTTAGAAGTTCAAGCAGCGCCAGCGAGTGGGCGGTCGGCAGAGCGGGGGGGGGGGGTGGGTGGGGGCAGCAGCAGCTGCTTAACTTTCGATCGCATTGTTAATTCTAGCGCTCGCTCTCGCGCTCGCTCTCCCTCTCGCGCTCTCTCTCTCTCTCGCTCTGGCTTAATTGGTGAACGCGGTGCGTTGGCCCAGCGGCTGTCTGCGTGCTTGTTGTGCCTGTGCCTGTGTGTGTGTGTGTGTATCTATCTAATGCCGTATCTACACGCATGCCACGATCATTTGCCAGCGTCGGCAGCGACGTTGACGGCGGCGTCGCCAATGTCGCGTTTGTGTGTGTATTTTTAAAATTTGACCTATTTTCATTATCAAGCGCAAGATTATTCTAAACAATAAAGCCCATGCGTAGCTGTGTGCGTGTATTGTATGGCGCGTGGTAGCAACAGCAGCACACCCGCACACCCACACACACACACACACACACACACACAGCTGTTGCACACGCACCTGTGAGCCACAATAATGAGAAGTGAATATGAAGAACTCAACTGGGCAAAGTTGTTTCTATTTTTTTTTTTGCTTTTTTTTTCGAGAATTTCCAACAACAGCAACTGCAATTGCAGCCGCTGCGATGGGATCCCGTTTCGATTTCGAAGCTGTTCGGTAACTCTGGCAAAACCTTACACTCGACAAATATTGAATTCAAGGCGAGAAAATTCTACAGCTTGCAGGGAAAACTATTCGATATAGTTTTCGAATAGGTAACGGCTTATTAAAGTTTCGATATAGTTTTCGAAAAGGTAACGGCATAGTTTCGATATAGTTTTCGAATAGCTAACGGCTTATTCGGGTTTCGATATAGTTCCCGAATAGGTAACGGTATAGGTTCGATATAGTTTTCGTGTAGCTAACGGCTTAAATAAATTTCGATACAGTATTCAAATAGCTAACGGCGTATTTGAGTTTCGACAAAGTTTCGAATAGCTAACAACTTGTTTGGGTTTCAATATAATTAAATAACGGCTTATTTAAGGGTCGATATAGTTTCGAATAAGTAACAATATACTTTCGAACATATTACGAATATTCTTACAAGTAATATGTATTGCAAATAGTTAAAATGAAAGTTTTCATAATTAATTAACTTGAAATGACTTCGTTTACACATTGTGTTGAATTTGACTACCGATAACACCTGGCAAGATCGATAAACAAAAACAATTCATCAATATATCGATACAATTTGGCCTGATCGATTAATGATAAATAAGTCATAGTTATAAGGCTTTAATCGAAAATGACTATCAACATTAAACGATATTAGTTCAACTATTTTTCTACAATTTCGGCATTTGAAATGTCACAAGGTCTTCATCGGCTGCCAAATTCAACAAACTTAACTATCGATATCACAAGCGAATTTCATTTGTTGAAAACAAATGTGGACAACACGCTCCGTTTGCAAGTTAAGGCAGGCAGCTAAATCGAGCTAATTTCCATTATTTATCGATAACTTTTAAGCGTTAAACCCCGTCTTATTCTGCAGGTCGACTATCGATTATTTATCAGTGAATGAAGTCCAATCAACTGATGCGGACTTTTAAGTAGTGAAAAAATAAAATAATTTATCGATAGATTTATCGAAAGCTCAAATTTTCAAAGCACATACCACAATTTGGGTAATATATTGAAGGTATATAATATATTTCGCTCTTAACCAGATATCAGCAAGTTTGGGAAGTTTCTAACATCTGTTTGATTCGGTCGATTAACTGATCGATAACTAATTTTCAACTTGACTTGATCGATTAAATGATCGATAACGAAAGTTCGGAATTCTCTCAAAATCTTGAATATAAATAACAAAACGATAGGCTGCTATCGGCAAAAGTATTTGAGTACTTAAAATAAATATAAAATATAGAGTTTAAATAATTTTGTTTAGTGTAGCGACGCATGCTGTAAATCATAGTCACATTTCGAGTAAAATACAGCGGAAAATATGTGCAGCCAGAGTCGCACTGGGGCAATATAATATATACAAAGAGAGTGGTTGTTGTTGTGATTGTTGTTGTTGTGATTGTTGTTGTTAGTGGGGTTAGGAATGGTTGGGTATGAAATGGTAATACATATTTCTAGTTGATTAGTAACGATTACTACTTAAGAGGTTAGAGGCTTGGGTAGTTTTATTTTTTACCTATGGATGTCATAATTTTGTTGTTGCCGATTCGTTTCTTGAATTTGGATCGTAAAAGAATACGCTAAATTTTGTATGCCGATTGTGAACAAATTGTTTTTGTTTACGTATATTTGGTTGATTTCTTAAAACTGTTGTTGTTGTTGTTGGTATTGTTGGTATTGTTGGTATTGTTGGTGTTGTGTTTGTACTCGAGGAAAGCATTTAGGTTCTGTCTGTTGTGTGCGCCGCACTTGCCACATGGCGGCAGAGCCTGCGACAGCCAAAAAAAAATATAAAAATAAAAATAATAAAATTTGGATTCAGATCAAATTTTTTGTTGAACGCAGCTCACGAGCAAGATCTTGATCTTGAACGTGACGATGCGTTAGATAGGTTTGCCAATTGGAGTTTTTTAATTTTCATATTCATTTTTGTTTGATTTAATTATTTAGTATTTTTGTTGGTATTTTTGTGGTATTTTTGTGGTATTTTTGTGGTATTTTTTGTCACTTTTTCGAAAATGTTGTTGCAATTGGATTTTGAATAGTTATTTTAGTTTGTTGGGGGCTTTGCAGGGTGTCTGTGTGTGTGTGTGTGTGTAGGTGCAGGGGTTTGGGGGCGGGTTCAAGTACTATATGCATTATGATAAAAACGAGGTTATGTTATGTGAAAACAGAACGTATCAAAAGAAAAAAATACTAACGGCAAATGGGCGGCATACGAGATTTTTTCTTATAATAATTATTATAGTTGTTGTAATGAATGTTGTTGTTGTTGTTATTATTATTGTTGTTGTTGTTGTTACTGTTGCTGTTGTTGTTGTGAGAATTGCACTTGTTACACTTTTGACTGCAGGCATTCTGTGCCGCAGCCTTGTTGGCAGCTGCCGCTGCTGCTGCTGCGGGCAATGTTGCTGCCGTGCAGGATAATGTTGTTGCGGCCGTTGCTGCTGCTGCTGCTGCAACTGTTGCTGGCGTTTTTATATGAAAGTCTTGCGGCTGTTGCTGCTGCTGCTGCTCTTGTTGCTGGTCCGTTTGCAATTCGGCTGCAACATGTTCGGGCGTTGTTGTTGTTGTTGCTGCTGCTGCGGCTGTGGCTGCAACATCAGCGCCGCCGCCACTGCCGCCGCCAGCAGCAACAGCAGCAGCAGCAACATCATTATCGTTATCGCCGTCGCCGTCGTTGTCGCCGTCGCCGTCGTTGTCGCCGTCGCGTTCGCTGCCATGATGATGATAATGATGATGGTAATGATGATGATGATGATGATTATCATTCATAAATTGTTCTTGTTCATTGTTATTTCCGCTTTGAAAACCGGAATCGCAACCAAAGCCCAAAGCATCGTCGCCGCTGCTGCTGCTGCCGATGCCAACGTTGCTGCTGCTGCTGCGCAAGCTGTTGCTGTTGTTGCCCGTGTTGTTGAGTGCAACATGCGGCAGATTGCCATTGCTGCTGCTGCTGCTGTTGTTGTTGTTGTTGTTGCACTTCTTGAGCAACGTTTTATTGAGCGGCGTTTTGATAATGGTCAACTTGCTGCTGCTGCTGCTGCTGCTATCAACCTCCAAGCCGGCGTCCTTGTCAGCAATATTGTCGTCATCGATGCTGCTGCTGCTGCTGTTGTTGTTGCTGCCGTGATTGCTGTTGCTGCCGTGACCATTGATGGTTCTTAGCTGCTGCTGTTGCTGCTGCTGTTGCTCCTCGTGCGCATGCTGGCCATTCTGCTTAGCCTCGCCACTTTTGCTTGCCGTTGCAGCAGCTGCTGCTGCTGCTGCTGCTTCGGCAACGACAGCAGCAACATTGACAGCAGCCACCGTTGGCTCCAGGCTCAGCGGCTGATTGGCATTCATTTGGGCTGCGTTCGCTCCTGCTGCTGCTCCTGCTGCTGCTGCTGCTGCTCCTGCTGCTGGGTCTTGTTTTTAGGTGGGCAGACACAGCTGATGTACGGTGGCAACACTGGCAACTGTTGCCATTCTGGCAACGGCAACCGCTGGCAACCAGCGCCAACTATGACGCATGCTTCCACAACAATCCAGGCATGAGTTTGATCCACGGTTTATGTCAATCTCTTTTTTGGCGTTTATTCCACTTATTAGGATGCACACACGCACACACACTCACACGCACGCACAACAACAAGCGAGTGTTTCTCTCGTTATCACTGCACAGCTAATGAGCGAGTTGGAAGAAATGTGAGCGAAAAAAAAACAGAAGAAGAAGATTTCGACACACACACCCACACACAAATATCCTTGAGCTCTCTCGTTATGGCAGATGAAATGAAATGCACTTGTGATCGCTGATTATAAAGTGACGAGCAACGAGTAACGAGTGTGTGTGTGTTTGTGTGTATTTAGAATGGGGGATTTGGGGGGGGGGGGGCAACTCTTAGAGCAACATGAATACAACAAACATTAAAAAAAAGTACCAGATATAAACATAGATTTATACATAATTCGTATATGATCACTTTTCAAAAGCTGCATATAATCCGTTGACCGTTAGATAGTTGTTCTTGTTTCTGTACTCTGTTTTGTTCTAACTAGAAACAACGAGCAAACTGTACACACACAGACACACACACAGCGAGACATTGAGACAACAGCGAGTATGCATTTTATCTTTTATCTATATATACATTTATATATATACATATATAAATATATACATATATGTATTTATTAAGTAGTATATCCAATGAATATTACAGGCAGACCACATCAAATAAGGCGCGAGCGTTGAAATCCCGTATTGACCGTTAATTGTAACTGTATTTCGCACGCCGAAAGTTCCGAATAACAGTAACCGGGTACTCGTTAGTACGCGCACTCGTTGCACACAACAACCAAAATGACAACAAAATTATTACACAAAAAAAAAGTACTTAAAAAAATTCCAAAAAAAAAATATTTTTTATTTTTTTTTTTAACCGAAATTATGTAGTGTCTCTTCCGTATGACAACACACAACAAACAGAGAAACAGCGGCCAAGAGTCGCTTTCGCGCCGTGTGTGTTGTTTGCCTCGTTGTTGTTGTTGTTGTTGTCGTTGTTATTGTTGTTGTCGTTGTCGGCTGGTTGTTGTTTTGTTTGATGCTGCTCCGCGGCCAACGTGCGTACATTCGAACGAAATAAAGTGAAATGAAAGGAGTAAGCGAGCGAAAGAAAGCAAGCAGCAGCCACAAACAGTCTCAGCCCAGTCAGCCAGCGACGTCTGCGCTGGCTGCGCTGCCAACGTAGCTGGTTGCAGGCGCGCGCGCCTCGGAAACTAGCGCGGAACAACAACAGCAACAACAACTATTTTAAAGCGTCGCTGCCGCTGCTGCTGCCGCCGCCGAAAGCCGAAACGATCGACGTCGTCACAGTCAAAGCAGCGCGCCATTAGATGGCAGCAAACGACGCGGCCGCAGTCGCAGTCGCAGTCACAGCCACCGTCGCCGTCGCAGCGGCCGTCGACTGCAAACGAAAATGAAAACCAATAGACAAAAAGTAAAAAAGCACACACCAATACACACAAGCACATGCATAGCGCAGTCATAGACACAGACACAGACACAGACACAGACACAGACAGAGACATAGACCCAGGCGACGTCGACGTCATAGTTATGCTTTGCGGGCCGCTCGGCAACACATTCGGCCAAGCGCGTTCGCATTCGCGTTCGCGTTCGCGTTCGGCTGCAATAAGCGCTAGCTAGATAAATGGAGAGAACAAGAGAGTGAGAGAGCATGAGAGTGGGCGCGCACCAGAAGCTCATAGCTAGCTACTCTATAGGCAGCTTGCATGCATTGCATTTGCCCGCGCAACCATACCCACCCCCCTCCCTGCAGCACACAGGAATAACTCCGTTGCGTCTGGCGACAGTTTCAGTTGACGTCGCTGCCGCCTAGGCGCATGTAAATAGAAAATAGAAACATGAAAAACGAGAAAAAAAAACTCTAATAACTTTGTGAGGCGCTCCCCCGCCCAAAAGCACACTTTATGCTTGCATGTGAGTGTGTGTGTGTGTGTATAGCATTTGAATGAATATGTGAAGTTTTATAGTGTGTTTGTGTGTGGACGTTGACCGGCTTGCCAGTGGGTCGCATTTATTGCAGTTAACAGCAGGCAGTAAAAGCTTTGCTAGCTACTACGGCTCCGACGCCGACTCCGAGTCCGAGTCCGAGTCCGACTTCGTCTTCGACTCCAACTTCGGCTCGGATTCGGGAGTCGGGACTTCGGGACTTCACATTAGCAATACGTAACTGAACGAAGGAACCATACATAAC